>NC_073306.1:85768816-86071593 GCF_027595985.1 Sorex araneus
GGAGAGAGGGAGGCCAAGAAGAAGGGGGGAAAGGAGGGAGGGGAGGGAGGGAGGGAGGGAGGGAGGGAGGGAGGGAGGGAAGGAAGGAAGGAAGGAAGGAAGGAAGGAAGGAAGGAAGGAAGGAAGGAAGGAAGGAAGGAAGGAAGGAAGGGAAGAAAAAAAAAGCATGTAATATGCTGCTACATGGATGGATCTGGAGAGCATCGTGCTGAGTGAAATAAGTCAGGAGAGGAACAGATCTGAAATGACCTTCTTTAAATATGGTCTATAAAGAAACATATGAAGGGGTTAAAAAATGACCAAAAACAATGGAGCTTGAGAACTGAGAATGCTGGGCAGAGGGGATAAAAGGAAAGGCATAAAGAATAAAAAACAAAAAACTTTTAGGGGCTGGAGCAATAGTACAGCGGGTAGGACATTTGCCTTGCATGCGGCCAATCTGGGTTTGATCCCTGGCATCCCATATGGTCCCCGATCACTGCCAAGAGTAGTTCCTGAGTGCGGAACCAGGAGTAACCCCTGAACATCAGGACATGACCCAAAAGGAAAGTAAAAAGGGAAAGGAGTGGCGGTGGTAGGTTGTGGTTGGACACTCTGGTGGAGGATGTGGTGTTGGAACATGGTATATACAAAGCCCTATCATGAACAGTGTTGTAAATTATGATGCCTATTTTTAACTTTAATTTAATTTTAAATAATAAATAAATCCCTGGCACCATATATGATCTCCTGAGCCCAGGCAGAAGTGATCCCTAAGCATAGAGCTAGGAGAGCACTGCCAGGTGTGGCCCCAAAACCAAAAAAATATTTAAAACACACTTAAGTAGCACATGCAGATTAGGCTTATTTGACCAAAGACTGACCAGAAAAAACAAAACCACACATAATATATATATTAAAGATACTGTGACTTACAAAGTTATTCATGATTTTTTAAGATTCACCAAGTTGCTCATGCTTTTTTTAATTTGAGGGGATGGGTTGGGCCACCAGCTGGGCGTCCAGCATGCAAAGATGTGCTCCAGCACTTATCTCCTTGACCCCCAAAAAGTAAACTTTTTGTTTGTTTCTTTTTCAGGCCACACCCAGTGATGTTCAGGGGTAGCATCTGACCCTGCACTCAGGAATTATTCCTTGTGGTGCTGGTGTACCGTATGGGACCCTGGGGATTGAACCTGGGTCAGCCGCATGCAAGGAAAACACCTTACCCACTGTGCTCTCTCCAGCCCCTACTCTGGATTTTTTATTTTTCTTTTTGGGTCACACCCGGCAATGCACAGGGGTTACTCCTGGCTCTGCACTCAGGAATTACCCCCGGGCAGTGCTCAGGGGACCGTATGGGATGCTGGGAATCGAACCGGGTCCGCCAAGTGCAAGGCAAACGCCCTACCCACAGTGCTATCACTCCAGCCCCTACTCTGGATTTTTTTTTAAGACACAGTGATTCACAAAGTTATTAATGATTGAGTTTCAGCACACAGTGTTCCAGCACCAATCCCACTAGCAGAGCCAACTTTCTTCACCAGTATCCCCAGTTTCACTCCCAGCCCTCAACCCCCACCTGACTCTGTGATGGGCACTTTTTTGGAGGGAGGGGGGCAGCATTGTGTTTTATAACATTGTCACTTCTTGGGTTTCATACCTGACACATTCTAGCTCAATACCTTTCCCCAAAGTGACCACCTCCTTCCACCACTGTCTCAGTGTCCCCCTCCCCATCCTAATCCCCTTCACTCCCCTGTGGTCATCCACTGAAGGCCAGTTCTCGATTCCTGTTACCTTTCTGACCAGGAATATTTCACATGAGCAAAATCTTCTAAGAGTTAAACTGACCTTGGTGAAAGAGACATCAACTAAAATTCTCTCTCTCTCTCTCTCTCTCTCTCTCTCTCTCTCTCTCTCTCTCTCTCTCTCTCTCTCTCCCTTTTTCTCTCTTAGGTTGAAATAGGGAAAACTGTGCTAGTAACTGTGAGGGTTCTTGACTCTTCCAAACGCCCATTTCTAAATAAATACTTCAGAAACATGGAACTCAAACTGCAGTTGGCTTCTGCCATTGTCACTCTAACGTGAGTATCATCTCATTGCTTCTTTCTCCTGTGTGGCAGCTCAGGAGAATCACCCTCCTGGCAGCCTGGTCAACTCCTCCTTATGTCAATTAAGATTTTCTTTACTGTTTTGTCACAGTAGCTTTCTTTCTTCCTCTCTCTCTCTTTTTTTTTTTCTTTGATGGGACCGGGGGCCACACCCAGCAATGCTCAGGGTTTACTCCTGGCTCTACACTCAGGGATCTCTCCTGACAGGGCTCGGGAAAGCATATGGGATTCTGGAGATCAAACCCGGGTCAGCTGTGTGCAAGGCAAGTGCCCTCCCCACTGCACTGCTGCTCTGGCCCCCATCACAGTAGCTTTCGACCACACTTTTTCCCCATATTTAGCTCTCTTCCAGATCCTCATTTTTTATTGGGGGCCTAAAATTATGTGTATCATTAATGAATTTATGTATGATCAAATGAAAAATCATGTGTTTTGTTTCCATTTTATGAAACCTCTCTTTGTGTAAATATACCATGGGGTTACTTCTGGCCTAAATGACCTTAAAAATATATTTTGAAGCTGAAGTACTAATAGTCTCCCTACAAAAGGGGAAGTAGGGGGATTTCAAGGTAGTTAGCAATTTTGTTTGTTTGTTTTTGGACTGCATCCCAGCAGTACTCAGGGGTTAATCCTGGCCTTCCACTCAGGAATCACTCCTGAACAGGCTCAGGCCACCATATGGGATATCACTGTATCACTGTATCACTGTCGTCCCATTGTTCATCAATTTGCTCGGGCAGGCACCAGTAACGTCTCCATTCATTCCAGCCCTGAGATTTTAGCAGCCTCTCCTTACTCATCTTTCCCAGTGATTGGAGGCTCTTTCAGGGTCAAGGGAATGAGACCTGTTATTGTTACTGTATTTGGCATATCGAATACGCCACAGGGAGCTTGCCAGACTCTGCCGTGCAGGCGGATACTCTCGATAGCTTGCCGGGCTCCCCGAGAGGGACAGAGAATATACATCAGAGAATACAACAAGCAAGTATGACCATATGGGGTGCCAGGGATAAAGCCTATTTTGGCCCTGTGTAAGGCAAGCACCCTCCCTGTCATACAATAACAAAGGCTCTGGTCCTGGTAGTTAGTATTTATAGTTTTACCTGTCATACATTTCTTTTGCCCTTATTCCTCTTGAGAGCCTTAGAATTAATATTTTACCTTCAGAAATTTTCTGTTATTGCTGTGAATTGTGTCTTGATCCTGACATTTATTTTCTGTCAGTTTCCTCTAGAATTAAAATGAACATAAATTATTAAGCGCATCTCAAAAAAAGTGGAACTGGCTCCTCAAAAAACAATCTTCCAGGGGCTGGAGATACAGCACAGCGGTGGGGCCGGAGCGATAGCACAGCGGGTAGGGCGTTTGCCTTGCATGCGGCTGACCCGGGTTTGATCCCCGGCATCCCATATGGTCCCCCAAGCACTGGCAGGAGTAATTCCTGAGTGCAAAGCCAGGAGTAAGCCCTGAGCATCGCTGGGTGTGACACAAAAAGCAAAAAAAAAAAAAAGAAAGAAACAGCACAGCGGGTAGGGCATTTGCCTTGCACATGGCTGACCTGGGTTCAATTCCCAGCATCCCATATGGTCCCCTGAGCACCGCCAGGGGGTAATTCTTGAGTGCAGAGCTAGGAGTAACCCCTTTGCATGGATGGGTGTGACCCAAAAAGAAAAAAAAAAGAATCTTCCAGGGCTGCAGTGACAACACAGCAGGAAGGGAGTTTGCCTTGCACACTGCTGACCCGGGTTCAATTCCCAGCATCCCGTATGGTTCCCTGAGCACCGCCAGGAGTAATTCCTGAGTGCATGAGCCAGGAGTAACCCCTGTGCATCGCCAGGTATGATCCAAAAAGGAAAAGAAAAAATAAAAACAGTCTTCCTCACCAGTAAAACCAAAGAGTATAGGGGTCAGAGCGATAGTACAATGGGTAGGACACTTGCCTTCTATACGGCCGACCTGAGTTCAATTCCTGAAATTCCATGTGGTCCCCCAATTCCACCAGGAGTGATCCCTGAGCACAGAGACAGAAGCAATCTTGAGCACTGCTGGGTGTGGTGCAAAAATAGAAACAAAACAAGCAAACAAAAAACCACCAAACAGTATAAACACATGGGTCTTTGCAGGTTCCTGGAGGAGCAAGATGACTATTCTGCAAATTATATTCTCCGAGCTGTCATTGTTGGACAAACCACACTTGTGGCTATTGCCAGGGACAAGATGGGAAGAAAATTTACATCCGCTCCTCGACAGATTGAAGTAAGAAAATTGTCTATTCTACATTCAGTTTATTAACATTTCTATCTTTTTATGTTTAGTTTACTCAAGTTGAAAATCATTTGACTGAAAAAATGATTATTGTCTAGGGGCTGGAGCAATAGCACAGCGGGTAGGGCGTTTGTCTTGCACGCAGTCGACCCGGGTTTGACTCCCAGCATCCCATATGGTCCCCTGAGCACCGCCAGGAGTAATTCCTGAGTGCAGAGCCAGGAATAACCCCTAAAAAAAATGATTATTGTCTAATTCTTACAATACTTTGGTTTTGCTCTTTCTCTACAAAAATAACATGGCTGGAGATGTAGCTCCGTGCTCAAGCAACTAGGGCTGCTGGGAAAAAGGGCAAATGAAGGTGGGAGCTGAGCTTTGGCCTCACAAATACAAGCATACATTCCAGTCTTTGAACTCTCTCCTCTGCACCCTTAACTTTCGACTGACGTAACTATCCTGTTGTTGACTGGAATCCTTTCCAATAATATAAAATCATCAGAAACTTTTTTTTTCTTTTTGGGTCACACCCGGCAATGCACAGGAGTTACTCCTGGCTCTGCACTCAGGAATTACCTATGGCAGTGCTCAGGGGACCAAATGGGATGCTGGGAATCGAACCTGGGTCGGCCCCGTGCAAAACAAACGCTCTACTCGCTGAGCTATCGCTCCAGCCCCAACAGAGACATTTTGTATGCTATATGTAGTATTTTCTGTACTCTTACAACAATAAAATAGAGAAAAGAAAATTTTAGGAAGATAAAATACATTAGCACTACCACACTATATTTATTGCCACCATAAGTTTATATTGTTCAGAAAAGTATTCGTCTGTTAGTTCCTACAGTAATATTTTCTTATAGAAAACACTGTAGATGTTATGTGCAGTACTTATACTACACATCAAAATTAAAATATAATGTGGAAAAAACATATATCTAGGTTTTATGATTCATGCATTGATAATAGTTTATCATCATCATCATCATCATCATCATCATCATCATCCCATGGATCGTCAAATTTCTTGAGCGGTCTCAGTAACGTCTCCATTCATCCTAGCCCTGAGATTTTAGAAGCCTCTCTTTCCTTGTCCTTCCCAACGGTGCCGCATTGGAAGCTCTTTAAGGGTCAGGGGAATGAGACCCAGCATAATTACTGGTTTTGGCATATGAATACACCATGGGGAGTTTGTGAGGCTCTCCCATGTGGGCAGGAAACTCTTGGTAGCTTGCCAGGTTCTCCCAGAGGGAGAAATAGGCTGTAAGATGTCGCTTCCGGGAGCTTGGTTTTAAGTCTCTGGATGTTGGCCGTTGGTGGGATTACACGGCGCCGGGGGCAGTCTCTGGGTGTGACCGCTTAGCTACTGGAAAATGGGAAATCTGGGCAGAAGAGACCCAGTCCCAACCTGAGCAGACTTGGAGGTTTCAGCCCCGGGTCCCACACACCTGGGTTCCTCTGCCGGTACCTTCATGCATGAGGTTCATCTGAACGTGTGGAGAGAGGCCTTAATCATGACTGTGGCTAGGCTCCTAAGGTCTTCGGCCTTGGGAGCTCTACTCGGGGTGGGGAGGGAGGCTGGAGCCTACCCTCTCCGAGGGGCCCCAGGGAAGACAGGTTCGCAGGCAAGAGCCTCTCTGCCTGATAATAGTTACTGTGAAAAATTTATATATATGTGGACCCACAGAGTTTACCCATGTTGTTCTAGGGTCAGATGTATTTCCTTCACTTTTCTTCTCTACATTGTGTTTCTGTGGGTGGCTACACCAGGCAGTGCTCAGGCTTACTCATGGTTCTGTGCTCAGGGATCACTCCTGGCAGTACTCAGGGGATGATAGAGGTGACAGGGATCAAACCCGGGTCATCCGCATGCAAGGCAACCATACTACCCTTGGTACTGTTGCTCTGGCCCAAAATACCTATTTTAACATGGATGTGACTGATTGGTTGGAGATCTCAGTGCAGACAGAGGAACAGAGGCTGGGAAAGGTAAAGGAATAGGAGTTTATTGGGGTGCACCCCCGGCAGACTCTACGAACATCAGATGAGGCTGAGGGAGAGCCGAGTCCTGGGAGAGACTAAGCGGGCTTTGAAGTTGTCTTGGGGTGGGGAAAGGGAACAGAGACCAGTGGGACCATTTGGTCAGGCCTTCTGTTGTCTGCAGAAGGGCGATGTGATGAAGCACAGAATGCAGCCTGGTGCTAGGCAAACGCCCTACCCATTGTGCTATCGCTCCAGCCTCTAATGGTCACTTTTATGTCTGGGAGAAAATATATAACTTAAGCACTAAGTAATTTATAATTTTGTCAATTATAAATAAAATTTTTCACTGTATCGCTGTCGTCCTGTTGCTCAACGATTTGCTTGAGCAGGCGCCAGTAACATCTCCATTTGTTCCTGTCATGTTCAGGGTCAGGGGAATGAGGCTCATTATTGTTACTGTTTTTGGCATATCTAATATGCCCCACGGGTAGCTTGCCAGGCTCTGCCGTGTGAGATTCTACATTGCTCTTTTCCGGGAGCTTTGTTTTATAGTCTCTGAATCTTGGCCGTTGATGAGATTACATGGCTCTGGAGGCGGTTTGTGGGTGTGGCAGCCAAGCTACTAGAAAACTGGGGATCTGGGTGGAGGAGGCCCAGTCCCAATCTGAGTAGGCTTGGAGATCTCAGCCACGGGTTCCACATACCTGGGTTCCTCTGATGATTCCTTCATGGGTGAGGCTCATCCTAGCATGTGGAGAGAGGCCTTGAGCATGGCTGTGGCTGGATTCTGGAGATTTTCGGATGCAGGGGCTCTGCTCAGGAAGGGAGGGAGACTCAACCCGCTCCCCTCTGAGGGGCCGCCGGTGAAGACAGCCTGGTGTGGGGGCAGGAGATTCTGCCAATAAAACTTTTATTTAAAAAAAAGAAAAAGTAAAATACAAGGCCAGAGACATAGTAAGGAAATTAATATGTGTTTCTTACATTCAGTTGAGCTGTGTTCGATCCTCAGCATTGTGTATGGACCCCCATGCAACAGTAGCAGTAAACCCTGAGCACAGAGCTTGAGCACTGTAAGCCATGGCCTAAAATCCCAATGAATAAATAGTTATTATGAAAAATATAAATAGGGATCAAAAAACAGTGTAAGGGTTAAGGTGCTTATCCTGTGTCCACACCCTGGTGTGAATCCCTGGCACCAAATATGGACCCTGAATACAGCAGAGGTTACTCGAGCACAGAGCCAGTAACAGTCCCTGAGTACTAACAGGTGTGGTTCCCCAAATCCAAAATACAAAATAAAAAAAAAAGATAACACACATCTGGGGCTGGAGTGATAGCATAATGGGTAGGGTGTTTGCCTTGCACACAGCCAACCTGGGTTCAATCCCTGGCATCCCATAGGGTCCCTTGAGCACCGCACCTCTAGGAGTAATTCCTGAGTACAGAGCCAGGAGTAACCCCTGAGAATCGCTGGGTGTAACCCAAAAAATAAATAAAAAGATAATGCACATTGCACGTAATACAGTGTTCTGGGTTTTTTTTTCCCCCTTGGATTAAACTGCACGGGTATTTGTTTTGCCTGTAGTTAGTCACCAGTGTTCTGTTGTTTTACCTTTCCAGGTGTTTCCTCCATTCAGACTTGTTCCAGAGAAACTGACACTAATTCCAACTAACATGATGCAGGTGATCTTAAAGATAGATAATAAAAAATTATTCTTTCTCTTAGTTTCATTTTTGTCCCACCTACAAATGCATACACCTCCTCTTTTTTTTTCTTTTTGGGTCACACCCGGCAATGCACAGGGGTTACTCCTGGCTCTGCACTCAGGAATTACTCCTACCAGTGCTCAAGGGACCATATGGATGCTGGGAATCAAACCTGGGTCAGCCGTGTGCAAGGCAAATGCCCTACCCGCTGTGCTATCACTCCAGCACCTCCTCTTCTTTTTTAACCTTCTCTTATTTACTCCTGCCTAATACACCAGAATAATAAATTAGTATATTCTTTATACAACGAACATAAGAATTAGTATATTCTTATAGACAATAAACAGTATAAACTAGCTGTACATGGTAAATGGTATAAACTAGCTCTTGTTGGGGGCAGAGCAAGTGGGCATTTGCCTTGCTTATCCTGTGTCCACACCACCCTGATGTGAATCCCTGGCACCAAATATGGACCCTGAGTACTGCAGAGGTTACTCTTGAGCACAGAGCCAGTAACAGTCCCTGAGTATTGACAGGTGTGGGTCCCCCAAACCCAAAATATAAAATAAAAAAATAAAAAGAAAAAAAATTTTAAAAATAAAAAAATAAAAGATAATGCACATCTGGGGCTGGAGTGATAGCACAGCGGGTAGGGCATTTGCCTTGCACTCAGCCAACCCAGGTTCAATCCCCGGCATCCCATAGGGTCCCCTTGAGTACTGCCAGGAGTAATTCCTGAGTGCAGCCAGAAGTAATCCCTGAGCATTACCGGTGTGACCCAAAAAGGAAAAAAGTAATTGATAAAAATAAGCCACTCTTGGAATCCCATAGATCATATATAGTACTTCCATTTCTTCTCTATTTGCATTAATGTGGGATATGCTTATTGGAAAGTGGGGGAAGATGAAGAAACCACCTTGTTTGAACAAAATATTGGACAAAGAGGTGTGATTTCCCAGGCAGGAGAGAGCTCACTGGGGTAGAGGTGTGCACTGGATGTGGGAGGTCCAGGTCTGGGCCTCCTCAGGTGGATATGTTTACCTAAGCGCAGATCTTAAAGTAGTCTCTAGGCATCACTGGAGTGTGCCAGAAACAAAGAAAGTGATGGGGCTTCTCTGCATGCTGCTGGAACTCAAGGGAATGTTTGAATTCCAGGTAATGTCTGAAGGTGGCCCCCAGCCCCAGTCCATCATTCACTTCTCCATCAGTAACCAGACTGTGGCTACAGTTAACAGGAGGGGGCAAGTTACAGGCAAAGTGGTTGGCATAGCTGTGGTCTATGGAACCATCCAGACAGTAAATGAAGACACTGGCAAAGTCATCGTATTTTCCCAGGTACTTTATCCTACTCTGCATCCATCTTTCATCTGGGATTCAGAGAAGGGCAGAGGGTGTTGGGGAAGGAAATAATAATGAGGAGGAGGATTTCAGCCCAGGTAAACCTTTCATTCACTCACCTAGCATTCTCTTAACCAAGTGTGGGAAATAAGTAGTCTCTAGTGAAAAACCCACAGAGTATTTAGCATAAGATATTGTCAGTTAGGCCTAAGTAACTAGTTGACAGCAGTTAGGTCACTTGCCTTGCATGTGGCCAATCTGGGTCTAATCCCCAGCACCCCATATGGTCCCCTGAGCCTGAATGACCCTTGAGTATAGAGCCAGGAGTAAGCCCTGAACGCTGCTGGGTGTGTCCCCAAAACAAATCAAAATACTGTTTAAAGTCTGAGAAGATAGCCCAAAGTGCTGGAGTACATGCGGGTGCCCCATGTTCAATCCCTGGAACCACATGGTCCCCTAGGCACTACTGGGTGTGACTATCTAATACATACACACACCACACACACACACACACACACACACACACACACAGTGTTTAATATATGGATGTGGCTCCATGATAGAACACTTGTCTTGCACGGTTAAAGTCTAGATTTGATCCTGCACTGCCAAAAAACACATGAAGGAATTAAATTATGGGAGAAAAATAAACATCTGTGACATGCATTTTTGAACACCATAAACCAAAAATACCCTAGATGTCATAAGCATCTCTAGCCACCACAGGCACTCCTCTTAGCCTGAGCTTGTTCTCTTCCCTGTCCAACAGGATGAAGTGCAAATTGAAGTTGTTCAGCTCAGGGCTGTTAGGATCCTGGCAGCTGCAACTCGGCTCATCACAGCTACTGAAGTCAGTATGAAGGCTCCGTTGTGGATTTGCTTTTCTGATACTGCCAGCTGGGTAGGACATGAAGCACAGAACCACTTTTTCTTTTCAGATGCCAGTGTATGTGATGGGAGTGACCAGTACACAGACTCCTTTCTCCTTTGGCAATGCCTACCCTGGCCTCACATTCCACTGGTCCATGAGCAAAAGGGATGTATTGGATCTAGTACCTAGACATTCAGAGGTATGAATTTTCCACTTGTTATACCTTAGGGAATCTTCACATTACATTTATTTTCTTTCACCCTAAGTTATTTTGTTATAAGTTTAGACAAGTTCACGTTTTGTTTTGCTTTTGAAACCACCCGTGGCAGTGCTCAGGGATCACTCCTGATGATGCTCAAGGAATCAGAGATCAAACGGCTTTAAGCTGGCTTAGCCAGAACTTGAACCACTGAACCATCTCTGAACCCTCTCTGGGTTTTTTTTCTTTTTCTTTTTTGTTTTATTTTTGTATTTGTGTTTGGGCCAAACCTGGTAGTGCCCAGCAACTATTTCTGGCTCTGTGCTCAGGAGTGACCCTTCACAGTGCTGAGGGACCACCTGTGGAGCTAGGGGTTTAAACTGGACTCTGCAGGATGCAAGGCCCCCCCAACTCCCACACTGTCCCTAAAGCTCCCTCTCTAATTCATGTAAACCTCACTCCTTTCTTAGCAGAAAAAATGACTGAGAGCCATGCAATGGTTTTCTTCTCCTGCCTCAGACCCTACGGAGGCAAACAGGGTAGTGAAGTGGGGAACAGAAAGGTTTCCCCTGCTCCACAAAGTACATATCCTGCTCTCTGATGTCACCATTTAGAGATCCGCTTGGCTCAAACACCTATCAACAGTTGTTCTCTAACACAAGACTGTCTTCAGGGCCCCAGCTGATAGCACCAGGATAGCACCTGTTTCGGAAGTGTAAGGCCAGAGTTTGATCCCTGGAGTCACCACGTGCCCAGAGATCAGTCTTGGCTCTGCTCCTTGTGATTCTGGCATGTTGAGTGGTTCCTAGCTACACTGCAGCCAAGTGTGTGTGGGCACTGCAACTCCAGGGAGTGTGACAGACCCACAGTTGGCCATAGGTGTCATCTCAAGAACGACCAAGGGAGGGAGGGGAGAAAAAGACTTTCTTTCTGGAGGCTGACTGGTTTGTAAAAAGCAAATGGGCAAGTTTTTGAAGACTTCTAACTTTAGTCTTCTGTATTTTTGTTTTATTTGAGGACCACACTGGCAGTGCTCAGGGGCTGCTCTCAGCTCCACGCTTAGCGTCAGCTCCTGGTGGTGCTCAGAGAACCATTTGGTGCTGGGATCAAACCAGGGCTTCCTACCTCCAAAGCGTATACTCAAGCCCATTGAAATAGCTCACCAGCCCAGAACTGGACATTTTTTTGTGTAGGGGAGGAGGGAAAGGCAACTTTGGAACTTGGAGCTCTGTGAGTCGAAAGACCTAGAAGGAAGATGTTGGGGGCTCTGGAAATAAGAAGATAGGGGAGCTAGAACATGAACTGAGAGCCAGAAGGTAAGTAGGAGCCATCTACAATTTGCTTAGTGTTGGTTCTACCTTCCCTTTTACAGGAAACCTGTGTCAGCTGAGACTAGGAATGGGGGTGAATAAGTGGGGACATGGTTAGCTAGTTTCAGCATTAACCTAAAACTGGAGGTTTTCTCATTTTTTTGGTATGGGGGGGGGCGGGGTGGGTGAAACTACAAGAGACTAAACCTGGGAACTCACTCATGCAAGGTAGTTGCTCTCCTGCTGAGTTACAGCCCTGGGTTCTGGAGGGTTCCTTTTTGGTCCTTTTCCTTGCTTATTACAGTGAATTCCTGGAGTGCATTACCTCACTTCTCTCCCAATTCAAGCTCGCTGTCTGAAGCTAGTGGATTATTTATGACAACCTCACTGAGCAGTGCTTGGATCTGACAGGCCACCCAAGTCGTATCTGGGATCTGGATGAAACGGAATCTAAGTTAGGGCCTCACACTTTCCAGCATGTGCTCCACCACTTTTCTTTCTACTTATCCCCTGGAGCCACTTTGAAAGGTCCATTCTTTGTTTCTTCTCCTAAAATTAAGTGACTTTGAAATAACCTGAGAATCCTACCAGTAATTTCCAGAAATAGTTGAGTACTATTAACAGGTATTTGTTCTAGGGGGGACTATATTTCTGGGAATATTAAAAGAAATAACTATGAAAATAAGCCAGGTTCTTCTTGATATATTTGTTTTCTTAATTGTTAGAGCACAGTGTTTATTCGTGAATATTTCTCTTTTTGGTTTGCTTTTTGTTTGTTTTGGAGCCATACTCAGCAATGCTCAGGAATTGCTCCTGACTGCACTCAGGAATTGCTCCTAGCAGTGCTTGGAGCCAATGAGATACTGGGGATCAAACCTGGGTCAGCCACATGTGGCCATACGCAAGGCAAGTGCCTTACCTAGTACTCTCTCTCCAGCTCCATATTTCTTTTTATTTTGGGTGGATTGAGTGGCATTTAGTACCATATCCCATGGTACTCAGGGTCTACTCCTTTCTCTGTGCTTTAGAGATATTCCTGGCAGTGCTTGGGGATCATATATGGTACCAGCAATTGAACCAGGATTGGTCACACAAAATAAATGCCTTAACCTCTGTACTCTCTCTCCAGCCCTCATGAATATTTATTTTCTAGATTTTTGGGGGGGGATAGGGAGAAAGTTGAGCCGTACCCAACTATGCTCAAGGCTTACTCCTGGCTCTGCATTTGGGGGTCATTCCTGGTGGGATTCAGTGGACCATAAGGGACTCAGGGGATTTAAGCCAGGTGGGCTGTGTATAAGGCAAGCACCCTCCCCACTGTCCTAGCTCTCCAGCTCCCTCATGACCATTTCTTCACCCATCCCCTCCCTCTCTAGGTTTTTCTACAGCTCCCAGTAGAGAATAACTTTGCTATGGTTGTTCACACAAAATCAGCTGGTCGAACCAGCATCAAAGTCACCGTCCGCTGTATGAATAGCTCATCTGGGCAGTTTGAGGGGAATTCGCTGGAACTGTCCGATGAAGTTCAGATACTGGTAAGGTCCCAAAGCTTCATTCTGTTTTTTATTCTTCCAAAACAAAATTATGTTCTCTTGTCTATGGGGAACTTAGTCTGGATAGGGATAAAGATCCCTGAAATAAGTTTATAATTTCTTTAAACACACACACAGATTTTTTTTTGTGATAAAAATTTTATGATATTTTAATGATAATAACTTTGATGTTCAAATATTTTTTACTATATAGGAATATTATTCTTATTTAACATATGTAAGTTGAAATATTCATCAATCAACATAAATTTAAATTCTGCTACTTGAGTTGAAAAAGTAACAATACAATATTATTCCTATCTCAGCATTTAGAACAGGTGGGTCTCACTTATGAAAGTAGGCATTTGTAATAGACCTTGAGCTACATGAACTTTGAACTTCAAAGCCAAGATTTTGGGGGCTCTGATTTTTTTTTTAATTTTATTTATTTTTAATTAGAGAATCACCGTGAGGGTACAGTTACAGATTTATACACTTTTGTGTTTATACTTCCCTCATACAAAGTTCGGGAACCCATCCCTTCACCAGTGCCCATTCTCCACCACCCGTAAACCCAGCGTCCCTCCCACCCTCCCCAATCCCATCTCCCCCCCACCCCACCCTGCCACTGTGGCAAGGCATTCCCTTCTGTTCTCTCTCTCTAATTAGCTGTTGTGGTTTGCAATAAAGGTGTTCAGTGGCCGCTGTGTTCAGTCTCTAGCCCTCATTCAGCCCGCAACTCCCTTCCCCCACATGGCTTTCGACTACAATGTAGTTGGTGATCGCTTCTCTGAGTTGACCTTTCCCCGGAACGTGAGGCCAGCCTCGAAGCCATGGAGTCAACCTCCTGGTACTTATTTCTACAGTTCTTGGGTGATAGTCTCCCACTCTGTTATTCTATATACCATAGATGAGTGCAATCTTTCTATGTCTGTCTCTCTCTTTCTGACTCATTTCACTCAGCATGAAACTTTTCATGCCCATCCACTTAACTACAAAATTCTTGACCTCCTTTTTTCTAACAGCTGCATAGTATTCCATTGTATAGATGTTCCAAAGTTTCCTCAACCAGTCATCCGTTCTGGGGCATTCGGGTTTTTTCCAGATTCTGGCTATTGTAAACAGTGCTGCGATGAACATACATGTGCAGATGTTGTTTCGATTGTACTTTTTTGCCTCTCTGGGATATATTCCCAGCAGTGGTATTGCTGGGTCAAATGGGAATTCAATATCTAATTTTTTGAGAATCGTCCAAATTGTTTTCCAGAAGGGCTGAACCAGTCGGCATTCCCACCAGCAGTGAAGAAGGGTCCCTTTCTCCCCACATCCTCTCCAACAGCGGTTGCTTTTGTTCTTTTGGATGTGTGCTAGTCTCTGTGGTGTGAGGTGGTATCTCATGGTTGTTTTGATCTGCATCTCTCTGATGATTAGTGATGCAGAGCACTTTTTCATGTGCCTTTTGGCCATTCGTATTTCTTCCTTGGTAAAGTTTCTGTTCATTTCTTCGCCCCATTTTTTGATGGGGTTGGATGTTTTCTTCTTGTAGAGTTCAACCAGTGCTTTATATACCATTGATATCAACCCCTTATCTGATGGGTATTGTGTAAATATCCTTTCCCATTCTGTGGATAGTCTTTGGATTCTGGTCACTGTATCTTTTGCGGTGCAGAAGCTTTTTAGTTTAATGTAGTCCCATTTGTTGATCTCTGTTTTTACTAGATTGCTTAGTTCCGTGCCACCTTTGAAGATACCTTTATCTTCAATATCGTGGAGGGTTTCGCCGACATTGTCTTCAATGTACCTTATGGTTTGTGGTCTAATGTTGAGGTCTTTAATCCATTTTGATCTGACTTTTGTGCATGGTGTCAGGTCAAGGTCTAAACCCATTTTTTTGCATGTGGTTGTCCAGTACACACACAGATTTTAATGGTCTAAAAACCTCAACTTTGTTACTTTAGTGAAATGCAGAGTGCATTTTCAGCAATGTTGCAGCCACAGATTCTAAGTTCTCACACCACACACAGCTCAGAGGCACTGTCATTGGGCTACAGCAGCACTACACGAATTCCTGTCTGCCAGAAGACATTGTTGCTCGAAGAAGTTACTCCTTAGATTCCACCAGTCTCCCCTGTTCTCATTTTCTGGGCATCCTTTGAGACCAAGTTTTATTGATCCGAGTCCAAGTTTCCTGAGGAGTCTAACTCATGTCAGCATCATTCTGATTTGACATACCTGCCACAATTTTCTGTACCCGTCACATCCTTTCTAGATTCTAGAACTTGAAGACCAGCAATCAGAAAAGCAGCCAAAGGTCAACAGGGACATGAACATGAGACAGTTTCTTCATCTACCCATCCTCTCCTCTCTTCTTTCAGTAATTCTGTTTGGTTGTAGACAGTATCTTTCCATTCAAGTCTTTGAAGACCAAACCAGCACTGTCAATGGTATGGACCTACCCCTGGGCTCAGCAGGATAAAGAAGCACTCAAAAGTCTCCTGTCTTTGGGGCCAGAACGATACACTGGGCAGGGCACTTGCCTTGCATTCAGCTGACCTCAGGAATCAGCCTGCCAGCAGTGATTCCCAAGCTCAGGGCCAGGAACAAGCCCTCAGCATTCCCAGGTGTGGCCCAACCATAACACCCACGCACCCCGCACCCACATCATAGTTTCCTGCACAGCAGTGATCAGAGGGAGTGCTGTAAATTCTAGATATAAAACTGATAGTCCTGAGGATAAGATAAGGGGAAATCCAGAGATTCAGCAATGTTTTGCGCCCTTGTTTGTAAAGTTCATTAGGAATGCCACAATGTTATTTGCTGAAATGACTTCTTTCACAAATAGGATAGTTGCATCTTCACTTGGTAACACTTCAGGTTCACTAGATACAACTTCTTCCTCTTTATATTCGTTTGTTTGTCTTTTTAGGGGTTTTGTTTTTCTGGGGGGAATCCTACAGGTGCCCAGGGATCACTCCTGGTGGGGCTCAGGAGACCATATGTGGTTCTCGAGATTGAATCTAAGTCAGCAGAGTACAAGGCAAGTGTCATACGTGTGCTATCTCTCTATCTTCTGCAAAAGCTGTGGCTTCATCTCCACCTTGGCCTCACCCCCCAGGCTGCTTCACTGCCGGGGGTGGTAGGACAGGGAGGCAGGCATGCCTAGAGAAGGTTGCCTGCCTGACTGCTCAGTTGTCCACCCTATTATGAATGCTCTCAGCCATGCCAGTTTTATCGTTTCTAGGTCTTTGTCATTCCTCATCATCGCACCTATGTCAGTATTGATATTAAAAACTGTAGCACATGGGGCTGGAGTGATAGCATAGTGGGTAGGGCGTTTGCCTTGGATGGGGCCAACCCAGGTTCGATCCCCAGCATTCTATATGGTCCCCCAAGCACCACCAGGAGTAATTCCTGAGTGCATGAGCCTGTGCAACGCCGGGTATAACCCAAAAAGAAAAAAAAAAAAAACAAAAACAAAAAAACTGTAGCACACACACAAAGAACACAGATCATGAACACCACAATTAAAGAGATACTATATGTCCACTTAGCTATTTTCACAGGTAGAAAGAAAATAGAAGTTAGAAATCTTAGCTTCTGGTAAGATATAAATATAAATATTAGGTCAAGAATGGGATGTGACTCAAAGGCCAAGTGTATGCACAGATGACCTGGACTCAATCTCTGGCAACACACACACATACAACACACACACAACACACACAAACACACAGACACACACAACCGAATAGTTACTATTGATGTTCTAACATTTTTTAAAAATAGTTATTGGAGGGGCTGGAGCGATAGCACAGCGGGTAGGGCGTTTGCCTTGCGCGCGGCCAACCCGGGTTCAAATCGCAGCATCCCATATGGTCCCCTGAGCACCGCAAGTAGTAATTCCTGAGTGAAGAGCCAGGAGTAACCCCTGTGCATCACCAGGTGTGACCCAAAAAGAAAAAAAAATTATTGGATGAAAGAAGTAGCTTCTTTGGGGCTGGAGCGATAGCACAGCGGGTAGGGCGTTTGCCTTGCACGCAGCCGACCCGGATTCAATTCCCAGTACCCCATATGGTCCCCTGAGCACCGCCAGGAGTAATTCCTGAGTGCAAAGCCAGGAGTAACTCCTGTGCATCTCCAGGTGTGACCCGCCGCAAAAAAAATTCTCTACTTCTGAACTGGTATTTCTCTACTTTTGGACTGATTTTTTTTCCTTTGATTTTTTAATTCATTAAAGGGTAACAAGAAAAAAAAATCTTACTAGGAAGTAGAAGACCTAAATAATGTCTCTTGCTAACTTACTATAAAAGGTTTTTTGTTCTCAAATCTCTTTTCAATTTATCAAATCTAAAATTAGAAATTTCAATTTTATTTTATGCATAATATGTAAGTAATACATAATACATAACAATGTGGTAACAGTACGCTTTGTCATATGCCAAGTCCCATAGAGTCAAAGCAGGGTTAACAATATTTATATAGGGGCTGGAGTGATAGAACAGCGGGTAGTGCGTTTGCCTTGCACGCGGCCGACCCGGGTTCAAATCCCAGCATCCCATATGGCCCCCCCGAGCACCGCCAGGAGTAATTCCTGAGTGCAGAGCCAGGAGTAACCCCTGTGCATCGCCGGGTGTGACCCAAAAACCAAAAACAAAAACAACACTATTTATATATTCTAGAGCAGTGTTTCTCTGCCATTGGCCTTATGACCCCCCACTGGGCCCCCAAGATTCTCAAAGGTGGCCTCAGGTTAAATCACAAAAAAGGTGGGGAAGGTAGGTGTGGGGAGCCAGGGTCTGAGACCAGCAAGCCACCCCATAGAGCAGGAAGGCCACAGAAAGGAACCAAGATCGGAAGGGGCCACAGTTGGAGAAAGGCTGGGAATACTTATCTAGAATACCTAGATGTGTTTTCAGTGTCTGACTAATTTGTAATTGTTTACGTGTAAATTAAGGTCATCAGTTGTCTTTTCCAGAAGTGAAGAAAACATTATTTTTTCAATGTAGGTATTTGAAAAACTCCATCTTTTCTACCCAGAATGTCAGCCTAAACAAATTCTGATGCCTATGAATTCTCAGCTCAAGCTTCATACCAACAGGTAAAGAAAATAAGAAATGCAGAAAGATTCTAATTTTAGGGGCCATAAAGATAGTACGGAGGGTAGGGTGCTTGCTTGTACACGGCTAACCCAGGTTCAATCCCTGGTGTTCCATATGGTCCTTGAAGCACCACCAGGAGTAATTCCTGAGTGCAGAGCTAGGAGTGACCCCTCAGTACCACCAGATGTGGCCCCAAAAAATATAGGTTCTAAGTTTATCCCTAGGAAAACATTCTACAAAGAATTACTGCCTTCTATATGATTTTTCTAATCCAAAAAAAATATCTTTTTAACTTGAGGTGAAAGTCACATGACATTAAAATATTCCGTTAGTTTGAGCGGTATACCTGGCAGTGCTTAGAGATCTCTCCTGGTCGTGCAGGGGAGCCATGACTTCTGGGGGACTGTACCAAGTCTCCTGCATGCAAAGCATACCCTTTGAATGATCTCCACAGTCCTGAATGAGCCATTTTAAACTGCATGATTCAATGGCATTTCATATATTCATAATATTGTCATTTGATTTCTTTTTGTTTTTGTTTGGGGGGCCACATGCAGAGATGCTCAGGGCTTATTTTAGGCTCAACTCTCAGGGATTACTCCTGGTGGGGCTCAGAAAACCATAAGTGGTGCTGGGATCAAACCCAGGTTAGTTGAGTACAAGGCAAGTTCCCTACCCGCTGTACACTCTCTCCAATATTGTCATTTGTAACCATCACCTGTTTCCAAACTATTTTTGTTACCGCCAAAAGAGACCTATAACCTATAAGCAGTCACTGTCCATTCTCACCTCCTCTGGCAGACACTAATCCTTTTCTCTATAAATTTATTTTGTATACTTCATACGGACTGGAGTGATAGCACAGCGTGTAGGGCATTTGCCTTGCACGCTGGCTGACTCAGGTTCAATTCCTCTGCCCCTCTCAGAGAGCCCAGCAAGCTACCTAGAGTATCTCGCCCACACGGCAGAGCCTAGCAAGCTACCCATGGCATATTCAATATGCCATAAACAGTAACAAGTCTCACAATGGAGACGTTACTGGTGCCTGCTTGAGTAAATCGATGAGCAACGGGATGACAGAGATTACAGTGATGGTGATACTTCATATAAATATATGGACTCATATATGTGACCTCTATATACACTTCTTTCACTTAGTTTTCAAGGTTTAGCCACATTGTATCATTTGTCAATGTTTCATTTCTTTTTCTGACTAAATTATACTCCATTATATAAACAAAACATATTTGTATCTGTTAATCCTTGGTATACATACCTTTGCTTTTGCCTTTTGGCTATTATGAATGTGAGATCCATTGTTTTCAATTTTTTGTTTTTATTTTTGGGCAATACTGAGAGATGCTTAGGGGTTACTTCTGCCTCTGAGCTCAGGAATTACCTCTGCCAGTGCTTGGGGACCCTATGGGAGGCTGGGGATCAATCCCGGGTCAGCCCCATGAAAAGCAAACACTACCCACTGTACTATCTCTTCAACCCTGTTTTCAACTTTTGTATGTTGTATAGATTCTAACTTTACCCCTAGAAAAACATTCTACAAAGAATTACTGCCTAGATGACTTTTTTAATCCAAAATATCTTTTAAACTTGAGGTGAAAGTCACATGAATATTAATTCGTATACATAGTTGGGTTTTATTTCTTTCCTTCCTGGCTTCTTTTTTTTGTCTTTGGGGGGTTTTGGCGCCAGGAGTGGTACCTAGAGCCTTATGCATGAAAGGCATGTGCTCTGTCACTGAGCTACACCCCTGACCTCATTACATGTTTTCGATTTCTTTGGTCAAATAATTTTTTATTCTTATATAAAAAGGTTTATTTAAATGTAGAAGGGTCGGAGTAATAGTACAACAGGTAGGGAGTTTGCCTTGCTCACGGCCGACCCAGGTTCAATCCCCAGCATCTCCTAGGGTTCCCCCGAGCCTGCAGGAGCTATCCCTGAGTGCAGAACCTGGAGTAAGCCCTGAGTACTGCCCAGGATGGCGCCAAAAGAAAAGAAAAGTAGAAGGGAAAGGGAAAGAAACTCCCCACCTAGGGAAGAACTTGTATAGATGTTCAAATAATTTTTAATGATAACTATATAATTAAACTGAAGAGACAGTACAGCAGGTAGGGTGCTTGTCTTGCTTGCAGCCAATGCAGGTTCAATCCCTAGTATCTATATGGTCTGCCCAAGCTCCACCAGAAGTAATGCTTAAGTGCAGAGCCAGGAGTAAGGTTTGGGGGTGAGGGTTGGCTTTTCAGGTCACATCCAGCAGTGCTCACTCCTGACTCTGCACTCAGGAATTACTCCCAGTGCTGTTCAGGGAACCAAGTGGTATGTCGGGGATTGAACCCAGATTGGCCACATGCAAGGCAAATGCCCTCCCACTGTACTATTGTTCCGGCCCCCAAGAATAAGTCTTCAGTGTGACCCGAAAACAATCAAACAAACCAACAAAACCCAAAAACTATGTAATGCGTTTTTATTTAGTCCAGACGGCAACTTTTACCTGAGAAATAAGCATACTCCGTGGAGAAGCAAGCAGTTTCCTCAGGAATCCCTACAGTGGGTCAGGCAATCTCAGCTTCTTTTTCCTTGGTCCCCAGAGATGCCACTTGCTCCATTTGTTCCTTAGGGAAGGGGCCGCCTTTGTGAGTTCCCGTGTCCTCAAGTGTTTCCCTAATTCATCCGTCATTGAGGAGGATGGCCAAGGGCTCTTGAAAGCTGGTTCCATTGCAGGTACTGCGGTGTTGGAAGTTACTTCCATAGAGCCCTTTGGAGTCAACCAAACAACAATCACCGGGGTCCAGGTGAGTGAAGAAACTTAAAAATAAATAAATAAATAAATAAATAAATAAATAAATAAATAAATAAATAAATAAATAAATACAAAAACAAGGAGGAGTCAGAGAAATAAATAAGGGGTTAAGGTGATCACCTTGCATTCTACTAACCCCCAGTTTGTATCCCTGGCACCACACATGGTCCCTAGCACCACCAGAGGTCACTTCTGAGCACAGAACCAGGAATTGACCTGAGCGCTACTGAATATGGCTCAAGCCTCAAAATAAATTAATTAATAGCACTGTAGCACTGTTGTCCAGTTGTTCATCGATTTGCTCAAGCGGGAACCAGTAACATCTCCATTGTGAGATTTGTTGTTACTGTTTTTGGCATATAGAATACGACACGGGTAGCTTGCCAAGCTCTGCCATATGGGCAGGATACTCTCAGTAGCTTGCTGGGCTCTCCGGGAAGGACAGAGGAATGGAACCCAGATCGGCCATGTGCAAGGCAAATGCCCTACCCGCTGTGCTATCGCTCCAGTCCAAATAAATTAATAAATCAAAATTTTTTAATTTTAAAAAAAAAGAAATAGAGGGCCAGGGTGATAGTACAGCACTTGCCTTCCATGCAACCAACCTGAATTTGGTCCCTGGCAGCCCATATGGTCCCCTGAACCTTCCAGGAATGATTCCTGAATGCACAGCCAGGAATAATCCCAAAGCTCCACTAGGTATGACCCAAGCTCCCTACCCCCACCGAAAGAAAGAAAGAAAGAAGGAAAGAAAGGAAGAAAGAAAGAAAGAAAGAAAGAAAGAAGAAAGAAAGAAAGAAAGAAAGAAAGAAAGAAAGAAAGAAAGAAAGAAAGAAAGAAAGAAAGAAAGAAAGAAAGAGAGAGAGAGAGAGAGAGAGAGAGGGAGGGAGGGAGGGAGGGAGGGAGGGAGGGAGGGAGGGAGGGAGGGAGGGAGGGAGGGAGGGAGGGAGGGAGGGAGGGAGGGAGGGAGGGAGGGAGGGAGGGAGGGAGGGAGGGAGGGAGGGAGGGAAGGAAGGAAGGAAGGAAGGAAGGAAGGAAAGAAAGAAAGAAAGAAAGAAAGAAAGAAAGAAAGAAAGAAAGAAAGAAAGAAAGAAAGAAAGAAAGAAAGAAAGAAAGAAAGAAAGAAAGAAAGAAAGAAAGGAGAAAAATACCAATCAAAAGAAAGGGTACAGGAGACAAGGCACTTACCTTGTACACGGCTGACCTTCGTTCAATCACTGGCATCACATATGGTCTCCCAAGCACCACTAGGTATGGGTGGACCCAGCCCTCTCTCCCCACTACCAAAACATCAAGGCTTTTAAAATCAGATTCCCAGGGCCAGAGGGAATACCCTATCATACAGCAGGTAGGGTATTTGCTTTGCATGTGGCTGACCCTCGTTTGATTCTCCAGCATGCAATATGGTCCCCCGAGCAAAGCCAGGAATAATTCCTGAGTACAGAGCCAGGAGTAAATCCCTGAGCATTGCTGGGTGTGACCCAAAAAGCCAAAAGAATAATTTTTATAGAAGAACTAGAGACAGTACAATGGGTAAGGTGCTTGTCTTACATAAAACTGACCTGGGTTCAATGCCTTGCATAATAGTCCCCAGAACCCAGAGCCACAGGAGTGATCTCTGAGTGCAGAGCTGGGAGTCAGCCAGGTATGGGGTTACAAATAAACAAACAAAAAGCTTTTTCCTGTGTTTGGGACTGGAGCGATAGCACAGCGGGTAGGGCGTTTGCCTTGCATGTCGCCGACCCTGGTTCGATTCCCAGCATCCCATGTGGTCCCCCGAGCACCGCCAGGAGTAATTCCTGAGTGCATCAGCCAGGAGTAACCCCTGTGCATCGCTGGGTGTGACAAAAAAAAAAAAAAAAAGCTTTTTCCTGTGCTAGAGAGATAGTGAGATAGTTCAGGAGTTAAGACATTTATTTGCCTTGCATGTCGCCGACCCTGGTTCGATTCCCAGCATCCCATGTGGTCCCCCCGAGCACCGCCAGGAGTAATTCCTGAGTGCATCAGCCAGGAGTAACCCCTGTGCATCGCTGGGTGTGACAAAAAAAAAAAAAAAAAGCTTTTTCCTGTGCTAGAGAGATAGTGAGATAGTTCAGGAGTTAAGACATTTATTTGCCTTACATGTCGCCAACCTTGGTTCAATCCCAAATCTCTAGCATCACCTATGGTTCCCAAGCACCTCCAGGGCTCACTCCTGTGCACTGAGGAAGAAATAGCCACTTGAGTACCACTGGGTGTGGTCCAATCCCCACAAAAGCAACCAATTTCCTTTACTGTCGTTTTTCTTTTTCACTGTGACCTAGATCATCTCAGCTGAGCAGCTGATACTTGATTAAAAAAAAAAAAAAAAGGAGCGCCATTTTCATCACTGATTCTAAATCTCAGGGTTGGGTTGAGGACCTCCCCAGTGCATCCTTCTCTGTACTATTAGGTTTTGTCTCCCACAGGTGGCACCAGTGACGTACCTGAGAATGAGCAGCCAGCCCAAGCTGTACACCACCCAAGGAAGGAGCTTATCAGCCTTTCCCTTGGGCATGTCGCTCACCTTCACTGTTCAGTTTTACAACAGCATCGGAGAGAAGTTCCACACACATAATACCCAGCTTTACTTGGCTCTGAACAGGTATGGAAGTGAAATAAATGGTGGTGACAGTTTGGAAGAAATCTTGCAGATTATGGATAACCTCTGGCAAATTCCTTTCATGTTTTGCATTTGGAATCACTCTTTATTTCTTTCACTGGCGTAGAAAAATGAAAGATCTGAGATGGAACTCAATAGTGGGGCATTTCTCTTATATAAAGTTCTAAGTTCAGTCCCTGGCATTGCCAAAAAAAGAAAAAGAAAGAAAAGAAAATGTGAGGGTCAGAGTAATAGTACAGCTTGGCACTGGCTGACCCAGGTTCAATCCCTGGCATCCCATATAGTCCCCTGAGACCCCCAGGAGTAATTCCTGAGTGAAGAGCAGGAGTAACCCCTGAACAATGGCAAGATATGGCTCAAAATAATTTTTTAAAAATTTTTAATGGGGGGCACATATGCTGCCTGAGCCCATGTGCTGCTTGTGCCCACGTGGCCGAGCACATGTGGTGCCCGAGCACATGTGTCACCCACATCTCCCCCCTTGAGATGTGTACTTTCATGCTTTCGTGTCCAGTGCTAGGATATGTGTGGAGCTTCCTCCACCCTTGGAGAAGGCCGCGTTCTTTCTTGAGCGAGTTACTCCTACTGTTTTTTCTTTTCCACTTATCCCTTCCTCCTTCCCTCAGAAACCTCTAAATAAAATCTATTTACTTCAAAAAAAAAATTTTAATGGGGGAGGGGAAGGAAAAAACCCAGAATGGTATTATCTGTTCAGTGACAATAAATTTCAAGGTGTTTTAAATCTGTCAAGGGGGTCCAGAGCAGCAGTACAGTGGGGAGTGTGTTTGCCTTGCACACAGCTGAGCTGGGCTCAATCCCCAGCATCCAATATGTTCCCCTGAGCACTGCCAGGAGTAATTCTTGAGTGCAGAGCCACGAGTAACCCCTGAGCATTATTGCCGTGTGTGACTCAAAAAACCAAATAAATAAATAAATAAATAAAGCTATCAAATTCTACTTTACAAAAAGCTCCCAGAGGGAAGTAACTAGAATATTACCAGAAATTGTCCTGGAAAACAAAACTTTTTAATTCAAAATAAGTAAAAGTGGGGGCAAAAATAGAGTGGGGGTAGAGAGACAGTACAGCAGTAAGGCATTTGCCTTGCAAGCTGCCAATATGAATTGATGCCCAGAGCCCCACATGGTTCCCCAGGCCCCACCAGGAGTCATTCCTGAGTGCAGAGCCAGGAGTAAGTCCTGAGCACAGCCAGGCCCAAAAATAAAAACCACAAAAAAAAAAATTTAATAAAATTAAGAAGGGCTGAAGAGATAGTACAGTGGGCAGAATGCTTGCATGGCACACAGCCAACCTGGGCTTGATCCCAGCACCCCCTATGGCTTCCTGCACCCTCTGTAAGTGAGCCCTGAGCAAGAGCTATGAGGAAGCCCTGAGCACCGCTGAGTTTGACCCCTCAAAAAGATGTTTAACTAAAGGGGCCAGAGAGCTCAATGGGCTGAGTGCATGCTCAGAGCACAAAGCCAAGAGGAGACCCTGAGCATTCCTGGGTGTAGTCCCCCCAACCATTAATTAATTAATTAGTTAATTAAAAGGCCCTGAACACAAGCCAAGAGTAGCCCCTGAATACTACCTGGTAAGGCCTAAAAACAAAAGCAAATGCATGACTGCTATTTCTCATATCTGTGGTGAAGAGAAGAAATCATATTTTCAGGTGACCCGTAAAGGGCAAAGAAAAAGACCCAAAATTTTACTTGTATCACTTGTCATCCCATTGATCTTCGTTTTGCTCGAGCAGGCACCAGTAACGTCTCCATTCATCCCTGTCGAGTGCTAATGTAACCCAATGATATCTGCTCGCTCCAGGAACAGGAAGAGCCTCAAACCGTTCATTCAGGGTTTTGACGAAGAAGTCTGACCATCTTGTTGGTGGGCGGTCACGTGGTCTTTTGACATCCCGTGGAATCTAGTCGGTAACAGCTCTAGTCCAGCGGTCGTCCTCTCTGAATCTCATTACATGTCCAGCCCAACTGATTTTTGACACCTTGGCAAACAAGACAGCGTCCCTGATTCTTGACCATCGACAGAGGTCGGGACTCCAGATTCCTTCTCTCACTTGAGTGAAACGTGATACTCCAAGCATAGCTCTTTCGATTCCTCTTTGGGATACCAGAATAGCGTTCATATCCTGTTTTCGTAAGGCCCAGATCTCTGAGGCGTATGTTAGTGCAGGAAGTACAGTGGATACAGTGGAGTCGAAAAGATGTGCCCAGAGTCGGAGGTTCTTTGTCCTCTTAACCACTTTTTTGACGCTCTTGAAGGCGTTCCACTCTGCTCTCTTCCTCCTGCACAGCTCTGGCGCCAAGTCGTTCCTCATGTTGAGTTCTCAACCCAGGTACACATAGCTGCTGCATTCGGATAATGTTCACTCTGTTGAGAGCAAATGGAACGTCAGGGACTAGTTCGTTTTTTGGTTTTTTTGTTTGTTTGTGTGTTTGTTTGTTTTGCTTTTTAGGTCACACCTGGCAATGCACAGGGGTTACTCCTGGCTCTGCACTCAGGAATTACTCCTGGCAGTGCTCAGGGGACCATATGGGATGTTGAGAATTGAACCCGGGTCAGCCACGTGCAAGGCAAACGCCTTACCCATTGTGCTATGGCTCCAGTCCCTGGACTAGTTCATTTTTCATGAACATTGCTTTGCTGAGATTCAGCTGCAGTCCGACCTTTCCACACGCGCAGTCAAAGTCGGCCAGCATTTGTGCCGCTTGGCTCATGTTTGGTGTTATTAGAATGATGTCATCAGTGAAGCACAGGTGGTGTAGTTGCCCACCATCTATCTTCACTCTCATTCCTTCCCATTCCAGTCTTCGCATGACATTCTCAAGGGTGGCACTGAAGAGTTTCGGTGAAATAGTATCACCCTGCTGAACCCCTCTCTTTACGTCAATGATCACTTCCTCGTAGAATGGTGAGACCCTGGTGGTGAATCTGTAATACAACTCTTGGAGGATCCTGATGTACTGAGTTTGAATCCCCCGTTTGGCTCGGGCTTCGATGACCGCTTCAGTCTCAACAGAATCTAAGGCCTTCTTTAAATCTATGAACGTTAGACAGAGCGGCATCTTGAACTCTCACGAAACCTCAAAGAGTTTGGTCACTGTGTGGATATGGTCAGTTGTGCTGAATCCTTTTCAGAACCCGGCTTGCTCGCATGGTTGTCCTTTGTCTAGTGTTCTGTCTATTCTATTCAGGATGACTCGAGTGAACAACTTGTAGACGACGAACAGCAGGCAGATTGGGTGATAGTTGCCAATGTTGTGAATGTCTCCCTTCTTGTACGACAGAACAGTCCTGCTAGTTTTCCACTGAGGCAGAACCTTGCATTCGGACAGATAGCCTGTGAAGAGCCGAGCCAGTGTATTGACAAATACCGGTGGCAGATTCTTTTTTTTTTTTTATTTTATTTTTTATTGAATCACTGTGAGATACAGTTACTAAGTTTTCATATTTGATCCACCACCAAGCCCCCTCATACCCCCCTCCTACTCCCCCTCTGCCTGTGTGGCAGACATTTTTCACTTCACTCTTTCCTTACTTTGATTACATTCAATTTTCAACAGGGATCTCACTATCATTATTTAGAGATTTTCCTCCAACAGTCAGACATGTTGGATAGCATCAATAGATTGTATGTTTTCATTTTTCAGAAAAGGTTGCAGCCACGTGGTTTGGAGCTGTCCCAGTCCCGCATCCTGGAGCCTTGTTAGTTGCTGCTCATTGTTGCCGGGGCTCCATCTGGAGAAGGAGTACCGGCTGTACCTCCTCCGTCTGGCTCCCCGGTGCTGCTGGCCCGGTCTGGGATCCGGAGCAACGGCGGCAGATTCTTAAGGCGTTCGGGTCTGACCTTGTCTGGGCCGGGTGCTGTACACATCTTTACTGATGAAGTGGTGTGTCAGATTTTGGAAGGGAGAATGTTGAGAACGACATATCCATCCTGCGGAATTTGGTATGTGGGCAGGTGGATGTGGCTGTCTAAGAGATCCGAGTAGAAGTCGTGGATAATCCTCTCCATTGCCATTCTGGTGTGATAGATCCATCAGGACGTTGGAGGACAGTCATCTTAGTCTTGTAGTTAGAGAAGGACAGGCGAGCATTGCGAATACTTTTCCCGGCTTCTGCTGCATCGGCCAACACAGCTGCTCTTCTTTCTTTGAAGTTTTCCTTTATCACTTCTCTGCACAGCTTTACGAGCTCAGACATTAGCTTGTGGTTGCCTGAGGCTTGTGCCAAACCACGTTGGCAAATGAGCTCGAGAGTTTCTGAAGATAGGTGTCTGTTTGCAGCTTTCCCACTCTCTGCATTCTTTGCGCAGTCATGGAGGTGTTGAACCAGTCAATCGTATTCCTCGTCGATGTTGTCAACGACGGCATCTTCCTATGTTGCCGCAATAGTGCCAAAGAGCTCCCAGTTAGTGGTCACTCTGGGTGTTCTCTTCTTAAACTTAAACCCAAAATTTTAAAAAGAATAAAAGCAAATACATTCAAAAAGCCAGGGATGTAGCACAGTGGCAGAGCACACATGCCTCGTGTTTGTAAGACCTTGGGTCCTATCCCTGACACTGCAAACATAATTTTTAATCCCTTTTAGCATTCTAGTAACAAATATAATATATAGATATATATGGTAATATATAGATAGATATGGAAATAATACACTGACTCCAGGGACCAGAAAGATAATACAGCAGGTAGGGCATTTGCCTTGCATGTAGCTGACCTGAGTTTGATCCCCAGCACAGAATGTGGTATGCCCTCCCCCCCAAAAAAAAAAAAGAAAAGAAAAGATAAAAGAAATGGCTGGAGAGATAGTATAGTAGGGAGTGTGTCCCCCTAGCCCACCAGGAGTTAACCCTGAGCACAGAGCTAGGAGTAAACCCTGAGCACACTGAGTATGACCCAAAAACTGAAAAATAAAATAAAGTTACATGCTTTTAGAGTTGGAGCAATAGTACAGCAGATAGGGCACTTACCTTGCATGTGGCTGATCCAGGTTGATCCCCAGCATCCCATAGGGTCCCCCAAGCCCCCCCCAGCAGTAATCCCTCCACACCACCAGGTGTGATGAAGAGAAGAGGGGAGAGGAGAGGTGGGGAGGTCAGGAAAGAAAAAATTAGACTGACTGCAGGGTCTCTTGTTGTTTATTCCCCATTATAGAATTTTTTTTGTTTTATGTTTGGAGGGTTCAGGCCACACCCAGCAATGCTCAGTGTTAACTCCTGACTCTGCACTCAGCAATCACTCCTGGTGGTGCTCGGGGGATCACATGGGATGCCGGGGGTCAAATCCAGGTTGGCTGTGTACAAGGCAGTTGCCTTACCTCCTGCACTACCTCTTCAATCCCTTTTTTGAATTTCTGAGCTATTGAATTTGGAGTGTTGTGACTGGATCTGCTTCAGACATGTGTCCTAACTATGATCTCTTTTCAGAGATTTCTTTTTGTATCTGCTTGCAGAGATGACCTGCTTCTTATTGGACCAGGGAATAGGAACTACACTTACATGGCCCAGGCTGTGAACAGAGGAGTGACACTCGTGGGTCTCTGGGACCGGAGACATCCAGGCATGGCAGATTACATTCCTGTTACCGTAGAGCATGCCATTGAGCCAGATGCCAAGCTTACATTTGTCGGAGATGTCATCTGCTTCAGTACTCACCTCCTCAACCAGAATGGTCTGGATGCCTTCTCTTTTCAACTGCACTACTGACAGAATTAGAAAGTGACTTTGGGGCCAGAGCAATAGTAAAATGGTTAGGGCGTTTGCTTTGTGTGTAGCTGACCCAGGTCCAATCCTCAGCATCCCATATAGTCCCCCAAGCAAAGCCAAGAGTAGTCCCTGAGTGGAGAGCCAGGTGCAACCTGAGTAGCACCTGATGTGGCCAAAAAAACAAACCAAAGGGGAGGAATAAAAATGAACTTAATCCTTGGAGGATTTTTTTTTTTCAAAATTACCTAAAATTTGAGGGTCTTACTGAGAAAAGAAGTAATTTCCATTTTCTTAAATTTTCAGTTTAGAGCTAAGTTGAGTACTCCTGCTGAGCTAAATACTTAGGTTAAGGTGCTTGTTTTGCACATGGAACACCGTTGCTCATCTCTAGTACTATGTATAGTCCCCCAAGCACTGCCAGTGTGATCCTGAACACAAAACCAGGAATCAGTTCTAAGTGCTTATAGGTGTGGTCCATGCCTCCCTCAAAAAAATACTGCCTAGTACTCTATTTTTAAAAATTTCTTTTGCTGTCTCTCCTTATGGGTGTTGTGGTTTACAATAGAGGTATTGAATTGCTATCACTAGGTGTGTAGTGGGGTAGTGGGGGATGGGGTGGGAGCGGTGGGAGGGATACTGGGATTATGGGTGGTGGAGAATGGGCACTGGTGAAAGGATAGGTACTCGATCATTGTATGACTGAAACATAAGCACAAAAGTTTGTAAGTCTGTAACTGTACCCCATAGTGATTCATAAAAAAATTAATAAAATATATTTTTTAATGTTAGTGATCACAGGTAATTAAAAAAATACAATTCACAGTTTAATACCCATTTCTTCCTACAGCCAACAATTTTAAATCAGCCAGTAACTTTTTTTTTTTTTTTTTTGCTTTTTGGGTCACACCTGGCTATGCACAGGGGTTACTCCTGGCTCTGCACTCAGGAATCACCCCTGGCGGTGCTCAGGGGACCATATGGGATGCTGGGAATTGACCCCGGGTCGGCCGAGTGCAAGGCAAACGCCCAACCCTCTGTGCTATTGCTCCAGCCCTACAGCCAGTAACATTTATTAAGGGCCTATTGAATACACACACACACATACACACACACACTTGAGACAGTGCATAGAATACCATGCTTATTTCCTTGTTCCCAGCTTCTGGAGGATAGTAACAGCTAAGCTGAAGAATAGGAGAGGATGAAATAAAAGAAGAGAAACTTTTTTTATTATTTTTTTAAGCAGCTTTATTTTTTAAAGCTTTTTTATTAAGCAGCTTTAGTTTTTTTTTTGGGGGGGGTCACACCTGGCAATGCACAGGGGTCACTCCTGGCTCTGCACTCAGGAATTACCCCTGGCACTGCTCAGGGAACCATATGGGATGCTGGGAATCGAACCTGAGTCAGCCGCGTGCAAGGCAAACGCCCTACCCGCTGTGCTATCGCTCCAGCCCCTAAGCAGCTTTAGTTTTGAGAACCAATTGTATATATTCTATTTCGTAAGGAATATTTAAAAGCATAACTCCTAAATATATGATCATTATAATAAGATTTTCAGCCTTGTAGTGGACTAAACTATACTCTTGACCAGCAAAGCTATTTTAAGAAATATTTCTAAGTTAAAAGAAAATCAGTCTTTGGTTAGGAAATGTGTTCATGGGGCTCAGAGATAGAATATTCCAAAGTGCTATATGGGGAGGGGCCAGTGAGATAGCACAGGTGTTAAAGCACTTGCCTTGTACACAGCTGACATGGGTCTGGCCCCTGGCGCCTCATATGGTCCCCTGAGCCCTGCCAGGAGTGGTGCCAGAGCAAAGTGCCAGGAGTGAGCCCTGAACATGTGGCATAAAAAGCAACAACAAAAAAAGTACTGTACACCGCCTGAATATATGAGTCTGAATAATCCAACTGAGTATGATTGACTGGGGGATAAGAGGCTTTTATTCTGTAACTTCCTCTGGGAACAATGGATGCACGTGTTGAGTAAAGGAAAGTAATTTTAGACCTCTTAGCAGTAACTATATTTTTCATAGTTAATACAAAAGAGCTCTATTCAGCCTTAACCAAATGGACAATCACCCCATGATGGTTGGCCTTTTATTATGAAGTAGTTTTCTTTTTTTCCTTTTTTAAAATTTTTTATTAAAGATCCACGATTTACAAAGCTACTGGTAGTTGTGTTTTAGGTACACAATAATTCAACACCAATTCTTCCACCAGTGTCAACTTCCCTCCACCATTGTTCCCCGATTCCTTCCCCTCCCCTAGCCCCACTCACGCCCCCCAGCTGTCAACTTCACAAGTACATTACGAAGTTTCAGTGGTTGGTGCCTAGGTCTCATGTTCTCAGTTTTGCTGGACTGAATCTATGCTTTGGTGCGTGGCTAACCCATCACTCACATCGCCGGTGCAGCTGAAGTCCTGATGGGCCTGCCGAACAGTTCCCCAGCCCTCTCACCCTTGTCTAGGGTTGGTTCTTTTTGCTTGTTTTTTTCTTTTTGGGTCACACCCAGCGATGCACAGGGGTTACTCCTGGTTCTACACTCAGGAATTACTCCTGGCGGTGCTCAGGGGACCATATGGGGATGCCGGGAATCGAACCCACATCTGTGCATGCAAGGCAAACGCCCTCCCCGCTGTGCTATCACTCCTGCCCCGTTGTTTCTTTTTGTTTTGTTTTGCTTTGCTTTTGGGGGGGGCAGGGGGCCACAGCCACAAATGCTCAGGAGTTACTCCTGGCTCTGCACTCAGGAATTACTCCTGGCAGCGCTTGGAGGACCATATAGAATGCTGGGGATTGAACCGGGGTCAGCCATGTGCAAGGAAAACGCCCTCCCCACTGTACTATCTATCCCTCCAGCCCTGAAGCAGGTTTTTGTTTGATTTTCACTCTTTTTTTTTCTTTTTGGGTCACATCCGGCGATGCACAGGGGTCATTCCTGGCTCTGCACTCAGGAATTACCCCTGGCGCTGCTCAGGGGACCATATGGGATGCTGGGAATCGAACCTGGGTCGGCCACGTGCAAGGCAAACGCCCTCTCCCTCCCCGCTCTGCTATCACTCCAGCCCCTTGTTTTTTATTCTTTTCTGCCTTCCATTTGGGGTGTTTGTTTGGTTAGCATTCCAAATCCATACCTCTTTGGATAAAGAAGCAAAATAGCTATTTGGAATTTCTTTGCTAATTTGAAATTTAAGTCAAAGTAAACAAATCTCTTCTGCCTGTTTTCATTTTCTTGCATTCTTTCTATTGGTATCAGTCAATATTTAAAGCAGATTTATCCTTAACAGGGTCTAAACAAAGTTAAATCAGTTTTCCTGTGTGAATTCTTTTCCTAAGAATTTTGATATTTTAAAAATTTTAAAAAGGGGGGAAAGTTTCAGCATTTTCGAGGTATAACTGAAAAAATAAAATTATAATCCATTTAAGAATTTTGATATCCTGGGGCTGGAGTGATAGAACAGAGGGTTGGGCGTTTGCCTTGCACGCGGCCAACCCAGGTTCAATTCCCAGCATCCCATAAGGTCCCTTGAGCACCGCCAAGAGTAATCACTGAGTGCAGAGCCAGGAGTAACACCTGTGTGTTGCCTGGTGTGACCCAAAAAGCAAAAAAAAAATTTTGATATTCTTCAACTAAGTACCTACTTTTTTTTTTTTGCTAGCATAATATATGGTAGATAGATGAAAAAATTCCCCAGAGTTCTAAAACAAAGTTACCTGCAAAGCTAGGTGTGTTGCTTGTGCATGCTTTAGCGGCCTATTGATTTGGAGTTTGAATGAAGTTAGGTGATCATTAGCATACCAGTTATAGCCAAGTGTGTCTCTTATTTCATCATAGGTGAACCTGGGATGTGGATGATTTCTGCTGACAATATTCTGCAGACTGACACTGTCACTGGTGTCGGAGTTGCTAGGAGTCCAGGGACAGCGACAATCTTTCATGACATCCCAGGAGTGGTAAAAACATACCGAGAGGTAAATCTGTGGCACTAGTGTTGAAGAGACTAGGGTACCACTTTGGTTTTTTGTTTATTTTTTGTAGTAAAAAGATTTTTTTAAAGAACATTTTGTTTTCTTAAAAAGCCTGGGACCACTTACTCCCATCCTCAATAAGTTTCCCTTTTCCCCGCTGCCTAAGTCTTCAAAATATTATTTGGCGGGGGGGGGGGGGGGGTAACCACTTTTAGTATGTGGTAATACACATATCAAAAACACATCCTGGGAAAAGGAATGTGAATTTTTTTGCTAAGAACTTTGATATTCTCCAACTAAGTAGCTACTCTGGTGATTCCTAAGGTCAGTAGCTCAATCACATGTAAGATTCAAGCCTCGGGATTCAGGTGCCCAGGTTCCATCCCAGCACTGCCACACAGGACAAGTGCCGTCCCTGTGGCATTGCTGCTGGGATCCCCAGCACCACAACCAATTATGTGTGATCTCTGATGCGCCACAGCTCCAAGTGTGCCAGCACTGTGCAGGCCTAACCGCACTGCAGCTAAACGTGTGCACACCTCAACCGAGTAACAACCCCCAGACACCGATTCTTCTACAGGAAGGTAGAGGGAGAGCCAAGGCCACTGGCACTTTTTTGGTTTGGTTGGGGTTTTTTTGTTTTGTTTTGTTTTGTTTTGTTTTTGCTTTTTGGGTCACACCCGGCAATGCACAGGGATTACTCCTGGCTCACGCCATACCCGCTGTGCTATTGCTCCAGCCCCGCCACTGGCACATTTTACTGGAACATAGATGCAAATATTTATTGGAATTTCCTTGTGGGGATGCTGGAGATTGAACACAGGCCTCAAGTATATAAGGCGGGCACTCTACCACTGAACTACATCTTATTCATCAGCCCTGTAAATTTGTTGTTGCTGTTGTTGTTGTTTGTTTTGGGGCCATACCTGGCTGTATTCAGGGCTTACTACTGCTGGCTCTGTGCTCAGGATAACTCCTGGAGGGCTGGGAACCATATGGGGTGCCAGGGATCAAACCAAGGTCAGATGTGTGCGAGGCAAGTGCTTACTCCCTGTCCTATCTCTCTAGTTTGTTTGTTTGGCTAGTTGGTTGGTTGGTTGGTTGGTTGGTTTTGGGGACCATACCTGGTGGTGCTCGGGGGCTCCTCCTAGCCCTGCACTCAGAAATCACTCCTGACAGGCTCAGGGGACCATATGCGATGTCGTGATGTCGGGGATCAAACATGGGTCTGTAAGGCAATCACTTTCCCCACTGTACTATTGTTCTGGACCTCTCCAGCTCTTGTTTATTTATTTTTGTTTTAAACACTATGATTTGGGGAGGGGCACTGGGGCCATTGGTGGTGGGAAATGGACCCTGCTGGAGGGAGGGGTGTTGGATCATTGTATGACTGAAACCCCATCATGAACAGCTTCATAACAATGTATCACACAGTGACTCAATTAAAAAAATAAAATTGGGACTGAAGCAATAGCACAGCGGGTAGGACATTTGCCTTGCACACAGTTGACCCAGGTTCGATTCCCAGCATCCCATATGGTCCCCTGAGCACCATCAGGAATAATTCCTCAGTGCATGAGCCAGGAGTAATCCCTGTGTATCTCTGGGTGTGACCCAAAAAGCAAAAAATAAATTAATTAAAATTAAAAACTACATAAATGAAAATAAACACTGACTTACAGTGGTTTCATGCATTAAATATTCCAGCACCACACCCTCCACCAGAGTGTCCACTTCCCTCCACCATTGTCCAAGTGTCTGTCTTTTTCCTGTCCATATTATTCCCCCATCTCCCCATACAGTGATATGCTTCCTACTAAAGACCAATTCTTAGTTTCTGTTGCCTTTGGGTATCCTGTAATTCTTTTTTTTTTTTTCTTTTTTGGGCCACACCCAGCGATGCACAGGAGTTACTCCAGGCTCTGCACTCAGGAATTACTCCTGGAGGTGCTCAGGGGACCATATGGGATGCTGGGAATCGAACCCAGGTTGGCCGCATGCAAGGCAAATGCCCTACCCGCTGTGCTATCACTCCAGCCCCCTGGGTATCCTATGATTCTTAACTAATATGTATGTTTATAAAATTAATACAAACAAATCTAAATGTCAAAAATGTGGGGGTCATATCTCGCAGTGCTCAGGGGTTATTCCCAGTTAATTGCTTGAGTGTTAGTCCTGGCAGTGCTGAGGGATGGGACCCACACCCTCGGTACTTCAAAACTTTGAAGACCAGAGTGCTGAGGACTGAATCTGGGTCCCCTGCGTACAAAGCTGTGTGCTCAGCATGCTGAGTTCTCTCTGACTCCAGAGATATTCAAAACCTTTAGAGTCATGGGCCTGAGAGATAGTACAGCCAGTAGGGACATTACTGCATGTGGCCAACACGGGTTCCGTCCCTGAAACCCTCTGTGGTCCCTCAAGCCCACCAGAAGTGATTCTTGAGTACAGAGCCAGATGTAAGCCTTGAGCATACCCAGCTGTGGCCCAAAAACCAAAAAATATAGGGGAAATTTTTAAATATAAAAATTTAGGGGCTGGAGTGATAGCATAGCGGGTAGGCGTTTGCCTTGCACGCGGCCGACCCGGGTTCAAATCCCAGCATCCCATATGGTCCCCTGAGCACAACCAGGAGTAATTCCTGAGTGCAGAGCCAGGAGTAACACCTGTGCATTGCCAGGTGTGACCCAAAAACCAAAAAAAAAAAAAAACTAAAAATTTAAATATAGGGGCTGGAGTCCCTTACTTTGCATGTGGCTGACCTGGATTTAATCCCCAGAACTTCACTGGTCCCTCTAGCACTGCCAGGAGTGATCCCTGAGCTAAGGAGAAAGCCCTGAGCTCTGCTGGGCATGGCCCAAAAACAAACAAGAGCCAAATAGGGGCTGGAGCGATAGCACAGCAGGAAGGACGTTTGCCTTGCACGTGGCCAACCTGGGTTCGATTTCCAGCATCCCATATGGTTCCCTGAGCACCGCCAAGAGTGATTCCTGAGTTCATGAGCCAGGAGTAACCCCTGTGTATGGCCAGGTGTGACCCAAAAAAGAAAAAAAAAGAGCCAAATAATAGACAAAGACCTCATTTAGAGAAAGAAATATATTAAAAAGAAAAAGAAAAGTCATTTTCTTCCATAAAGTGAACAGATGTTGTGATATTGGGATCACTAGCGGGGCAGCTGGCCTTTGAGTGAAATAGATGTATTTTAAGTCAGGAGGTGGGAAGGAAGAGGCTTCAAGCATCCAGGCGCAGACTTTCCTCTGATTGGCTGACAGGTCGTGGTCGGTGCATCACCGAGATTGACGCTCAGTTATGACCTCAAGACTCATCTCACTAATACCCCCAATTCAACTGTGTTCAAGCTCTTCATCACCACGGGCAGAAATGGTGTCAATCTTAAAGGTCAGGAATCTCTAAATCTGAGTAAACTTATTGTCCCTCAATCATTTACCTCTTGGGATTAGTAGTAATCAAAGTTTCCTTTTTTTTTTTTTTTTGCTCTTTGGGTCACACCCGGCAATGCTCAGGGGTCATTCCTGGCTCTGCACTCAGGAATGACCCCTGGCGGTGCTCAGGGGGCCATATGGGATGCTGGGAATCGAACCCGGGTTGGCTGTGTGCAAGGCAAAACGCCCTACCCACTGTGCTATCACTCCAGCCCCAATCAAAGTTTCCTTTTGGTTCAAATTTTTACTACCTAAACAAATAAATAGTTGAGAGCCATGAAACCTCAAATTATAACTGAATTCATGTTTTGAAATAGGTGTGGCCTAATGTCTATTTATAATCTTTCCTGATACCAGGAGAGAGCGTAGGCCAGCCATTTTCAAATGTGGCCATTTCAAGATAACCTACAGGAAAAAAATTTTTCATTTATTTTTTCCAATTTTCCCTTTACACTTTATATAAACACTGTGGTATACAAAGTTATTCATGATGATATGTAACATACATTTAATATTCCAATACCAATCCCACTACCATTACACCTTCCCTCCACGATTGTCTCCAATAAGGAAAAATGTTTAAATACATATTCTAGCGGCAGGTGACCAAACCATAGCACTAATTTTTGGGTAGGTTATGTGGCTACTGGTTTGGCTTTTTTTTTTTTTTTTTGGCTTTTTGGGTCACACCTGGCAATGCTCAGGGGTACTCCTGGCTCTTCACTCAGGAATTACTCCTGGCGGTGCTCGGGGGACCATATGGGATGCTCGGAATCGAACCCGGGTCAGCCGCATGCAAGGCAAACACCCTACCCGCTGTAGTATTGCTCCAGCCCCATGTGGTTACTGTTTAGGTCACCCCACCTAATGACATTTTAGAGCTCTTTGACTGAATCACAATACTAACAGAAAACAAACCTTTCTAGACTTAAGAGCCACCTCCCAACTATAGTGTATCATTCCTTTTTTGTTCAATTTTGTTTTTATAGTTTGGTCACACTAAGCAGTGTTCAGAGCTTACTGCTGGCTCTGTGCTCAAGGATCACTCCTGGCAGAGCTCAGGGGACCATATGGGGTACCAGGAATCAAACCCAGATTGGTCACCTGCGAAGCAAATGCCCTACCCACTCTGCACTGCTCCAGCCCCAGTATAGTCTTTTTTTTTCTTTCTAATAGTTAAACTATTTCTCTACCATCTGTCATTTCCCCACTGATGAATTCCAAAGAGCTTTGAAAAATGACACCAACTATGATGTCGATAATGGAAATCCTGCTATAGTTATTTAAAGGCTACCAGAGGCAAGGGTGATCAGATTTAAATTCTTTTACCTAAATTCCAGCAAAACCAACAGAGCCGGGTAAATCAGAGAACTGATCCTTTTTATTATTTAATACTAAGTGGCACTCGCTGTAGTCGCTCTTTTTAGAAATTCATATAACAAGGTCATTCTTTTCTGCTTATTAGGGTCCTGTACCCCAAGTCAAGCCTCCGCCATTACCACACTACTTCTTCCAGAGACGCTCATGCTGTGTCACGTGCAGTTTAGTAACACTTTGCTAGACATTCCGGCAAGTAAAGTCTTTCATGTCCGTTCAGATTTCAGCATGGAAAAAGGTGGGTTCAACTAGATGAGTCTGGCCTCCCCTTTGTATTCATGTTTGGCCTTTGCTTTATTTGGGATTGTGTTTGTCTGGGGGACAGTGCACCTGACAGTGCTCAGGACTTCCTCCCAGCCCCGCACAGATTCCTGGCAGGGTTTGGAGGACCATCCGCAATGCTGGGGCTCAAACCCAGGTCAGTCGGTGCAAGGCGCCTCACCTGCTACAACACTCTTCAGCTCCTGTGTCCATATTTGTACTACTGTCCTTCTTTTCTTGAGTTACATTTATAGTGTCTAGATAACCTGTTGAATAACTATAAAATCTTTCTCAACCTCTTTTTCCCCACTACCTTCAAAAATTCAAGACTTTTTAATTTTTTCCTTTGTGATGGACGGGGTTGGGTCACACCTAAGCAGTGCTCAGGCATTTTTCCTAGCTCTGTGCCCAGAAGTGACCCCGGTCAGTGCTTCAGGGATTGAGTGTGGTCTCGGGGCTTGAGCCAGGTCAGCAGGCTGCTGGGCAAGCTCCTCGCCCCCTCCGTTGTTTCTCTGGGCCCCAGAACATGCTTTCTTGCAGTATGTAATTTCAGTAATTCACTGTTTTCTTTGTCCATTCCCATTATCTTTGTGAGGACTTGAATTATGGCTCACTCATCTTATTTTGTTTTGATTTTATTTTTGAGCCACACCGTGCAGTGTTCAGGGCTTACTCCTGGCTCTGTGCTCAGGGATCACTCCTGCGGGACTCAGGGCACTTCAGGGTTGGCCACATGCGAGGCAAGAGCCTTGCCTTTACACTGTCTCTCTCTTTGGCCCTCCTCCTGTTGTTGCTTGTGGATTTTTTACACCCCAGCAATAAGTATTGTTCAAACTAACAAGTGGAAAATATGAATAGACAGAATGTTGGTGAGTAGACAGAATTTAGCTGATCTAAATCAGCTGATCTAAAATGAGAGGATCCATGTCAATTGTGACGGCGGCACCACATCATCTGAGAGCTTCTCTCCAAAGCCTGTTAGTTTCCAGAGGTTAGCAAACATGGAGCACCAAATACAGTGCCTGCGACCAGTACAGACATTGGAGACACTCAGGATAATAAAGGTCTTTAATTCTTATCAGTACTACACAAGATAGAGAATAAAGATGTGCATGGGACACTAGGATAGAAGAAAGGAATAGCCACTTCAAATCTGAGGGTCAAAGTCAAAATTTTTACAGAGGAAATGAAATGAACTTGAGAAAGAATGTAAAGGTACAGAACATTGTAGGACGGAAGCATAAAGCAGTGTTCTTCAGCCTTCGACACCTGCAGGCCTGCACCTGCTTAGAACTAGCAGTTCTTTTTTTGGGAGGCAGGGGCAGATTTTAGGCCCCACACAGCAGTGCTCAGGGGTTACTCCTGGTTCTACACTCAGAATCACTCCTTGTAGTGCTCAGGGGACCATATAGGATGCCAGGGATTGAACCAGGGCTGTCACGTGCAAGGCAAGTGTCGTACCCACTGTACTGTGGCTCCAGACTCAGAACCAGCAGTTCTCTCCAAAGCGGCAGCCATTGGTTTTCAGCTTTCCTACACCTACACACAGGCAGCACTGTGTGGACTGAAGAATACTGATACAGAGGCTGGAGAGATAGTACAGTGGGCAGGGCCCTTGCCTTGCATGTGACCTACCTAGGTTCAACCCCTTGCCATTGCCAGATATCCCAAGCACTGCCAAGAGTGATGCCTGATGCCTAAACACAAAGCCAGAGCATCACTAGGTGGGTCTGGCCAAAAAAACAAACAAAAAAAAAAGAAAGAAAAGAAAAAACAATGCTGATATAGAGACCAGGAGAAGCTTTCAAAAGTAAGATGAAAGCCGTTTTAAAGCAAAGGGCTAGAGTGATGGCACAGCAGATAGGGCATTTGCCTTGCACGCGGCCATCCTGGGTTCAATTCCAAGCATCCCATATGGTCCCCTGAGCACCGCCAGGAATAATTCCTGAGTGCAGAGCCAGGAGTAACCCTTGTGCATAGCTGGGTGTGACCCAAAAAGAAAAAAAAAAAAACTATTGAGTTGCATGAGAAGTCGTGATGGCTGTGACACGGCAGTACTCAAACGTACTTGCCAGAGGTTGTGGGGCTCACAGGAAAACACACCCATTTCTGGTTTTATGTTTTGTTTTATTTTGCCACACCCAGTTATGCTCAGGGCTTACTCCTGGATCTTTACTCAGAGATCACTCCTGATGGGGCTCGGGAGACCATCTGGGGTGCTGGGGATAGAACTACCTGCTGTACTATCCCTCGGGCCCCAAAACACACCCATTCTGTAGTGTTTACAGACCCCTTGCTGAGATGTAGCCAGAAATCTGTGGTGGTGGTGGGGATCAGATCAGCATGCCAGAGTCATGCAAGTAAATTTGGGACCCCAAGGATGTGCTCATGGCTTACAAGGCAGGTGCTCAGAGCCTCTGTGCTATTCCTCTGGACCTGGACCACTGGTTTCCAACTATTGGTCGGTGGACCAAGACTGGCCTGCAGAAACTTCCTGCTGGCCTGTGAAAAAATTAGTGATGCTAGTTAAGTTGATCAGGGCCTGATCCTCAGTACCGCATATGGTCCCCCAAGTCCAACCAGGAGTGATGCCTGAGCACAGAGCCAGGAGAGCCAGGAGTAAGCCCAGAGCACCACCACCAGATGTGGTCAAAAGACAAAAAAAAAAAAAGAAAACTACATGAACTGGAGGGCAAGTGCAATGAGCTAGAGCACAGGCCTGCATGAGGCTCAGGTTCAATACTCTGCACCAGAGTCCCCAGAGCACTTCCAGAAGCGACCCCCAGCTCAGAGCCAGGAGTAGCCCCCAAGCACGAAGTAGGAGGGCCCAAAAATATGGGCAAAACAAAAAGTGTATGTGACCAGGAAATGCAGCCATGATGAGCACCACAACCATGACATGCGTGCCTCAGAGGGTGACCTCTGGCGAGACATGTGCAAGGACCTCAGCACTGTGGCTGGGCAGAGCATGAGGCATCTCCAGGCATCGCAGCATCAGCAACAAAAAACAGAGGACGAGGGGCTGGAGTGATAGCACAGCGGGTAGGACATTTGCCTTGCACTCGACCGACCCAGGTTCGAATCCCAGCATCCCATATGGTCCCCTGAGCACCGCCAGGAGTAATTCCTGAGTGTAGAACCAGGAGTAACCCCTGTGCATCGCCGGGTGTGACCCAAAAAGCAAAAAAAAATACAAAACAGAGGACTAGGAGGGGAATAAATGTAGACATAAAATCACACAAAGTACTAGTGCAGTTTTTAAATTTACGCCTAACCCCCCCCCAAAAAAAATTATGCCTTTATCCTTCATATACTTTTTCCCTTTTTTTGAAATTGAATCACCATAAATTAGTTACAAAGGTATTTGTGATTGAGTTTCAGGCTTGTATTGTTCCAACTCCCATCCCTTCAGCAGTGCCCACTACTCTCCACCAGTGTCCCCAGTTTCCCTCCTACCTACCAGCCTGCTTCTGTGGCAGGCACTTTCCCCTCCCCCATTGTCCTAGTTCCCTTCCCTAACTTATCCCCCTCACCCCTGATCCAGTGCCAAGCTTCCTACTGAAGAACAGTTCTCCATGTAATGTTTGTTTTCATGGATCTCCAGGTATAAAAATCTTGAAGTCTACACCCCAGCTGATTTTTGTTTTGAGAGGCCATACCCAGTGGTGCTCAGGGGTTACTCCTGGTTCTGTGCTCATAAATCACTCCTGGCAAGCTCAGGGGACCACATGGGATGCCAGTGATCAAACCCTGATCAGCAGCATGCAAGGCAAATGCCCTACCTGCCGGACTATCGCTCCAGTCCCCTAGTCCCAGGATCTTAAGCTTTGTCATGGTTGCATGACTGAATGGCGACAATAAAAGGTTCTTGATTGCACAACTGAAATGTCAAGGGATGGGGAGATGGTACAGTGCATAAGAGACTTGCCTTACACATAGCTAACTCAGGTTCCATCCCCAGCTCCACATACAATCCTCCAAGCGTTGCCAGGAGTGATCCCTGAGCACTGCTGGAGACAGGCCCAAAAACAAAACAAAACAAAAACCTGAACAAAATGCAAGTTCTGCTCTAGATCAGAGCAAATTAAAATACTAACAAATGAGACAGGTCTCAACAGACATGAGAGGGTACGTCTGCAAGATCTGAAGAATTTTAGGGCATAGGAATGAAGAAAAGGCTTTCAAGACAGCTAGGTTTAGACATGGATAACCAGAATACCTCTGGCCAACCACTGAGAGGGGATCTAAGATAAATAGGATTAAACCAGCTCTAAACTTGCCTTTCTTTCACAAACCTTTTCCAGATCAACTCTTTTTTTTTTTTTTTTTTTTTTTTTTTGCTTTTTGGGTCACACCCGGCGATGCACAGGGGTTACTCCTGGCTCTGCACTCAGGAATTACCCCTGGCCGTGCTCAGGGGACCATATGGGATGCTGGGATTTGAACCCGGGTCGGCCGCGTGCAAGGCAAACGCCCTACCCGCTGTGCTATCTCTCCAGCCCCCTCCAGATCAACTCTTGATTCTCCTTGTACATTCCTTGGTCTGGACTCTTAATAATCCCTGGGATGGTGACTTGCAGATAATGGCATGAAAAGCAGCTTCAGTTGTGGGCTTTTTGATTTTGGGCATTCCACATGTGCTTGGGACTTATTCTTCACACTGCCCAGGGACTGTTCCTAGAGGTACGGGGGTCCCATACATGGCATCAGGGACCAAAACCCAGTTGGCAACGTGCAAGGCAAAGACCTTAACCGCTGTCCTAGCTCTCCAGGCCCTAGTTGTTGGTTCTTTTTCTTTGATATCCTCATCCTTGTGGTCATAGCAAACTAATGTAAATTGAAAACAGTTCACTTTTTAAAAATTTGCTTATCACCATTTCTCCTTCTAATTCTAATTTAGCAGGTTCAATAGAGCTTCTGAAAGTTGCTGTTTTTGTTTCTTTCCTTAGGGGTTTATGTCTGCCTAATCAAGGCTCGACCCCAGTCAGAAGAGCTTCTCCAGGCCCTCAGTCTGGCTGACACCTCAGTCTACGGGTGGGCTACCCTGGTCAGTGAACGGAGCAAGAGTGGAATGCAAAGAATCCTCATTCCTTTCACCCCGGCTTTTTATCTCAACCAGTCAGAATTGATTCTTGGCTACAAACAAGCTATCGGGGAGATAAGAATACTGGGAGTGGACAGAGTTCTAGAGACTCTAGAGGTATGTGAAGGACTTAAACCAAAACACAAAACCAGAGACGGGGGATTAGAAAGCTTTTTTATTCCCAGCCCAGGGTAATGAAAGTTACCCAGTGACTGGCTCAAGTTTACCATAGGAAAAATGTTTTTACCATATCTCGTGGTACTTGGGGAGGCAGGATGATGGGGGAGGCTCTCCCAGCTCAAAGCTCAGCAGTTGCTCCCAGGCAATGCTCAGGGCACCACGCACCAGGGACTGAATTCAAGGGTCCCACTATCAAGTGTGTGCTCCAGCCCTCTAAACCATCTCTCTAGCCCACTACAGGAAGTAATCGGAAGAAAATGTCTCCAATCCTAATACTAGAGGGGATTCCCAGAGTCCAAAACCTAGGTCATGGGGGCCAGAGTGAGAGTGCAGCAGGCAGGGCACTTGCCTTACACGCAGCCAACCCACTGGATTCCCAGCATCTCATATGGTTCCCTGAGCATTACTCAGTGATCCCTGAGCACTGTAGGGTATGGCCCCAAAGCAAAAAAATATGTTGTTCACTCTAAAAGGTAACAGGGCCATCTTTTTTTTTTTTGCTTCTTGGGTCACACCCAGCAATGCTCAGGGGTTACTCCTGACTCAGCACTCAGGAATTACTGCTGGTGGTGCTCAGGGGACCCTCTGGGATGCTGGGAATTGAACCTGGGTCAGCTGTGTGCAAGACAAACACCCTCCCTGCTGTGCTATCGCTCCAGCCCCCAGGGCTATCTTCAATCTTTAGAATTCCACTTTAGAAGCTGGAAAGATGGGGCCGGAGCGATAGCACAGCGGGTAGGGCGTTTGCCTTGCACGCGGCCGACCCAGGTTCGATCCCCGGCATCCCATATGGTCCCCCAAGCCAGGAGTAATTCCTGAGTGTAAAGCCAGGAGTAACCCCTGAGCATCGCTGGGTTGTGACCCAAAAAGCAAAAAAAAAAAAAAAAAAAAGCTGGAAAGATAGTACAGCAGTAGGACATTTGCCCGGCAGGTGCCCAACCTGGGACTGATGCCCAACATCCTATATGGTGCAGAATCCTCTAGGAGTGATTCCTGAGCACTGCTGGGTGTGGCCCAAAAATGGAAAAAAAAAAGGGAGAAAGAAAATGATTCTCCTTTCAAACAAGTGCCCTTTTTTGCAGGGTAAAGGAACTGGTGTTGGGCCATACCCAGCAGTGCCCAGGGATCACTCCTGGTGGGGCTTGAGGGACCCTATAGGGGCTGGGTCTCAAGGCCAGGCCAGCTGTGTGCGATGTAAGCGCCCTCCCCACCATACATACTATGGCTCCTGCCCTAAGTGCCACTTCCTCTTCTCCCAGGTCTTCCCCAGCTCTCCTGTCCTAGTGGTCTCCAGCCGCAGGTACTTGTCTCTCATGCCAAGCCTGGCCATCTACACCGTGAGAGTGGTCAACCTCACCTCCCTGCAGCACATGCAGGCCCCAGTTTTTATCAACGTTTCCAGTGTGCTCACAAGCCAAAGTGAGGCTGTGCAAGTGAGAGTGGTGATGCATGTGCCCGGCACTGGTGAGCACTGGGACCTGTTCCTTATATATTCAATTCTGGGGCAGGGGAGTTGGGTCTGGGCCACATCCAGCAGTGCTCAGGATTTATTCTAGGATGCCAGGCAGGGATCAAACCCAGGTTGGCAAGTGCAAGTGCCCTAACTGCTGTACTAGCTCTCCAGCCCCCTCAAATCACAATTATTCCTACCATTACCCAGGTAAAAATTTATACCAAGTTTGGGTGGAAGGGGAAAGACTCATGAAACAGTGTTAGTAAAGCCATTTTTCTCTTAAATCTTTACCAAGCAAATGGTAAAGCTCCTACCTCCTAACGAATTTCTTTCCCCATAGAAGGGACCTTAATAGTCAACCCCTTTGAGCTCTCTCTTCCCAGCCTTAGGTTTTTTTTTTCACTGAATGCTAAGCTCTTGAATGGGCATCAGTCAAGTTTCCATTTTGAGACTTGTTACTGTTTTGGCATATCAAATACACCACGGGGAGCCCGGGTCAGGCAAAAGCCCTACCTATGGCTCCAGCCCATATTTGCATATGGTTATCAAAAATACCAAGCATTTATATGCAGTTCTCACAATCGTATTTTTCCCTCTAAGAGTTGAAGGGGGCCAGAACAGTAGTAGTGCAGTTAATAGGCATTTGCCTTGCAAACAGCCAATCCAGTTCAATCCATAGCACCCCATACGGTCCCCCAAATTTAGACCACACCCAACACAGCATTACTCAGGGGTTACTCCTGGCTCTGCACCCAGAGGACCATACAGAATGCTGGAGATCAAACCTGGTTGACTGTAAGGCAAGTGCCCTACCTATTGTACCATTTCTCCAATCCAAGATCAGTTTTTAAACTTATGTATCTCCTTAAGAGCCAATGCTTCCATGTCCTTGGATGCGAAAATAATCCCAAGTTTTCATTATAAATATAGTTATCATTATCAGCAACACAAAATCCAGATGCCAAAAACATTTCATTTTAAAATTACAATTACCAGACCTGATTTTAATTTTTTACTGTTGCTGAAGTAAAACACTACTAGTCACTTTGGGAGAAGAGGTTGGGCTGCTCTCAGGGATTATTCCTGGGCCAGGGCACAGGACTGATCCTGGCAATGGCCAAGGGGCGAGGCAGCGTCAGGGAAGGAACCAGGGTCCGCTTTGGTCCATGCAAGATGCCTCACCTCCTGAATTTCTCCAGCCCACAAATTAGGTTTGTAACATTTTGGTGTGTGATTTTAACAAATTATAGACTGTTTTGGTTCTTTCACATAACAGCATAACATGTACGGCTGCTCTTGTTTTATTCCTACTTTATTTTTTGCTTTTTAAAAACAATGGTTGAGGGGCTGGAGCGATAGCACAGCGGGGAGGGCGTTTGCCTTGCACGCGGCTGACCCGGGTTCGATCCCCAGCATCCCATATGGTCCCCTGAGCACCGCCAGGAGTAACCCCTGTGCATCACAGGATGAGACCCAAAAAGCAAAAAAAATAAATAAAATAAATAAATAAAAACAATGGTTGAGGGGCTGGAGTACAGCGGGTACTATACAGCAGGTAGGGCTTGCACACGGCCAACCCGGGTTCAATTCCCAGCATCCCGTATGGTGCCCTGAGCGCCGACAGGATTAATTCCTGAGTGCAAAGCCAGGAGCAATCCCTGTACATCACCCGGTGTCACCCAAGAAGCAAAAAAAAAAAAACAAAAAAACAAAAAAACCACCTACAGAAAAAAAAGCAATGGTTGAGGACACTGGATAAGGAAATGGAAAATTACCAGTTTAAATTACTAGTGGGACCCACTGGTTCCACAGGAGTTGCCATGACAAAAACTGATTCAGAGCTAGAAACAAAGTTTATGTGGGTGAATAATAAGAGTTAACTTTCTCATCAGTGAGAATTTTTGTTGGGCTGAGAGAACATTCCACTGGGATTCCCCAACATCACATGGTGCCAGAACTTCAGGGTGTGGTCCCAAAACAAAATCACCAAGAATACTTGGGGGCCACATTCACTAAAGCTAGGGGATTTCAAGGCTCCTGTACACGAAGCACTACTCTAACCACTACAGATTCAGTTTTTTGCTTCTGGGGCCACCCAAAAGAGCTCGGGAGAAATTAAAAAAAAAAAAAATCACGCCACCTACATGCAGACCAAGGACTTGGCCCACTGAGCTCTCAGGCTCCAGAAGAATTTAAACAAAGGCAATGCCAAAAACAATGAAAAACAAGTTTTATTGCGGTTGTGAGAATGTGCCCTAGAAATGACGTCCTGAGAAAAAAAAGCACAGGGTGCCCAAGTTTTAAGAGATCACTGGTGGTCCACAAAAAGTTATAAACTGGTGAAGGAAGCAAGAGATGTATTTTAACAGCAGAAGATTTAAAATATCCTTTGGTAAGTTGAAAGAAATAAAGTCAAGAATTGGGTGTGTTTTGCTCTGGAAATAGGAATAAGCCACAAGCAGAACTTATCCCTTAAACTTATCAAAAAAAGGTATCATTACCCTAAAAGGCTGGAATTTGAATGACTGGCAGGCATTTGTCTGACCTGGTCACACAAGTTTATTTAAATATAACTATGTCCTGGATTTAAACATTCTTTCATTCTGGTCCAGGTATAGATCAGTGTGAAGAGTCAGGTGTCCTCCAGAAGTTCATGGGTTCTTACCAGGTCCTCCTCTTTACCCTCTTTGCGGTGCTGGCATCAACAGCTTTCCTCTTTCTAGGTAAGGAGTATTCAGCACGGTGGACTTTTGACTTGCAAACTGCCTTCATTTTATTTCACAAACTAAATGAGGATGAAAATTAGCCATTTATCACATCTAATTTGTGACAATTGAAACTGACTTAGCTTCCCTAGCCATCTAAATGCTGTGACTAACAGACCACTCAGTAACCATACCATTATCTACAGTTAACATCTTTTAGCCAGAATATGAAATACCTAAAAACAAGCCCGTTTCTAACTGTAACTATATAATCCAAAGCACCACTTGAACCAATACTGAAATCTAATGTTAGCATTAACTTTGTCTCCTACAAGAACATAATCTCTTCAGTAAATCCTCCCTTATTTTTGCAGCATATAATGCTCTCCTCAACAAGATACAAACATCTCCAGTTGTCTATGTCCCAACTGAAGGGTCACCACAGAGAGGTAAAGAATTACACCTTTTATCCTTCAAAAGTTCAGACAAGGGGGCTGGAGCAGTAACACAGTGGGCAGGGTGTTTGCCTTACACGCAGCCAACCCAGGTTCAATTCCCAGCATCCCATATGGTCCCCCAAGCACCACCAGGTAAAAAGCTCAGACAAAGCCAGGGATGGAGCTCAGTAGTCAAAGTTTGCATGTATAAATCCAAATTCAATCCCTGACACCAAATCCAAAAACTATTTACCTTTCACTCCCTTTCCCCTTCCACCCCCAGGCTCTTTTACCTCCACACCTCCTCCCCATCCCTTCCTGACCCCACAAGCCCCAGGAGGCCGACTACAGCACTGGCTTTGGAGTGTAAGGCACTAAGACCTCCCGGACAAAGACCCAGTCTTCCTTCAGTGAACCCTGTGACAGGAAGCCTCCAAGTAAGCTTTTAACTTCAAATAAAGGATGCGTAATTGTTTGCAGTAAACTGATGTGATCCTGTGTTTTAAGCGTTCAGTTCTTAATTCTGAGATACAAAAATGTTAACTATCCCACTTACACAGCAGCCCAGATCTTTACGAAGCACTGAAGACTATTCAATGAGTAGAGATGGATAAACGTCTCAAATGTGCTTTAGTACTTGGCCACTTACTTGCCCCGAGTGACACTAGCAGTCCACTCTTCTGGTTGCCCCTTAATACTGGAGGAGGAACTTCCTAGCCGTAAAACAAGACAATAAACAGGATATATCCAAAATGTGTTTATTGGGATGGTTTCCCGTTCATCTGATTCAGGGAGCTTTTAGTGCTGCTTCCGTCTGAAGGAGCATCCTGCGAGGAGACATTTCAGAGGTTAGTTGACAGCAGCTCATTTGCTGGAACCTTCATGTTCCCCACGAAGAAATAAGCCTCATCTTTGAGTTTCTCCGCCCCGTCTAGTTCGAGTCCCCACCACCGCCACCCCAGCTGTGACGGTGACTTAGAAAGTACAGATTAGACTGTTTCTACAAACACTTAGGGAGGGAAACTGACTAACAGGCCAAGCCCTTCACCCAAACAGCCCGGCCCCCTCTACATCACTGACCTTCTGTAAGCCTTGCCTTCCCGCCCGTGGGCTGGCAGAGGACCGTGGAGCAGCCGACACACAGAACCACGGTCTGTGCATGGCTGAAGACGGTGGTGATCTTATAGCATCCTGGAAACGACAAACGGCCCATTTCCCTCAAGTCCGCCCAATGCAAGGGCAACGGCCGGCCACGGCTCAGACCGGGGGTCCCGGGGCCCCAGGCCCAGCCTGGGCAGCCGCCGCCCCGCGCCCGGGCAACTCACCCGGGCACTTGACGTCCATGAAGTAGGAGTTGGGGCTCTGCACCAGCCGCTTCTTCTTGTGCTTCCGCTTCTCCTCCTCAGGCGAGGGGTGAAGGAGGTCCTTGGCGAGCTGCGGGGCACACACCAGCGCTGAGACGCTGAGACCCCCGCCCCGCGCCCCCCACGCACCCCTGCGCACCCCCCGCGCCTGCGCGGCACGGCCGCCATCTTGTCCCCGCTCCGCTCCCGTCCGCGCGTGGCCGTCGCGGCCTCCGTGCAGCCTGTAGGGCAGGCATGGGGGTGGGGGGGTCAAAGCGGCCCGTCCGCGAGGAGAGCCAGACGCCGCGGCGAGGGGGGTATGGGCCCCGGGGCGAGAGCGCCCCCAGCCCGAGAGCGGGCACTCACAGGCATGTTCTCGTGGGGAGGCCGTCACCGCCGGAAAGGAGCGAAAGCGGAAATCCTGCCGCTTATATCCGACGCGCTCCCGGAAGTGACGCGTCTGCCTCTCCCCGCCATGTTGGGAAGGTCGTCTGGGGTGTCTGCGCGAAGGCACAAAGAGAATCTGCCATTTGCAGGAGGTCTCGCACGCGGCTACGTATGTGTCGGCACGTCGCGTGACCGTGCCTTCCAGGCGGCTCGGCTCTCCGTCTCCGTCTCGGTTTACTTCGTTCTCTTTTCTTTTTTTTTTTTTAATCTATGCGCTCCGCGCCCCTTTCGCTCGGTGGTGATGCTGTGGCGCTGCAGTCCCGCTGGCTGCGGGGTGGGGCGTCACCCGTCAGGCTGCGACGCTGCACCTGAGTGCTTGCGCCTTAATCTTGTTTATGGGGTGGGGAGTGCTGGGCTGCACCTAGTGATGCTGGGGGACCGTACGGTCTCACGGGGGACCTTACCCGCTTTCCCCTCGCTCCTGCCCCCTCAATCCCGCGCTCGCAGCACGCGCTCTCCGGAAGTTACAAACCCCGCGTGGCACTGGCTCCGCTTTCTAGATGCAGCGCTGGGGGACCGCGGGTGATTCCGCACCCCATTTTATGCTGCTCACACACACCGGGCTGTGGTGATCAGATGCGAGCTGCAGACTTCGGGTCGGTGCTCAGAGCGTGAGGAACTTTTGAGCTGAACCGGAGACTCTGCCTGCATGGCAGGTGCCCCAAGACACAGGTGCTCCAGCGCCAGCCCAGGGCCCATGCAGTGGGCAGGTGGAGATGGGTTCAGCTACTATTAGCCACTCTGAGGATTCACTGGACTCTCGTTTTTTATTTTCCTTCCTTTTATCTTTTTCTTTTTTTTTTTCTTTTTCTTCCACCGGACCCTCGTTTTTTTATTTTCCTTCCTTTTATCTTTTTCTCTCACTCTTTTTTTTTGTTACTGTTGCTGTTGTTTTGGGGGCCATACCTGGTAATGCACAGAAATTACTCCTAGTGGTGCTAGGGGATGCTGAGGATCAAGCCCAAATCGGCCGCGGTCAAGTCAAACACCCTACCTGTTGTACTATTGTCCCGGGCCCCTTCATTTTTCTTCTTCTTTTCTTTTTTTTGTTTTTTTTTGTTTTCGTTTTTGTTTTGGGGGTCATACCCCCAGTGCTCAGAGCTTATTTCTGCTATGTGCTCAGGGGGACCATATGGGGTGCCAGGGATGGAACCCAGGTTGGCCATGTACAGGGCAAGGGCCCTACCTGCTGTACTATCAGTCCAGCCCAGGCAACTTTGTATGAACTTTTTATCAAGCCAGTTACCCTTAGGAGTTCTCTAAATCATTCTAAAAATAGAAGTTAGGGCAAGGGTGATGTAGGGAGTTAGGGCACCACACACTTCCTAAGGAGGTGTGACCTGGAAGCCCCAAGCCCCACTGGAAGACCTTGGGGACCCCAGTACTAGAAGACTTGAGCCGCACATCTTCACACCTTACCACAGGCCTGGCTGGCACAGTGTCACTGAAAAGGAGCCCTGGGTATTGGGATCACCCCATACACAAAATTAAATTTCAGGGGCTGGAGCGATAGCACAGTGGGTAGAGTGTTTGCCTTGCATGTGGCCAACCCAGGTTCGATTCCCAGCATCCCATATGGTCCCCTGAGCACCGCCAGGGGTAATTCCTGAGTGCAGAGCCAGGAGTGACCCCTGTGCATCGCCGGGTGTGACCCAAAAAGAAAAAAAAAATTTAATTTCATGCTATACTTTGTTGGAGCCTAATTGAAAGTGTTGAGAAAAACACCAGGGAGAGTTATTAAAATTACAATTTTTATTTCAGTTTGTTTATTTTTCACTGTCATTGTTACTGTCATCCCATTGCTCATTAATTTGCTCAAGCAGGCACAAGTAACCTCTCCATTGTGAGACTTGTTACTGTTTTTGGCATATTGAATACGCCACGGGTAGCTTGCTAGGCTCTGCCGTGTGGTCAAGATACTCTCAGTAGCTTGCCGGGCTCTCCAAGAGGGATGGAGGAATCGAACCCAGGTCAGCTGCGTGCAAGGCAAATGCTGCCCTACAGAAAAAAAAATTAATAATAGTGATTTGAGCAGTGGGGTGCCTGCCATGTGACCATACCATGGTCAGCACTTTGCTTTTGTCGTGTTTGGAGGGAACCAAGCAGTGCTGGGGACTAACTGGGATTCCCAAGCACAAAGCATTTGCTCCAGACCTTTGAGCTGGGTGGGGGAGAAAGGGAAATGGGGAAAGGGAGAAATGCCCTGGGTTTCCATGGCACCGCAGAAAAGAGAAGTGACAGGACCAAGGAATAGAATAGCAGAGAAGGTATTTGCCCTGTCTGCAGCCGACCCAAGGTTGATCCCTGGCACCACATTGGGTCTGCCCCCCCTGGGCTGATCCCTGAGCATCCCCACCCAGAGTGATCTCTGAGCATAAAGCCTGGAGCTGGGTGTGTCCTCCACGCCCCCCCAAAAAAAGAGGAAAGTGGAAAAGGAAGAAGAACAACAACCCAAACTAGGGTAACTTGTTCAATTTAATCTCCTCCTAATCCTTTCCAATAATGCTGACCTCAGACACATCCAGGGGCAGGAGGTGGCTCAGAGGAAGATCGCATGCCTGAGGCCCTGAGTTCAACTTGGCTTTTCAAAAAAAAAAAAAAAAAAGGGCCAGGACCAGAGCGATAATACAGCAGGTAGAGTGTTTAGAGTGTTTGCCTTGCACACAGCTGACCCAGGTTCAATTCCCAGCACGCATGTGGTCCCCCAAGACTGCCAGGAGTGATCTCTGAGCACTGAGCCAGGAGTAAGCCCTGAGCACCACCAGATGTGGCCCAAAAACAAAACGGGGGGAGGGGCTGGAGTGATAGCACAGCAGGTAGAGCGTTTGCCTTGCACATGGCCAACCCGGGTACGATTCACAGCATCCCATATGGTCCCCTGAGCACCACCAGGAGTAATTCCTGAGTGTAGAGCCAGGACTAACCCCTGTGCATCACCAGGTGTGACCCAAAAAGCAAAAAAAAAGAAAAAAAAAAGGAGGGGGGGAGCTAGAATAGGCCACGTGTACTCTTAGGTGTCTCCCCCTCCTTCACAAATTAGAAAAACTATGTAAATGGGACTTTTTTTGTTTGGGGGCCATATCTGGTGGTTTTTGGGCTTCCACCTTACTTTGTGCTGACATATTACCCATGGCAGAGTTTGGGGGATCGTATGTGGTGCTGAAAACTGAACCTGGATCTACTGCCTGCTGTGTTATCTCTCCAGCCCTGTTTTTGGTTTTCAAGCCTCATGCAGCCAGTGGTAAGCCAGGCTTATTCTTGGCCCTTGTTTGTTAGGGATCCATTTGTGCTTCCAGGGATCAACCTGTAAGGGCAGTTCCTTAACCCCTGTACTATCTTTAGGCCCACAAATATGCTCAATTAGGGTTATTGTTCAATTTGCTTTGCAACAATTCCCCGGGGCTACTTAACACCTACATTTAATGGATTAGGAAAACAATACTTTTTTTTTTTTTTTTTTTTTTGCTTTTGGAGTCACACCTGGCGATTCTCAGGGATTACTCCTGGCTCTGCACTCAGGAATCACACCTGGCGGTGCTCGGGGGACCATATGGGATGCTGGGAATTAAACCTGGGTCAGCTGTGTGCAAGGCAAACGCCCTACCCGCTGTGCTATCTCTCCAGCCCTGGAAAACAATACCCTTAAGAAAAATTCATTAGCCAAAGGACTACTAAACTGTTTTTTTTGTTCAGACCCAGCGATGCTCAGGGGTTACTCCTCCTGGCTTTGTACTCAAGAGTTACTCCTAACAGTGCTTGGGGGACCATATGAGACGCCAGGGATCGAACCCGGATGGGCCTCGTGCATGTCAAACACTCTACCACCCACTGTACTATCGCTCCAGCCCCCACTAAACTGTTTTCAAAAAGAAAAAAAAATATGGTAAGTATTTGGAGGAGCCCTAGCTGTGCACTCAGGGCTCACACCTGGAGGGCCTCCCCAGACCCTATGTGGTGCCAGGGTTGAGCTGTGTGCAAGGCAAGTGCCCTACCTGCTGTATTGTCCCCATGGCCTCTATGCTAATTTGTATTCCTATATCTTTCCTCACATTCTACTTATTTTGGCTTTTTGGGTCATACCCGGTGATGCTCAGGGTTACTTCTGGTTCTGCACTCGGGAATTACTCGAGCATTCCTTGGGGGACCATATGGGATGCCGGGAATTGAACCTGCTGGGCCTCGTGCAAGGCAGACACGCTCCCTGCTGTACTATCACTCTGGCCCATTTCTTCACATTTTAATCAAAACTACCTTTCTAAGATATTTTTTTTTAATCTGGGCAGCATTGACACTTGACAGAGAATGAGAAGAAGGAAAATGAAGGCAATGCATCATCTTCAACAATGTCCACTTGAGAGTGGGCAGGGCACTTGACTGGCATGTGGTCAACCCAGGATCGATCCCCAGCACCCCATATGGTCCCCTGGGACCATCTTTTTTGGGGGGCTTTTATTTTTTTGCTTTTTTGGTTCATATGCTCAGGGGTTACTCCTGGCTCTGCGCTCAGGAATTACTTATTGTGCTGCCCGGGGACCATATAGGATACCGGGAATCAAACCTGGGTCTAGCATGTGCAAGGCAACTTTAAACACCCTCCCCGCTGGACTATCAATTTGGCCCCAGGAAAGATTGCTGAGTGCAAAGCCAGGAGTATCCCCTGGGCAGCACTGGGTGTGACCCTAAAACAAAACAACAACAAAAACAATGTCCATTTGTCATAAATGAGTCAAGAAGATAACTCATATAGCATCAGGGTATGCCGTGAATTCCAAAGGAAAGGAAGAGGGTGAATATGAGGTTGTACTGTTAGTTTGTGAACTTTACTGCTATAAATACCCGAAATGGCCAGTTTCATGCTCTGTGTAAGGGGTGTGGGACTGGAAGTACTGGCAGCTACTGCTGGTTCTGTGTTAGGCATTGCTGGTGGGCCAGGGGCACGTGGGATTAAACAAGGGTCAGCCACATTCAAGGCCTTAATCCCTGCAATCTCTTCATTTCTCTAGCCTTGGGTGTGGATCTTTAAATATGGAGTTGGTAGGGGCTGGAGTGATAGCACAGCAGGTAGGGCGTTTGTCTTGCATGCGGCCAACCCAGGTTCAATTCCCAGCATCTCATATGGTCCCTTGAGCACCTCCAGGAGTAATTCCTGAGTGCATGAGCTAGGAGTAACTCCTATGCATTGCTGGGTATGACCCAAAAATCAAAAAAGAAAAAAAAAGGAAAAAGAAATAAAACACAGTTGAAAATTAAATATGGAGTTGGTAAAATAAATGCATAATTTATTCTCATGGATCAATAAGAATTAGTTGCAGCATGATAGACGTGTAACACAAGTACAGTGGGTAAGGTGCTTGCCTTGCAGGTGGATCCCCCAGGTTTAATCCCTGGTACCACATAAACTCCCCCAAAACCCACCAGAGTGATTCTAGAGCACAGAGCCAGGAGTAAGCCCTGAGCACAAGTCAGGTGTGGCCCCAAAACAAAACACGTGTCATTTTCGCTGAAATATAAAAGACTTAGGCATCAACCAAGCAATTCCTGCAGGCTGGGAGGGGCCCATTCTCAGGCTGAGGGTCCTGTCCATGTGCCATCGGGGGAACAGCAGGTATACCAGTGTAAGTCAGGTCAGAGATATGAGCAAATACTTCGCTGCAGTGGAAACTGCCTGGCCCAAGTACAGAGATGTGGCTGAAATCTGGAGCACACGCCTTGCTGGGCAAATGCTTGGCACTGCAAAGGAAGGAAGGGACGAAGGAAAAGAAAGAAAAGAAAGAAAAGAAAGAAAGAAAGAAAGAAAGAAAGAAAGAAAGAAAGAAAGAAAGAAAGAAAGAAAGAAAGAAAGAAAGAAAGAAAGAAAGAAAGAAAGAAGGAAGGAAGGAAAACTGCTGGATTTTTTTGTATAAGAAAGAAAGAAAGAGGGGCTGGAGTGATAGCACAGCGGATAGGGCGTTTGCCTTGCACGCGGCCGACCTGGGTTCAAATCCCAGCATCCTATATGGTCCCTGAGCACCGCCAGGGGTGATTCCTGAGTGCATGAGCCAGGAGTGACCCCTGTGCATTGCTGGGTGTGACCCAAAAAGAAAAAAAAAAAAAAAGAAAGAAAGAAAGAAAGAAAAAGAAAACTACTGGATTTTTTTTGTATAAAAAAGAAACAAAGAAGAAGGAAGGAAAACTGGATTTTTTTGTATAAGAAAGAAAGGAAGGAAGGAAGGAAGGAAGGAAGGAAGGAAGGAAGGAAGGAAGGAAGGAAGGAAGGAAGGAAGGAAGAAAGAAAGAGGAAGGAAGGAAAACTACTGGATTTATTTTTGTATCAAGGCAATCCCTGAAAATTGAAGAATACTTTAAAGAACTGGTTTGGTCAGTGAGAAGAAATAAAGGAGGCTTAAGACTCTTAACGTACCTGGGGACTGGGGGAGGAGAGAATGGACGAAGAAGGGGGAAACGTGGGCACCGACAAACGGGGCCGCCTTCAGCCGCGCATTCCCGTCATCCAAGGTCCCATTGCTGGAAAAGCAGGTCTTGGGAGAATTCTCTCCCGGGGCCAGAGAAGTCGCTTCTCCACTCTGGGCAGGCCAAGGCCGCGCGCTTGCGGGCGGTTCAGGCCCGGGGGGCTTCCGAATGACCCGGAGCTGCCCCGCGAAGTCCGTGTCCCGCAGGGGACCGGGACCAGGGCCGGGTGGGCACACTCGGCAGTCGTCCCGCGCCTGCCCGCCAGGGGGCGCACGGCCCGTCGGCCGCAGCCCGTGCCCCGCGCGCGCCTCCAAGTTTCCCAAGGGGTCCGGAACGCCGAGCCCTCTGTCCCCGCTCCCCGAGGGGCGCGCCGGGAGGGAGCTGCAGACCCGCGTCCCCGCCGGGCGCCGAGCGGAGAAGCGCGGGGCGGGCCGGGGGTGGGGCGCGGCGCGGCGGCCGCCTCTTCCCGGAGTCCGCGGGACGCAGGAAAAGTCCTTCCTGGCCGGCCGGCCCGCGCCGCCCCCTCCAGGCCCGCCTCCCCGCCGCTCCCGGCTCCCCCACACTCCGCCATGGCCAAAGCCTACGACCACCTCTTCAAGCTGCTGCTCATCGGGGACTCGGGCGTGGGCAAGACGTGTCTGATCATTCGCTTCGCGGAGGACAACTTCAACAGCACTTACATCTCCACCATCGGTGAGCCCCCAAGCTCCCCGCCCGCACCCCCAGGACCCCCCGGGCCAACTCGCCAGTGGCCCCACTTTGCAGTCCCCCACCCCTCTCGAGAGCGGCTTCCAAAGTCCAGCCCCGAATTCCTGCCCCAGACACCCCCCCACCCCCGGCCACCGCTCCCCCGTGGAAGTCTGGATGGAACCAAACCTCTCATCGCTCCCGGGCTTACAGAATGAAGACCCCCGAACCCCACCTGGGCCCCGCTGGGCTCCGCTCCTGGCGTCTCTCCCCGCAACGCCACCCGCTGAGACGTTCCCATCCTCCGGCCACGTTTCCCGCCCTGCACCCACGCCCAGCATCTGACCCTAGCCCGCTGGTCCTTCCCAGCCCCAGGGGAGCGCCAGACAACCCCCCCTCCCCGCAAGCCCCCCTCCACCCCTCGCCACCCTGGTGCTCTGGCTCTCAAGTTAACGGGCAGTCAGGGACAGGAGCAGAGTGTCCGGGTGTGCTGAGCCACCCAATGACTGTGGTGTTTTCTAAAGGGGGGGGGAATGAGGGGATTTTTGGGGTCTCTGAGTCATCCTGATGAGTCAGCAGACTGGGAAGCTTCCCCAGGCGGCCACTAAGACCATTGTCTCCCCTCCTCCCCCCACATCCTTCTTACTCTCCTCTCTGGTCTGGGGCAGAAGGAGGGAGAGCCTCAGACATTCCACGTAGAAAGGGGAAGGGAAAATGCCCTTTTCCCGAGTTCACATTCAGGAGGAATCTTGTTTTCGCCTCAGACTTGCCTTGTTCCCGGTCTGACCCTCCCAGAAGCCACTGTCAGCTGGTCTCGCCAGGGCCAGAGGGTGGATGGGGGAATGCAGAGAGAAGAGGGAGCAGGAAAGCAGAAGGCGAGGACCTCCCTGCACAACTGGCCTCACCTTGACCCCTGCCCCTCCAGAGACAAATCTAAGTGAGCGCAGTGGAGCAAACCTAGTTCCACACCTGCCCCCACAGCCCATGGGGCCTGCGTCTCAGCCCCACGCTTTGACAGGCACCCATGCACCACACACAGGTCGGCTTCAGCTTCACCAAACGCCCTTCCACCCCTAGGCATTGATTTCAAGATCCGCACTGTGGACATAGAGGGGAAAAAGATCAAGCTGCAAGTTTGGTGAGTGAATTCTACCCTAACCCAGATTGCCTCAGGACCTCTGCTAACCCTTTTCCTTTTGTTTTGCTTCATCTCTTATCCTTTCCCTATTTCTTTCTTTCTTTCTTTTTTTTTTCTGTCTTTACCAGTGGGTGCTCGAGGGCTACTCCTGGCTTTGTGCTGGATGTTGCTCACGTAGTTCTCCAATAACCATGCCTGTTGGGAATTGAGCTCCAGGCGCCTGCCTGCTGGCTGAAGCTCCAGCCCTTTTTTCCCCCCACACTCAGCGGTGTTCAGGGTTAACTTTTGGTTCTGTGCTCAGATATCACTCCTGGTAGGCTTGGGGGACTGTATGTGATGCTGGGGATTGGACCCAGGTCAGATGCATGAGAGGCAGGCACCTATCCACTGTACGATCTCTCCAGCCCTTATTCTCTGCTTTATTGGTAATTCTGTTGCTTCTTCTGACTTCCAGTGTTTCCTAAAGTTGACAACAGCATTTACAGACGCTGAACAATTAAACAGTAAAGGATTAAGACTGATTTGGGGGCGGGGGAGAGACAGAGTACAGCTGGTAAGGTGCTCCCTTTGCATGCTTCTGGTTCAGGTTCAATCGCCAGCATCCCATATGGTCCCTGGACACTCCAGGAGTGATTCCTGCGTGCAGAGGCAGGAGGAATCCCTGAGCACTGCCATATGTGGCCCCAAAAACAAACAAAAAAACCTGGGGGCGGATTTGAACCATACCCAGTGATACTCAGGGACTACGTCTGGCTTGGTGTTAATGGGTCAGTCCTGGTAGTGACCCTGCGTTGCTGCGATTCAACCCAGACCTTCTGTATGCAAAGCCTCTCTGTCAGCCTTGAACTATTTTTCTAGCCCTGCAGAGTTAAGACTTGCACTTAAGAATTAAGTCAAGGGCTGGAGCAATAGCACAGAGGGTAGGGCGTTTGCCTTGCACGCGGCCCACCCAGGTTCGATTCCCAGCATCCCATATGGTCCCCTGAGCACCACCAGGAGTAATTCCTGAGTGCAGAGCCAGGATTAACCCCTGTGCATTGCCAGGTGTGACCCAAAAAGCAAAAAAAAAAAAAAATAGAATTAAGTCGAGGGGGCCGGAGAGGGAGCACAGCAGGCAAGGAGCTTGCTTTGTGTACAGCCAGCCAGGCTTCTTGATGTTCGGCATCTTGTATGGTGCTCTGAGCACCGCCAGGAGTGCTCCCTGAGCATGGAGTCAGGAGTGAGCCCTGAGCACACCTGGATGTGGCCCCCAAAACAAAATAAATAAATAAATTTAAAGGAAACCTGTGTGTCTGATTTATTGGAAGTCAACAGGACCAAGTAGAGCAGTTTGTTTTGACCGTCCTGGAAAGTGGGAGCCCCTGAAGTTGTTTCTGTGGAGGAGGCTTCTCAGTGGCATTTATGCTGCAAGAAGAAGCTGCGGGCTGTGGTTGACATTCTTGCTCTGTAGCGCAGCTGCCATGTGACCCTCAGTGGGTACTTAGCCTCTCCAAACTTATTTTCTTGTTTGTAAAATAGAAAAACATTAGTAGGGCAGGAGTATAGGACAGCAAGTAGGCACTTACCTTGCAGGCAGCTGACCTGAATTTGATCCTTGACACTGCAGAGAGTCCCCTGAGCTCCACCAGAAGTGACTCCTGAGCACAGAGCCAAGAGTCAGCCCCAAGCACAGCCTGGTGTGGCCCCAAAACCAACTAAACAGACATAAAGTAGGAACATCAATATGTGCCTCACAAGAAAACAAAGATTAGGTTAAAATGATACATACATATAAGATGGTGTGGGACTGGAGAGACAGGATAGTGAGCCAGGTGTTTGCCTTGCAAGCAGCTGACGCTGGCACCCACATGGTCTACCCAGTACCTCCAGAAGTGAACCCTGAGTGCAGAGCCAGGAGTACACCCTGAGCACCACCAGGTGTAACCCAAGAACAAACCAAAAAAGATGCACTCGGGCCAGAGAGATAACACAGCAGGTGAGGTGCTTGTCTTGCTTGCAGCTGACCCAGGATTGATCCCTGGCATTTCATACGGATGAGCCTGCCAGGAGCCTGCCAGGAGTCATTTCTGAGTGCAGAACCAAGAGTAAGCCCTCAGAACAGCAAGGCATGGCCCAAAAACAAGCCAAAAAAATAATAAGTCCTTGCACAGTGCTTGGTGGAGAACAATCATGCAATTAATATCAGAGCAATTCCTTTCTCAGTGTTTTTAAATTTTATTTTTGTGGAGCCAGAGAGATAGGTAGGGCATTTGCCTTGCACATGCTGAGCCAGGTTTGATCCCGGCATCAGGGCTTACTCCTGGCTCTGCACTCAAAACTTAACTCCTGGTGGTGCGTAGGGGATCATATGGGACGCCAGTAATCAAATCCCGATGGGCTGTGTGTGAGGCAAGTGCTCTCTCTCCTCTACCAGCCCCCTGTCTCTCCACATCTCTGAATTCCTTCCCCCTTTTACCAACCTGCTGATTCTGTTTCTCTCAGCTCCCCCAATGCACAGATTAAATCCTTTTTGTTTGTGTGTGTGTATGTAGAGAGGGGTATTCTTTCTGGAAAACCCTTTTCTCTATTCAAAGCCATGAATTTTGTTTTGTTTTGTTTGGGGGCTACACCAGACTGTGCTGAGGTTTTTACTCCTCCCTCAGGGACCACTCCTGGTGGGACTTTGGGGACCATATGCAGTGCCAGGAATCAAACCTGGGCTGACCATGTGTAAAGCAGGCACCTGTCTGCTGTCCTCACCCCATGTGATTTTCTGTCTCTTCAGGGACACAGCTGGCCAAGAGCGATTCAAGACAATCACTACCGCCTATTACCGCGGAGCCATGGTATGGAGTGTGGGTTTGGACAGGGACTGAGGGCACAGGACAGTGGAACGTGGGTTTACGGGTACAGAGGGGCAGGAGAAATGAGGGGCTGACAGGTGAGTTGCAGAGAGCCCCCCTCTGCCTAGCAGTGGCTAGTAGGGGGACCTTGTAGGGTGCCTCAGCGGGCACTGGGGAGCCTGACCCTGAGAGGCGTGATCCAGGGTTTTGGCCCTGAGCCCCATGCGCATTCCCAGGGCATTATCCTCGTGTACGACATCACGGATGAGAAATCCTTTGAAAATATCCAGAACTGGATGAAGAGCATCAAAGAGGTGACAACCCCCCTGAAGAGAGGGGAACAGGGCAGGGCCCCGAAGGGGAGCAGGACCAAGGCTCACTGGGCTTCTCCTTTCTCCTCCAGAATGCCTCCGCCGGGGTGGAGCGCCTCCTGCTGGGGAACAAGTGTGACATGGAAGGGAAGAGGAAGGTACAGAAGGAGCAGGCTGATAAGGTGCGGCAGGCTGTGTAACAGCTGGGAGCCGGGGTCGGGGCAGCCAGAGCCATAGCACAGCATGGAGGGCATTTGCCTTGCACACGGCCGACCTGTGCTCAATACCTGGCACCCTATACAGTTTCTGAACACCTCCAAGAGTAATTCCTGAGTACACAGCCAGGAGTGGCCCTTGAGCATCTCTGGGTATGACCCCAAAACCAAACAAAGACATCTGAGAGCCAGGCTGTAGGGGCCTGACCGAGAGCCGAGCTGTGGGGCCTGAGGTGGATGTGAGACCCGTGATTCAGCTCTGCCCCCCTGACTACCCCCCACAGCTGGCTCGGGAGCACGGGATCCGTTTTTTCGAGACAAGTGCCAAGTCCAGTATGAATGTGGATGAGGTGAGCTGGCCCGCCGCTGTGACACCTGAAGAGAGATGGATCCCCTGCTCTTTCCCCTCTGACCTGTCCCTCCCTCCCTGACAGGCCTTCCGTTCCCTGGCCCGGGACATCCTGCTCAAAGCCAGCAGCCGGAGGCCAGTGAGTGGCTTCTACAACTCCGTGTGTGTGTGTGTGTGTGTGTGTGTGTGTGTGTGTGTGTGTGTGTGTACTGAGCGGGGTCCTTGAGGGTGAGCCACTCAGTGTATGGCCTCCTGCCTCCCCTCACCTCTCTGCTCTTCTCCGTTTAGGGAAACAACAACAAGTCCCCCAGCACTGAGCTGAAAACTTGCGACAGAAAGAACACCAGCAAGTGCTCCGTGGTCTGACGACCTCTGCCCGGCTCCTCGCCCTGAACCTGGATGTCCAGCTGGAGGGCGGCCAGCACTGGGTGGAGGAGGCGCTGGGCACGGGAGGAAGAGTGCGGAGCTTAGCAGCCTGTGGATAGTGAGATGATGGTGGGAAAATGGAGAGAGAAAAGCGAGGTGAGCAGGGAGAGAAAAGGGAAGTAGGAGGAAAGAAGGAAGAGAACGTGAGACAGGTGGCGAGGAGGTCGGGGGAGAGGGAGATGGGGAAGGGCAGATGGTTCCCGGGCCTCAGGCCTGCCCTGGGTTTCCAGAGAAACATGAATGTAAATAAATCATTGACTTATTCTGTTACTGCGTCAGACTTCCGGGTCCTCGGGGCTGGGCCTGTCCTGCTGCTCGCAGGGCCTTTCTCCATAGCCTCTATGGAGCTGGGGTTCCAGTTTGAGGTGACTTTCTTTCATCATTGGGATTCTCTGCTCAGCTTCCCCTTTCCTGCCTCTAGAAGGGGTTGGTTGGCCCCCCATCTGGCTCTGTCCCTGCACCCCCAGGGTCAGTACTATGACAGTCGTGCCCTTCCTCTGAATCCAGGAGGAAGCAGTAAGGACCCCAGGGGTCCTGGCTTTCTCTGTTTCACTGCAGGCCATGGAGGACCCTCCTGGCTGAGCGCAGGCCTGGCTGCAGGGAGCTGACAGCTGTCACTGCAGGCTGCAGGCTTCTTTCAGCCTCCCAGCAGTCCCAGGAGGTGACTCATGGGCTAATGAACTTGCTTTTTGGGAGGGCCACAACCAGAGGTGCTCAGGGATTACTCCTGGTTCTGCTCAGGGATCACTCCTGGCAGAGTTCAGATGGACCATCTGCAGTGCTAGGGGGTTGATCCCGGAGCACAGAGCCAGGAGAAGCCTTAAGCATCACAGGGTATGGCAATAAAAGAAACCAAACAGAAAATTTACATATATGCATATATATGCAATATATATATACAATATATATCACTATCACTGTCATCCCGTTGTTCATCGATTTGCTCGAGCAGGCACCAGTAATGTCTTCATTTGTCCATGTTGTGTGCTAGTGTAGCGCAATGGCGTCTGCTCACTCCAGGACCACAAAGAGCACGTTGTTACTGTTTTTGGCATGTTTAATACGTCACAGGTAGCTTGCCAGGCTTTGCTGTGTGGAAAAAATAATAATAAAAATAAAAATTTTAAAAAAGAGGTTGTGTGGCTGCAAACGCGGCTGCACGCTCCACGAAAAATTGTGTGGCTCTCTTCCAGGAGCTTTGTTTTATAGTCTCTGGATCTTGGTCATTAATGAGATTCCATGGCACAGGGTGAGGTGGAGGAGTTTGTGGGTGTGACTGCCAAGCTACTGGAAAACTGGGGATCTGGGGGGAGGAGGCCCAGTCCTGATCCAAGCAGGCTTGGAGATCTCAGCCACAGGTCTTGTATACCTGTGTTTCTCTGTCAGTTCCTTCATGGATGAGGCTTGTCCGAGCGTGTGGAGAGTGGCCTTGAGCATGGCTGTGACTGGGTTCTGGAGGTTTTCAGCTTCTGGGGCCCTGCTATATATATAACAATAGTGTAGAGGGTAGGGTACTTGCCTGGCATGCAACTGACTTGGGTTCCATCCCTGGCATCCCATATAGTCTTCAAGCACTGCCAGGAGTGACCCCCTCAGCATCACCAGGTATGGCCAACCCCATCCCCAAATATATATATATATATATATATATATATATATATATGTATGATATATGTAGCACTGTCGTCTCATTGTTCATCGATTTGCTCGAGCGGGTACCAGTAACGTCTCCATTGTGAGACTTGTTACTGTTTTTGGCATATCGAATACACTGCAGGTAGCTTGCCAGGCTCTGCCATGCTGGCGGGATACTCTCAGTAGCTTGCCGGGCTCCCTGAGAGGGATGGAGGAATAGAACTCAGGTCAGCTGCGTGCAAGGCAAATGCCCTAGCTGCTGTGCTATCACGTCAGTCCTACAGGCTATATTAATAAAAACCAACCTTATAAGAGCAGCTGACATATTTTTTCAATTTTTTTAAAAAATTGAGTCATGGGGGGCTGGAGTGATAGCACAGCGAGTAGGGCGTTTGCCTTGCACGCGGCCAACCCGGGTTCGAATCCCAGCATCCCATATGGTCCCCTGAGCACCGCCAGGAGTAATTCCTGAGTGCAGAGCCAGGAGTAACCTCTGTGCATTGCTGGGTGTGACCCAAAAAGAAAAAAAAAAATTGAGTCATGGGGCTGGAGCAATAGCACAGCAAGTAGGGCGTTTGCCTTGCATGCAGCCAACCCAGATTTGATTCCCAGCATCCTATATGGTCCCCCAGCACTGCCAGGAGTAATTCCTGAGTGCATGAGCCAGGAGTAACCCCTGTGCAATGCCGGGTGTGACCCAAAAAGAAAAAAAAAATTGAATCACTGTGAGATACAGAGTTCCAAGGCTCTTCGTGGTCGGGCTTCAGTCACACACAGTGTTCCAACACCTATCCCTCAACCGATGTACATTTCTCACCACCTGATATTTTTTAAGGTAGCGGCAGGATTATGTTTCTTTTTTTCCCTCCACACCTAAAGTTCCAGAATTAGAAAGAAGATAGATACATTTGGGGTGAATGAGTTTTTCAAATTAGATCTGTATGGATAAAGGGTAAGCTAGAAAATGTATTTTGAGAATATGTGTGGACAGAAATCTACTATACATGTTCCCTTGAAGCAACAGGAAGTGCTGTGTAACAACAACAACAACAAAATCACAGTTTTTTTACACAGGTGAAAATCAAAGCTGAATGACATAGAAAGATCGCACTCATCTGTGGAATATAAAGTAACCTAATGGGAGACTGACACCCAAGAGTAGTAGAGATAAGGACTAGGAGGTCTGCCCCACAGCTTGGAAACCGGCCTCACATGCTGGGAAAAAGGCAGCTCAGAGAAGGGAACACCAAGTAGAGGATGTTGGGAGGACCCTTTCTGGTTGAGAGATGCGTGCCGAAAATAGACTATAGATGGAACAGGAAGGCCACTCAATACCTCTGGAGCAAACTACAACACCCAAAAGGAGAGAGAAAAGGGAATGCCCAGCTGCAGAGGTGGGGTGGGGTGTGGGGGATGGGGTGGGGGTAGTGGGAGGGATACTGGGAACATTGGTGGAGGAGAATGGGCACTAGTGGAGGGATGGGTAAACGATCACTGTATGACTGAAATGCAAATACGAACGTTCATAAGTTTGTAACTGTGCCTCATGGTGATTCACTAATAAAAATTTAATCCTTGGGTGGTACTTACAACAAACAAGAAGACAGCAATTTTTGAACAATAGCAGCTTTTCACTACATGATAATAAGAAAGGAGATCCACAAGCACCCAGGAGAGAACCCTCAGGGCAGACTTGGTATAACGCTTTGGGCCATTTTATAGCTCATTTCCACCTGACACTATACGTTCTCTTGACCTTTAAAAGCATCCATGGAACATGGGGCTGGAGCGCAGGGAGAGCATTTGTCTTGTATGTGGCCAATGCAGGTTCAGTCCCTGGCATCCCTTATGCTCCCCCAAGCACACCAAGAGTAATTCCTAAGTGTAGAGCCCAGCGTAACCCGCTTGCCTTGCATGTGGCCATCCATGGCATCCCATATGGTCCTCTGAGACCTGCCAGAAGTATCTCTAAACACTGAGCCAGGAGTAAGTCCTGAGCACTGGTGGGTGTGGCCCCAAAACAAAATAAAACAAAAAATACATCAAAAAGCCCTGAGAGGGGGGGTACAGGGGGGCGGGATGGGAGGTGTACTGTGTTGTTGTTTTTTTTTTTTGGTGGTGGGATATGAGTACTGGTGAAGGGATGGTTGTTTCAGCATTGTATAACTGAGACTTAAGCCTGAAAGCATTGTAATTTTCCACATGGTGATTCAATAAAATAAAATTCTTAAAAAAAAAAGAATAAAAGCCCTGGGAGGGAGGCTCGAGTGATAGCACAGCGGGTAGGACGTTTGCCTTGCACGCGGCAGACCTGGGTTTGAATCCCAGCATCCCATATGGTCCCCTGAGCACCGCCAGGAGTAATTCCTGAGTGCATGAGCTAGGAGTAACCCCTGTGCATCGATGGGTGTGATTCCCCCCCCCAAAAAAAAAGCCCTGGGAGGGAAGATGGTTTGTTTTTTGTTTTTTTCTATTAAATCACAGTGAGATACACAGTTACAAAGTTGTTCTCTGTAGGGTTTCAGTCATACAATGTTCCAAAACCCATCCCTTAACCTGTTTCCTTTTCCACCCCTAATATTCCCAGTTTCCCTTAGGGGGCCCCACCCCCACCTCCAGCCTAATATGGCGGTCTCCTCCCCACCCCGCTGCTTCCCCCTCCCCTTCCCTCCTCCCCTCCCCTTCCCTTCTCCTAACCTCCCCTCTCCTCTCCTCTCTTCTCTCTTTCCCTTTTAGGCACTGTGCTTTGCAATACTGTTACTGGAAGGGTATCAAGTATCACTTTACCTACTTTCAGCGCTGAGTTCTTGTCCGGAGTGATCATCTCCAGTTGTCATTGTCATAGTGGTCCCTTCTCTGTCCTAACTGTCCTCCTCCACAAACTGTGGCAAGCTTCCACCTGGGGGCCAGTCTTCCTCACCCTTATTTCTATACTGTCTTTGAGTATTATTCTCATACTTTTTTTTAATCCTACAAATGAGTGCCATTGTTCTATGCCTGTCCCTCTCCCTCTGACTCTTTTCACTCGGCACGATTCTTTCCAGGTCAATCCATGTATAAGCAAATATGCCTTAATTTTTCTTAACAGCTGTGTAGTATTCCATTGTATACCATAATTTCTTTATTCAGTTATCTGTCCTCGGGCATTTGAAAAATTCGAGTCTGTAAATTATAAGATGCCAGAGATTCATCTTTACATCCCTCATATTTACTGCTGTTCTCATGGCTGAAGCATCTATATCTTTTACTGTGCTGATGTTTGGGGCCTGGGGTCACACCTGCTGGAAACTTAGGGCCTCTTCCGGCGATGCAGGGCCTGAGCAGCAAGTGGTATTGGGGATCCAGCTCAGGACCTCACAGATGCTCTAGACCTGAGCCACTCCCCCAGCTCCAGAATATATTATTTGCCCTGTGCCCCACTTCCCAGGAATCACACACATGCCCGGCTGTGGTGCTGGTAGGTCTGACATCAGGTTGTGTCACATGTAGCTGGGTCACATTCCTTAATTCTGCTTGTACCATTTTAAAATTAATTTAAAAGCATTTTAAATTAATTTTGTTGGGGGGGCCCACACCTGGTGGCACTCAGGGTACGCTCCTTGCTCTACACTGAGGGATCACTCCTGGCAGGGTTTGAGGAATGCTGTGAAGTGCTGGGGACTGAGTCTGGGTCGGCCATATGCAAGGCAACAGCTTTACCTGTCTAGATTTTGTTTTGGGTTTTGGGACCACACCCAGTGGTACTCAGGACTTATTCCTGGCTCTGTGCTCAGGAATCACTCCTGGCAGGCTCAGGAGACCATAAGGTGTAGGATAACATTGGGTTTGTCCTTTCAGCCTTGCCGCAGGGAACTTAGTTTACTTTGAAGCAATGCCCTTTCTGTATGAACACAGGAAGACAGTTAATATTATGCTTTGTAACTTGGGAGCTGATTGACTCCAATAATATTTACTCCCAGGCATCTGCTTTCTCAACTCAGTTGCCCTTAGTTCCTAGCACTCCAAAAGCAGGGTCCCAACAAGAGACAGAATGGACTCAGGGCAAGCTGTGAGCTACCCTGGCATCGAAATGGGCCAGGCCAAAGCGCCATAATACTCAACTATAAATTGAGAGCATGGTCATAGACAAATGCTGTCATGATCCAAAAGTAACAACAAGACTAGGACCCTGATGGGCTTAGGAAGACTAACCTGGCCTGAGGACTGTGGTCTGGAATATATAGTGAATGTCCTCAGGAAGAACCAAACTTTAAGTCTGATATATTTCTTACTGTGCTCATACAGAATGACATTGCTAGAAATATTAAAAGTAAATTTACTATAACTATTTAAGTGGATTACTAGCTGAGGAAGGAAGAAAGCAACACACCCTTGTTTGGATCCCACCCTTGAGCAGATCTCCTAGTAATCTGAAGTAATCTCCTTAGATGAAATTTTGTTAATCTCCTGGAGAAATGGTCTTACCCTTCTTTGTTGATTTGTTAATGTTCAACTCACCTTTGTATTACCGCCCTATGTGATTGCTATATAAACTAAGACTGTAACAGAAGTAGCAGAGAAGACACAGAGGAGAGAAGACATAAAAGTGGAGGAGAAGACAAAGGTAAGACAAAGGCAGAGGTAAGACAGAAGCAAGAAGAGACAGAAGCAGAGAGAAGACACGGAGGCAAGACAGAAAACACAGGAGAAGACACACAGAGAGACAACACAGAAGCAGAGCACAGAGTGAAAGAGAATCATTGGAGCCAGAGGCAGGGGAAAGAAAGAGCACAAAGAGTGGGAAGTGAGAGCAAGTGGGGCTCCAGAGACTGAAGCAGAAGGGCTCCGGAGAGAGAGATGGGAAGAAGAGAGATCGGAAGAGACCAGAGGAGAGACTACAGAGACAGAGATAGACAAACAGAAGAGAGCACAGTGGCACACCAGAAGCAGACCAAAGGAGGACCATCCTGGTCCATACACAGCGGCTCCAGAGCACCGAACACAAGCAGCGAGAGAGAGAGAGAGAGAGAGAGAGAGAGAGAGAGAGAGAGAGAGAGAGCGATGCCCCGAGAGCCCGTGAACAACAAACACATCACATCGCACACTCCCGAGCACGCGCATCTTCGTATTTTTTACAATAAGGGATGTAAATAATACATACAATAATTGAACCAGTTAATTGCATGCAAGGCCATGCACCCTCCCTACTGTACTTTTTTTTTTCTTTTTGGGTCACACTTGGCGATGCACAGGGGTTACTCCTGGCTCTGCACTCAGGAGCCACTCCTGGCAGTGCTCAGGAGACCATATGGGATGCTGGGAATTGAACCCAGGTCGGCTGCGTGCAAGGCAAACGCCCTACCCGCTGTGCTATCTCTCCAGCCACAGCCTGTACATCTTTTGAGCCCTGGGGCTTCACAGGGGTCTCTCTCCTTTTTCTGCTTCCACACCTGGCTTGGAATGAGTATTGCACCGAGAGCAGGGCTGCCAGCAGCACTGGCACTTGTGGACAACTGAAATTTGAACTCCTGATCACATGCTTCCAAGGCAGATGTTTTAAGTCCAGGTGCTGTTATTCCAGGCATCCCAGTATTTTATTTGCTTTTGGACTTTACAAATGATGTTCAGGAACTTGGGGGCCCATGTGGTGACAGGGATTGAACTCAGGTCAGCAGATCCAGGGATAACCCCAAGTACTGACCCCGTGTGCCCTCCCTGCAACAAAACACAAAAAGGAGAGAAGAAATAAAGATAGGTCTTGCAGGGCTGGAGTGATAGCACAGCGGGTAGGGCATTTGCCTTGCACGCGGCCGACCTGGGTTCGAATCCCAGCATCCCATATGGTCCCCTGAGCACCGCCAGGGGTAATTCCTGAGTGCAGAGCCAGGAGTAACCCCTGTGCATCTCCAAGTGTGACCCAAAAAGCCGAAAAAAGAAAAAAGAAAAAAAGATAGGTCTTGCAAAGTGGGTTTAGTGGTTGTTGTTAGCCAGGGCCACATGTGGTGCTGAGGGCTGCACAGTTGAAGGGGGCCACTCCTGATGACTCTGTGTCAGGGCCTGAGTGTTGGGTGTAGAAGTGCCAGGGACCGAACGCAAGGCCTTGCACTTGCCTGTCAGCACTACTTCAAGCATATCCATGGCCCTTCGGGGATGTAGACAATACAAATTACTGATATCTAGGCACCCCCCAAGGCATCCCTTCCCCAGAGGCCAGAGTAACAATACAGTAATAGGGTTCTTGCCTTGTACACAGCCAATCCGAGCTCCATCTCTAGCACCCCAGATGGCTCCCCAAACTCCTCCAGGAGTGATTCCTGAGGGCAGCCAGGAGTAAACCCTGAGCACAGTCGGATGTGGACTAAGACAAGCAACAACAAAATTGCTAATATTTATGTGTTTTAAGTGTCTTCTCTCTGATGAGCATCTAGAAAAACTAAAGACATCATGCAGTTGTCTGAGAAGCTGTATATTTATATGTAAAGGTAGGAGGGAGGGGCCGGAGTGATAGTATAGCAGGGAGGGCATTTGCCTTGCACGTGGCTGACCCGAGTTTGATCCTTGGCATCCCACATGGTCCCCCGAGCACCATCAGGAGTAATTCCTGAATAAAGAGCCAGGAGTAACCCTGTGACCCAAAAAGCTAAAAAAAAAAAAAAAAAAACCTTAGGAAGGAACTCAGACAGGTAAAACTGTTACTAATAAGTGACTGAACTGTGAAAGATGAACCCCGGATTGGAGAGACAGTTGAGGGGCTGAGGGGTTAAAGACACTTGCCATATAGAGGTCAACATTATACCATATGAGGGCCCAGCCAGGAGTAAGCTCTGAGCACTGCCAGTGTCACACCCAAGTTCATCATAACTCAGATAGGCAAGACGTAGAAGGTGAGCAGGCCCAGTGTTTATTTCATGGCCATTGGCCCAGGGATCATGATGGGCGGTGGGACTCAAATACATTAGACAACTCAAAGACTGATGTTGAATTTATTCTCTAAAACTGCATCCCAAAGTGTTAAATAAGGCCATGCAAGATTAACTACAGATTTCACTTTTGTTTAAAACAAGATGTGGTTTCAAAACTGGTGGTGCTCAAGATTTACTCCTGTTTCTATGCTCAGGAGTGAATCCTGGTGGGCTTAAAGGGACCATACAGGGTGCCAGGAATTGAACCCAGGGGGGCAAGCTCTCTAGTACTATTGCTCTGACCTGAAAATGTGCTTTTCTATAATGATGATGACAGAACCTAAGAAATACTTTGTTGATGTGATTGAAAGTTCTCTGATGCTTTGGTTCCCTGATTATATTGAAAGAAGAAACCATATTTTATGATAAATCTGGAGTATTATATACTACTTGTTGTAAGGGAATTTATAAACGAATAAAATTGATTCATTGAATAAAAAAACCAAGATGTGGTTTATAGACATCAATAAGGTTTAACTTTAGTTACAGCCATACTTCTCACAGGAGCAAACTGTGTCTTTACATAGTTCAGGGTCAGTGTCAGAGAGATAGTACAGTGGGTAGGGCGTTTGCATTGTATGAAGCCGACCGGGGTTTGATCCCTAGCATCCCATATGGTCCTCTGCCAGGTGCACTGCCAGGAGTAATTCCTGAGTGCAGATCCAGGAGTACTCTGAGCATTGCCAGGTATGACCTCAAAAGCCCTGTAGCACTGTAGCACTGTCATCCCGTTGTTCATTGATTTGCTTGAGCAGGCACCAGTAACATCTCCATTGTGAGACTTGTTGTTACTGTTTTTGGCATATCAAATGTGCCACGGGTAGCTTGCCAGGCTCTGCCGTGCAGGCGGGATACTCTCGGTAGCTTGCCAGGCTTTCCGAGAGGGACGGAGGAATCAAACCTGGGTTGGTTGTGTGCAAGGCAAACACCCTACCTGCTGTGCTATTACTCCAGCCCAGGACCTAAAAAGAAAGAAACAAAATTAATTAAAAGAATAAAACCAAAAATAATAAAAAATAAATACATAGTTCAGGGTCGGGCATTGTAAAAAACATCCGCCAGGTGGCGACTGGGGGACAGCCCTGGTGGCTCTCCCTGTCAGCAGCCCCTGGGCTTGGGGGTGGTCCGGGCAGCTTGCCCAGCCCCAGCAGCCTCGGCCATGGGGCAGATGGAGATGAAGGCTAAGCCGGTTGATTGATCAGTTGCTGTTTATTCCATTCACTCCTGTCTCTCTGCTTTTCTCCTGGCTCTCCATCTGGCCCCCCAACCCACTCTTACAGCCTAGTTAAATCCCCCCAGCATGAGGGGTTGGGATTTACACATAGGTGTGGTCACAGTTAATAGGGGTAAGGTTCTTTCCCTCAGGGGATTCCACTTCTAGGACAGATTCTCTTTCAGCAAGACAATCCACCCAAGGGCGGAGTCCCATGGGTGTGTTTCTCCTCTCCTCTCCTCTGACTCGCCCCCCTGAACGCCTCTCTGACCCACCCTCTGACACGCCCTTTGACCCGCCCTGTGAACCGCCTTAAGACCCGCCCTGTCACCCACCCACCTTAGAACCGCCTATTGACACACCCTCTGACCCACCCTGTGACACCCATTTGACCGGCCCTTTAAACCACTCTTGGACCTTCTCTGACCCGCCCACTACCCCACCCTGTGACCCGCCCTCAGAACCTCCCTCTGTCCCGCCCTTTGACCAGCCCTCTGACACACCTGGTGACACGCCCTTAGAACCACCCACTGACACGCCCTAAGACACACCCTTGACACGCCCTAAGACACACCCTTTGACCCACCCTTTGAACCTGCTCTTGGATCTTCTCTGACCCGCCCACTGCCCCACCCTGTGATCCACCCTCAGAGCCTCCCTCTGTCCACCCTCTGTCCCACCCTCTGACCCTCCCCCTGAACCTCCCTCTGACCCGCCCTATGAGATGCCCTCTGACCCACCCTATGACACGCCCTAAGGCCTGCCCTTAGAACCACTCTGGAACCCCATCTGACCAGCCCTCAGGCCCCCCCCATCATAATATTAATCATTTTGTATGGACACAGTAAGAGATGCATTAAGCTTATAGAATTGCTCTCCTGGGGTCTCAGACTACAGTGCTCAGGCCAGGTTAGTCTTTCCTATCCCTAGCAGGGTCCTTGTCTCGTTGTTACTTTTGGATCATGACAGCATTTGTCCATGATCAAGCTCTTTTTTTTTTTTTTTTTTTTTGGGTCACACCTGGCGATGCACAGGGGTTACTCCTGGCTCTGCACTCAGGAATTACCCCTGGCCGTGCTCAGGGGACCATATGGGATGCTGGGATTTGAACCCGGGTCGGCCGCGTGCAAGGCAAATGCCCTACCCGCTGTGCTATCTCTCCAGCCCCTAAGCTCTTAACATATAGTTAAGCATCAGACGCTTTGACCAGGCCATCTTGATGCCAGGGTAGCACATAACTCACCACTTGCCCTGGGCCCGTCCTGTCCCTCGTCGGGATCCTGCTTTTGGGGGTGCTAGGAAGTAAGGGCAGCTGGGGCTTAAGTCGAGAAAGCAGATGCCCGGGAGTGAATAATATTTGAAGCCAATTAAATAGCAGGTTACAAAAGTATATTATCTCCTTGTGTCTACACAAAAGGGACATTGCTTTAAAGTAAACTATTCAAAAGACATAAGGAGAGGAGAAAGGCAATATTAACTTATAATATAAGTTTAGTGTCCTAGGAAGGTCTGACCTTACAAATTAACAGAGTCTGATTAGGGGGAAGAGCTGATTAACTGGTTGGGGAAGAGAGCATAGAGAAGTGGTTACAGACAAACAAAAGAATGGGAGTGACTCAGGAGCACCTTGATGGGTGTGACCTGAATAAACCTAAGCTCCTTGTGGCTATGTTATCCTACAGGGCATGCTTATTGGATTGTAGATCCCAGGGTCTCTTAGGGATTCTTCCAGGGTCTCTTTGGGATTTAGACAGCCAGCATAGATTATTGCTCTTAAATTTTAGAGTCTGACTGTTTAAACCTTTCCTTGGTCTAACAGTATATGGATGATTTATTCTTCGCTACAACAGTGATGTTCAGGGCTTACTCCTGGCTCTGCACTCAGGAATTATTACTGGTGGTGTTCGGGGGAACATTTGGGTGGCTGGGGACTGAACCTGGTGGACTGCTTGCAAGGCAAGTGCCTTCCTTATCTGCTGTACTATTGCTCAGTTCCTGAATAATATTTTCTTAAACTATATAACAGCTTCACTGTATTACTGTCATCACTGTCATCCCGTTGCTCATCAATTTGCTCGAGCAGGCACCAGTAACATCTCCATTGTGAGACTTGTTGTTACTATTTTTGGCATATCAAATACACCACGGGTAGCTTGCCAGGCTCTGCCGTGCTGGCGAGATACTCTCGGTAGCTTGTCAGGCTCTCCGAGAAGGGTGGAGGAACAGAACCCAGGTCGGCCATGTGCAAGGCGAATGCCATACCCGCTGCACTATTGCTCCAGCCCATATAACAGCTTATAACAAATAAACTACACACCAGCTGTGGCTCCAAAACCAAACCAAACAAAATATGAGCCCAGATTGGAGGACAAGACACTGCAGTCCTGGACAGAGATTAAGAATTTCTATTGTGTGTGTGTGGGGGGGGGACGGGCAACGGGGGGGGGGGGGTCGTCACACCAAGTGGTGCTGAGGGGTAACTCTTGGTTCTGCATTCAGGAATTACTCCTAGAGGTGCCTGGAGGAATCGTATAGGATGCCAGGGATGGAACCTGGGTGGGGCCCTGTGCAAAGCAAACTCCTTACCCACTGTACTATCTCTCAGTCCTAGATCAAGATTTAATCCAGGGGGAGGCCAGAGCCGTAGTACAGAGAGTAGGGCACTTTCCTTGCACACAGCCAATTTGGGTTTCATCCCAGGCAGCCGAGCCTGGTCCCTTGAGCCTACCAGGAATGAGTCTGAGCACAGAGCCAGAAGTAAGTCCTGAACACCACAAGGTGTGGTCTAAAAACAAATAAATTTAAAAAAAAAAGATTTAATTCAGGGAACTGTCTTGGGAGTGTGGGCACGAGATCTCACAAACCCCTCAGGGGCCAGGGGACTTCAGAGTATCACTGATGCTGCGGTCACTCATATGCTGCAATTAATTGCAAGTCTCACCCTCAGACTGCTGAGATCAGTGTCAGGTCTATGTGAAATTCAAAAAAAGTATGACAGAAACGTCAGGCATGTGTAATTTCACATTTCCCTGATGTCTGGGGTGTGTGTGGCAGGGGAGCCAGAAAAGACACTAGACACTTCCATTTTGTACAGAGCACCAAGGGCCAGATAGGGTCCTAAAGTCATGCTGCGAGCAAGTGAGCCTGAGCTTTTGGGATTTCAAATCCTCCATTTACCGCGCTAATAGCTGCCCCCCACGTTATAGGGCTCTGAGGGAGTACATTCAGGAGGTGTTCAGGTGCGAGAGCGCGCTTTGCAGGGGTGCCAGTTTGAGTCCCTTACACCACACTGTCTTTGGGCACCGCCGGGACATGTCCCGCCCCCACCTCCCCTGCAAAGAGGTCATCCAGAGGGCCGCTCCGGCGGGCCATGAGCGACTACAGCAAGCGTCCCGGATTCCGAAGCTGGGAAGGTTTCAGGTACACAGAGGGTCTCTGCCACTCGGGCGCCGCTGGGAGGAGAAAGCGCAGATTCCCAGCAGGGGACTCAGAAGCGAGGGGTGTGGACGAGGCTGCGGCTTACAGGTGCGCCGGGTTCTAAGGAGGCTCAGGGCCCCGACCGGCCGACGCGCTGTTCCTTTGGATGCCTTGCTGCCTCTCTACCCTAAAGTGGGGCGGGAGCTTGCTTTGCACGTACTTGACCCGGGTTTGAGCCCCCGCAACCCAGGTGGTCCCCTGCGCCTCGCCGGGTCTTTTTTTTTTTTTTTTGGTTCACACCTGGCGATGCACAGGGGTTACTCCTGGCTCTGCACTCAGGAATTACCCCTGGCGCTGCTCAGGGGACCTTATGGGATGTTGGGAATCGAACCCAAGTCGGCCGCGTGCAAGGCAAACGCCCTACCCATTGTGCTATTGCTCCAGCCCCCCTCGCCGGATCTTGACCCAAAAAGCCAAACGTATAAATAAATCATACACTAATTTCAAATAATCACCATCATAATAAAATAATGAGGCAGGCCAACAGGCGACAAGCCCAGGAGACAGCCCAGCCCCGAGAGGACACTATTTGCTCCGTTCCCACAAAAGACTACAAAGACCACAATGCCGCGGCGCGCAGAGCCCGCTCGTCCCCGCCGCCGGAAGTCCGGGCACCTCCCAGCATTCCCCGCGGGGTAAGATGGCCGCGCCGGGAGCGGAAGCCGAGGGGAGAGGGGCTGGGCCGTGCGCCCCCGCGCGCTCCGCGAGCGCCGCAGGGTCTGCTGAGGGGATCTCACGGCCCCCCGCAGCCCGTGTCCCTGGGCTTCCTGGCCGTGGGCCGAGGGACGGCCCAGGACGGCCTTGGCCCTAAGCAGGCAACCCCTGTCTTTCGCAGTCCGGGTGCGGAGACCCCCGCAGGGCGGCGGAGTGCGCGCTGCCCGGGCTCTGCGACGGCGCCGCGAGGCCGGACCGGTCCCCGTACGCCTCCCGGTGCGACCCTCAGCGCTCCATGCCGGTGGGCTCGGGGAGGCGTGGCCTGCCCCCGGGCTGCCACCTCTGCTGGCTGCTCTGCGCCGTCACCCTAACGCTCAGGTGAGGCCCGGGGCGCCCCGAGTCCGCGCGCCGCGGGTGGCCGGGTCCCCGCCGCCTGACGCGCGACTCGCCCTTTCCCCGCAGCCACGCGGCGGCCTCCGCGGGGGACAAGCTGTCAGGTAGGTGCTGCGCGGGGACGCGGGCGCCGGCTCCTCCGGGGGTGCCCGCTGACCCGGCCCGCGCCGGCCGCCTCTCCCCCCGCAGCGAGCACCTCCGACCTGCCGTGCTGGCTGGTGGAAAAGTTCGAGGTGGCCGAGGAATGCGCGCCGTGTTCCAGCTTCCAGGCTGTGAGTGTTCGCCCTTGGCGTGGTGCTCCCGGAACCCTGCCCGCGGGACGCAGGGCAGCAAGCGCCTTCCAGCTCTGCCCGCTCTCCCGCGGCGCTCCTCTCATTCTCTCTCTCCCTTACTCCCTCCCTTCGTCCTTCCCTTTCTTTCTTTTCCTCCTTCCTTTCCTTCTCTCTCTGTCTCTTTCTCCCCCCTCTTTCTTTTTTGCATTCTCAGTAAATGTGCGAATTTGGCCCACCCCAACCCCAGCAAATGCCAAAATTCAGCTAATAATCCTGTTCTAGCCCTTTTCTCTTTGAGCTTTTGGGCTGCACCTGGTGGCATTCAGGGATCACTTCTGGTGGAGCTTAGGAGACCCTGTGTGGTGTAAGCCAGGTGTGCGGCCAGCACTGCCCTGCCAGTATCTCCTACCCCTTTATGACCTTTCTCAAGCCATTCCTTGGACCCTGTAGATGATTGCCCCTGCAGTATTCTGGCACATATCCCTACTCCTGCGCCCAGTACTTCACCAGTCACGGGGAAACTCTTCCTTGATTTTCCGTGTTCCATAGCACAGGTGCCTGCCCAGTGGCCTTCCTCCTCCTCTTGCCCTTCCTGACATTGCTCTGGTCCTTTTGCCCTGATAGAAAACCACCCCTGAGTGTGGTTCCACGGGGTATGTGGAGAAAATCACATGCAGTTCATCTAAGAAGAACGAGTTCAAAAGGTAAGCGCCTGTTTGTCTTCTTGAAAGCACGTTGGTCTCGGCTTTGCCACTGAAACTTGAGGTAACTAATCCCCCCACTCCCTTTTGGTCTGAAGGCAGCATGAGAAATGGGAGAGAGGAGAGAATTTGGAAGCCAGTTGCTTGAACTCCTCAGTACATTATGGCTAGCAATCTTTTCCTCTCGGTAAAACTAGTTAGAACCCGCTCTGCTTTTCTCATCGCAGATAAACGCTACATTTACTGGGGACGGTGCACTGGGTACTTGGAGGCTGACTCTGGTTTCCTCTTTCCCCTGCCATAGATTTTGGTTAGGTTCAAGTATGAGGGTGATAGAGGAAAGGCTCTTTGGCCTTATCTGGGAAATAAAGGAGCTGGGGGGATGTTTGGCTGGCTACACTGGCAGTGCTCAGTGGTCACTCTCAGCTCTGAGCTGAGAGAACCCTGCATACTGCTGGGGATTGAACAGGGCAAGCTGCATGCAAGGACAGCACCTTAACCCCTTGTGTTTCTCTCCAGCCCCAATAACTGTTTATTTCTGTCTTCAGTTGCCGTTCAGCTCTGATGGAACGACACTTATTCTGGAAATTTGAAGGGATTGTCGTGGGTGTGGCCTTGGTCTTTGCTTGCCTTGTCATTGTTCGCCAAAGACAGCTGGATCAAAAAGCACTGGAAAAGGTCCGGAAGCAGATCGAGTCCATATAGCTGCCTTCAGCAATTTTCTACTGGTCTCACAGACCCTCCCTCACACCACGGAAGGACTGGCTGGTGCCCCGGGCTCTTGGTGCCTCAGGATGGCACTCCCTCTCCCCCATCCTAAATCACTGCTGAGCAGAATAAAATTAAAATAATGTTTTCCCTGCTGTATTTTGCTTTGGGGTAGGAAGTTGTAGGGATGGGAAAGGAAAGGGGGTGGCCAGCTTAGACTCCAGTTAACGAGGCGCTTGTCTTTTACCTTATCTGCTAATTCAAACTTACGGAATTCAATTTTAGCCAAAAGAAAAAAATTTATTAGCTAAAACTTGTTTCTCTCAACCCTTTCCCAATAGAAGCATGGTAACAAGTATCTGGAGTATCCACTCACAGGCTTGACCAGACTGTGGGGTTTGGACCTCTGGGGAACCCGAGGAGATTTGAACCCCTAAAACTGCGGAAACATGAGTTTGAGGGTGTGCCATGGCACTGCGGAGCCTCGATTCTGAGCTGTGCCCGGGCAGCCACCAGGGCCCTGCTCACATCTCATCCGCATGCTGTGCTGCCCTGCCACGCCCCCTGGCCCCTGCTTGCCCGCCCCTCTGCACCACATCCGGTTCCGTCCTTGTGGAACCATTTGCACCCTTTGGTTTCGCCAGCCCCGCCAGTCTGGACTCCAGTGCTGGGGTATCCACACTTTCTGCTGCGTCCTTGTGAGTCAGGATAGTTCTGGAAATGACTGGGGCAAAGGAACAAAGGTAAAGGGTAGTGACCTTGGGGGCAAGGGGGGAGGCCTAGGCAGGACATGGCCTTCCATTGCCTCCTGGAGGACAGCCCCCAACTTGCTCGCCTGGAACAGTCCTTCCTCCCGCTCACCTCCACGAGGTTGGTAACCCTCAGGGCCAGCTTCTGGGAGAGCCTGGAAAGGGCTGAAACTGGGCAGGATGATGAGGGCCAGGGAAAAAAGAAGGATCTGGGGAGAAGCACAAGGACACGTGGTCATAGGGACAATAAAGGCAGGGAGCAGAGAGCAGAGTGGAGGAAAGGCACAGGGTCCCTAGGGCTGGGATGAAAGGCAGGGGAAGGTGCAATACCAGAACACAAGTGCTGGTCTGGGCCGCCTTGCTGGAGGTCTGAGCAATGAGCAGCTGCAGCTGGCGGAGCTGGGTCAGCAGGGAGCTGGAGGGGGGAGGGAGACCTCAGACCTCCCAGGAACTGGGTCCCAGAACCAGCTTGCCCAGGAGTGCCCCCTGCTTTGACTCACACATTGTGTCGCTCCAACTCCTGTACTTTTCTCTGTAGTTCCTGGTTCTGGGCAGAACAGGCAGCCACCCTAGGGACAGTGGGGGAGGTGGGCACAGGTTTGGCCCCCTGTGCAAACCTGAACCCCCTGTGCCAAGGGATGGGCATCCCAACAGACCTGCTCTCCAGCCCGTCGATGTACTCTTTCTTCCGCCGCCGGCTGTCCTGAGCTGACTGCTTATTGCGGATTTTCCTCCTCACCTTCTTGAGGACCCTTTCCTCTGCCTGGGGGTGCAGGTGAAGTAGGCTTGGGCCCTTCCCTAGGACTGGGCTCCCTGGGGCGAAGATGCTTTTTTTGGAGGGTTTTTTTTTTTTGGTTAGTTTGTAACACCCGGCAGTGCTCAGGAGTTGGGTCTGGCTCAGGAATCACTCCTGGCAATTCTCAGGGGACCAGATGGAATACTGGAGACCAAACCCTGTCAGCTGCATGCAAAGCAAGCTACCCACTGTACTATCATTCTGGCCCTGGGGCGGAGATGCTTTTGGGGGCCCCTGGTACCTTTGTGAGGGGCAGGTGAGAGGGCAGAGAAACTCCTTCCTGTCCCAACAGCCGCTTCTCCTCCTCAGTCAGGAACAGCATTTGATGGGGCAGCTGTGAGCATAAAGGAAAGGAGGGGGTGGTCACAGCACCTCCTGCACCCAAGCTGCCTCATCTCCCCCCGAGGATCAGCTGCAGACTGAAGGGCAGGGACCTCAACTCAGGCTGTGGAGTCAGCCAGCAGGACTTCTGGGAACTAAGGAAGAAAGAGCCAGCCACATGGAGCAGATTTTTTTTTTTAAACCAGCAAGTTCTTTATTTTTCTTTTTGGGTCACACCCAGCAGTGCTCAGGGGTTACTCCTGGCTCTGCACTAAGGAATTACTCCTGGCAGTGCTTGGGGGACCATATGGGATGCTGGGGATTAAACTTGACTTGGCCACATGCAAGGCAAACCCCCTACACACTGTACTATCGCTCTGGCCCCAGTGTAGAGCTTAAGGCACCATCCTGGCCCTGCACATGGTCACCTGAGCACTGAAGGGTGTGTCCCATGTCCCCCAAAAGCAGGAAAGAAGTGGTTTTCCATGTTCTTTGCCAGGAGTTAGGACCTATGTATCCTGAGCAAGCCTGGAAGGGCCTGTCTAGGCTACATATCTTATCGTGGGTAAATGACTCACTTTCCACTGTTAGCTTCCACTTGACCCAGGTGTTAGCCAGTACCCCACATGGAGCAGCTTGGAATGGTGACCTTCATGGTCTGAGCCCCATTTTTCAGCCTGAACCTTTGTCCCGTCTCAGGCAATGAATTCTCCTGATTTTAGAATGAAAACTTTTGGGGGGAGAGGCCACACATGACAGTGCCCAGGGCTTATTTTTGACTGCACTCAGAGATCATTCCTGGTAGGCCTCAGGGGACCATATGTGGTGCCAGGGATTGAACCCGGGTTAGCCATGTGCAAAACAAGCACTTTGCTTGCTGCATTATCACTCTGGCCTTCCTTCCTTTTCTTGATGCCCCATGCTTCAACAGTTTGGTGAAATTATTATAGGGGTGTTCCTCCCAATCCAATTAAAATTTGAGAATGAAGCCTTGTGCTGGGCGGAGGTGGGGGTGGGGCGTTGTTTAAAAAACAAAAGTGAGGCCAGAGAGCTGGTACAGGGGTAAAGTACTTGCTTGCATGCAGCTGACCCAGGTTTCACATGTACGTCAGGAGTGATCCATGAGCACAACCTGGTGCAGCTCCAAAACAGCATTGCCAAGAAACCCCACAGACTCTAGGACTTTGTGATGTTTAGAAGCATCAGGCAAGTTTAGAATAGCAGACATTTTAAAAGTCCTTAAGCCTAAGATTCTGTGGTGCTTGGCTTCTGGTTACAGCTTCAGCTAGAGATTTGCAGGGAGAGTGCTGGGCCGTAGCTCCTGCAGCTCACTGGCAGAACACCTACTTTGCCTGTGTGCTCTGTCCCTGGACTGCATAGTTGTCCAAGCTGTTCTGCTCCAGGGCTATGCTGACTGCAGCCTCTGAGCACCTCAGGGTGTGGCCTCAGACTCAAAAAAAAAAAAAAAAATTGGGGGGACAGCCAGATACAACGGGCAAGGTGCTTGCCTTGAACGCAGCAGACCCTGTTTCCATCCCCAGCAGCACAGAGTCCCCTGAGTCCTCCCAGGAGTAAGTCCTGAGCACCCCCATGTATGCCCCTTCCCCCAAAACAAACCAAATAAACCCAAAATGCTATTTATGGCAGCTCTAAATGCCTGGGACTCACTAGGACAGCAGGAGGCACAGGGACTAAGGTGCTTGATCTGGGTAGGATGTGAGTGCGAGTGTCCAGAGACAGCTGCTGGGCCGTGGAGGTGTCGACCGGGAATGCTGGGTTCCATCCATCCAAGGGCACAGAGGGCACTAACAGGAGAGACAGAGGATGTCCTGTGGCAGCCCGACCTGGGGAGTGGCACAGCTTGGGGAAGGGCCAAGGCTGGCATTTGCCTATGAAGAACACTGACCTAGCTGGATGGAGAGGACCCCTGCTGCCGGCCCCACTTCCCCCTGCGTCCGTTCCAGGGCCCCTGCCTCGTAGACAACCTCATAGAGGGCAGGGGAGCCCAGGGCCAGGGTGGCAGGGGGGCTGTCGGGACAGCCAGGGTCCTCCGAGACGCCGCTGTCACTGCCAGGAGAGGCTTCAGAGCAGTACACCTCATTGGGGTCGATGAAAAGCTTCAGGAGCTCATCGGGCTCACTCTCTCGAAGGCCCTGCAGAAAGAGTGCGTGTGCAGTGGACAGCACACCAGCCAGTGGACCCTTCGCACATTCTTTTCCAGAGAGAGAGGTTCAGTCTTTAGGTTTCCCTGTGTCCCTGGCCACCCCCCTAATGACCGTCACACTCACACAGCCAAGGCTCCCGCCAGAGCCCCAGCCTTGCAGCCCCTGTTCTTGCAGCCTATTTGCTGGGGGCTCGGGAGGGGGCCCGTGGATCCCCAGCTCCAGGAAAGCTCCTGGAGAGAAGGCATCTTCTGGAGGCTCCAGCCACACGTCCAGCAGGCCAGGGGCTCCCAAATCCATCCTGGGGAATGATTGCCAGGGTGGAGGGGTGTTGAGGAAGAGCTGCAGAAAGAGAATGTCCAACCCCTCGCCTCCCCCCTCCACAATCACTCCCCCCACCGTTCAACCATTTCTGGGTTCCTCCAATTCCTGCTTCCGGATTCCCCATTCCTCACCTGGTGATCAATCTTGTTTCCAGCGTTATCCCTACAGTCAGATCAAGGAGCCCTGCTGATCTTACGTGTTCCAGAAGAGTCCAGTCCTGCCCAGCCAGCCTGGCCCAAACACTACACCTTTTCTTCCTTCCAGGATCTGCATCCTGGACCTGCGCTGCCAAGCCCCGCCTTAGCCTTCCCCGGGGGAAAGTGGGTTGCACCCAGTCCGCAGCCACGTAGGGGCGCCACATGTGGGAGGACTGGACTCTGGGTCTGAGCCTCCACAAACCAGACTCAGCAAACAGCTATACCCCGCCCTCTAACAACTAAATCTTCCTGCGGTGTGGAGCTGGGGTGAGTCCTCCCGGGAGAGGAGATGGCTGGGACCCAAGCACCAGAAGCTTGCCTACCCGCCCATGCCTGGAGCATCAATTTTGTTTTTTTGTTTTGATGCTACACCTCTCCAGGCCCAAGGGCTACTGCTGCAGTAACTTCCGGGAGGTGCCGGGATCAGAACCGAGTTCTCGGATGCAAAGCATATTTGTGCTCCAGCCCACGGGAGCTATCTCTCTAGTCTGGACTTCAGTTTTGTACTTATTTATTTTACGGTGCGGGATTGATTGGACTGCCTCGAATCTACATCTCCATCCCCAGGAGTTGCAGGGTGGGGTATGAATTTTATTAAAGGGAAACCAGGGCAGCGATGAACAGAGACCCAGGAACATAACATCACCCAAGATTTACAGCTGCATCCTTTCCCCTGCCCGTGGCGGCGCTCTCTGCAGCTGTACAATGTGGCAGCAAAGCACCGCCAGCTGCTAGGTGTCAGAGTGGGCGGTCAGTAAGGGAAGCCAACCAGTGACGCTGGGGGCTCCGATTCGCCAGGAGGAGATTGGCTGGCGCTGCATCAGAGGGCGGGTAAAATCCGGAGTTAAAGTGCGAGGAAGTTGGGGAAATTTTCCGTGAATGGGTTAGAGCCATCATGTTAGGGTTCTCATGCCACGTGATTCCGAATCTTTGCGGAGATAAATAACCTGTAGACCTAATCAAGATTTGGATGCCTGAACCGACCGTATTCTCCTCCTATACCAAAATACCTCTTGAGGCTTTTGCACACTTCTCAGATTATCTCTTCATCGTGTTCAAATCGTGAAGTTTTGCAAGCTTTCTAGAAGTCTGCTGAACACAGAGGAAAGCAGTTATTCTTGCTTACATATTTGCTAGAGCTACAATGCTAAACGGTTTCCTGGCAGGCAGGCCGCACGGCAGACATTGATCAAATGGAATTTTTTTCTTTTAAATGCTTCCGCTAACGTTAGATGTAAGGGAAATTCTGGCACCAACTGGTTAGTCTAACTTTCCTCTTTTTTCCTGTCTAGTGTCTGATAGGAAAAAACTGCCCTCGTACACTGCCACCCAATTTGATCCCCTTGTACACTGCCACCCAATTTGATCCCCTTGTACACTGCCACCCAGTTTGATCCCTGGCACCCCATATGGTCTCCCAGGCCCCTCCAGAAGTGATCCCTGAGAACAGAGTCAGCAGTAATGTCTGAGCACAGCCAGCTGTGCTCCCCACCCTTCACCCCCCCAAATAAAAAGAATAGGCAAGATCTTTATTTTCCTATCTCCTATTCTCCTCTGCTCGGTTAGAAGACTGATAACACTGTGGAACAAGGATATTCAGAAGGAAAAAAATGAAGGTCCTGAGATGAACCCCAGTCCACTCAAGGAGTTGGGGCCAGCATCCCTGAAGGGAGGGTAGTGGAGAGGCTGGATCTGGCACTATGCTGAGCAGGGCAGGAAGATCACTTAGGGGTGTGGGCATTTCAGACTCCCAAGCTTTCAGCATTTCAGCATCCTCGCACTTTCCACCCACTCAGAGCAGGCAGAGACCTCAGGGAGGGTGGCTTAGGCTGTGGGCTGACCAAGAGGAGTGCTTTCCAAGAAACGCCCTTCCTGCTCTTCCTTGTTTCAGCTCTGCCTGGGCTTTCCCCTTTCTTGCCCAGGGCTGTGGGGGAAAGCAAAGCAAAGCAGTGACCCCAAAGGGGGAATGTCTTCCCCCGGCCAAGTGCGTAAAAGAAAGACGCTGGGGGAAAAAAAAAAGAAAAAGACGCTGGACAGTGCTAAAAGCGGAAAGAGCTTGCCTTGCAAAGTTCGATCCCTTGCAAAGCATCACACAGCCCTGAGAGAAGTGATCCCTAAGCGCAGAAGCCAAGAGTAAGCCTGAACATCGCCGGGTGTGATCCAAAACCCAAACAACAACCTGAAAAAGAATCTTAGAGCCTTCCCAAAGAAGGCTGAGAAAACTTTGACCCAAGACCAGGGAGTCTTAGAGAGGTGGAGTGGAAGACTCTTTCCCCCCCACTCATCGGGCAATGCTCAGGATTATTACTGACTTTGTACCCAGAAATTGCTTCTGGCTGTGCTCGGAGGACCATAAAGGGGTGCCAGGGTTCGAACCCGGGTTAGCTACGTGCCAGGCAAATGCCCTACACGATATATTCTCTCCAGTCCCAGGATGGAAGACTTGCTGGAGTTTCTAGCTTCCTTTAAAAAAAAAAAGGCAAAACAAAACAAAGCGCCAAATGACCAGTCTTTACTGATCTGCCGGTGCAGACCCACACGTAGAATCCCCGGCCTCCAGCTCCCAAGGTTCGCTTGCTGAGCCCTTCCCTGGCTCCCAGCTGCTTCCCGCAGTCCCCGCCCCCACTCCGATTGCTGCTCGCTCACGTCACTCACGCGCAGGCCCCGCCCCCAGCGCGGTCATTGGCGGCCGCGGCGGGGACGCGGCGGCCGCGGGGGCTGGGTAGCGCGGCGGGGGCGGGAATTCCCGAGCGGCGGCCGGAACCGCGCGGATGCGGAGTCGCGCGAGCCCCGCGACGGTGAGTGCGGCTTTCCGCGAGTGGGGCTCGGCCCGGTCCTGCTTCCTGGGACCCTCCGCCAGACACCGCCCTCGGTCGCCGGGCCCCGCGGCTCCAAGACCCCATGCCCCGCGCGGCTTCCTCTGCTCCCCGGGGTCGCCGCCTGAAGCGGCCGCGCTGGCTTTGGGGGGCCTGCGCTGGGGCGGGGCGGGGGGCGGAGGCGGCGGCCAGGCTGGCCCAGTTGCGGGGGGGGTGTCGCAGAAGCCACACACCACCCTCCCCGGTCTCCCCGCAAGCCCGAGTCCATGGAGGGGGCTGACCTCTGCCCGCCTTCAGGCACCCCAACACCCTGGTTGTCCGGGTGAGAGGGTGCTGAGACCTTGGGGAGCCCCAAAGCAGCCCCCGGGCGCGCCCCAGTGCGGGTTGCTGGGAGGAACATGCCCAGGAGCAAGGGGAATGAGTCACCGGGGCTGGGGCAGGGGCAGGTCGGAGAGTGGCCTCTGCTGACCACTCACTTCCCCTGTGCGGCCTCCCCTCTCGTGACCGTCCCCTCCTCGTCCCCTCCTCTTCGCATTCTCCCGCTTAGGCCTGAGAGTCTCGGAGCTCCCGCCACGCCACCGCCGCCGCTATGGGGCCCTGGGGAGAGCCAGAGCTCCTGGTGTGGCGCCCCGAGGCCGCGGCCGCCGAGCCCCAGCTGCCCGTGGGGCTGGAGGTGAAGCTGGGCGCCCTGGTGCTGCTGCTGGTGCTCACGCTGGTCTGCAGCCTGGTGCCCATCTGCGTGCTGCGCCGGGCAGGGGCCGAGCCCCGCTCCTCAGGTATAGCCTCTAGCTTCTCTTTTTCCGTGGGGGTGGGGCAGGTGCTTCTCCCCTTTTTCTGGGGCCCTGGGCATGGTGGGCTAGGGAAGATGACCCAAGAAGAGAGGACAGTGGGGCTGGAGAGATAAAGGTAAAGGACTTTGGGCAGCACTGGTTTGAGTCCTGGCACCACCAGGGGTGTCCCCAAGTCTTCCATTCCCCCCAAGAAAGGAAGGGACAGCTTCCTCTGTCAAGTTCATATTCTCCCGTGAACACTTACTTCCTCTCTCTCTATCTTTCTTCCTTCATGTCTTTCTAAGTGAATTTCCTTGAATAAAGCTCTCTTGCTTAGAAGAGACAGCATAGGTAATTCTTCAAATTACTTTTATTTCATTTTTGGGGCTATACTTGGCTATCTGCTCAGGGATTACTCCTCAAGGGACCCTGCATGGTACCAGATCAAACCCGGGTGGGCCATGTGCCAGGCCAGTGCCTTCAGCTTCAGTCCTGTTGCTTGGGTTGAGGTTGCAGGCTCTAGAGGGTTCCTGCATTCATTCCCACCATGCGTCCCCATCCCTCCCCTCACAGCCTCCCGCCAGAAAGCCCTGAGCCTGGTCAGCTGCTTTGCTGGAGGTGTCTTTCTGGCCACCTGTCTTCTGGATTTGCTGCCTGACTACCTGGCTGCCATAGATGAGGCACTGGCAGCGCTGCACGTGACGGTGAGCGTGACCCAGCTGCGTGTGGCACTGGATCTGGGGAAGGGCTGCTTGGTGTGGGGCTGTGGCCAGTCCTGCCATGGCTCCTGGGACTGTCTGTGGTGTGGTGCGTGTGTTTTCCCAGCTACTCCAGTCTCCATACCCATTGAATCAGGTGAGTGACCTGCCCTTTGGCTTTCTCCATTCCAGCCTCCAGGAAGCTAGCAGTGCACAAGAATCAGCTTCAGGGCTGATGTATGGGCTTTGCTTGGAGGAGGCCAGGGTGGAGCCTCAGGACCACATGCCTCTGAGACCAACCCCCCTCCCCACAGCAGCCCCTGAGCACTGCCAAGCATGGCCTCCAGAGCAGAACCAGAAATAAAGTCTTTATCCTCTTGCCACTTTCCTGAAGGGCTGGACATAGAGACCCCTGTAAACTGAGAAGGGCTGGGGGCCCATTCCCAGGGCCTGTCCGCCCTCACCGAAAGTGCTGGATCATTCAGAGCTGTGAGGCGATCATGGCTAAGGCAGAGGAATGTCTCACAGGAAAAACTTACCCTGGGCTCTTCTGCATTCACACTTTGGACACAGAAGGAAGTGACTTGGAGGGAACCTTCCGCATGACTGTGACTGACCTGTGTCCCAGGAACTGTGAGCCTGAATGCCTACGAGAGTGCGTGGCTCCTGCTGTGAGCACAGGATGGGGTGGAAGTGGGGTGGTTGTGAAGCAGTGCATCACCCTTTGTGGTACACAAGTGACAGTGTGTCTAGCTCTGTCATCGACTTTCAGACTCTCGATGGTATTGGTTTGATTGTCTCTCCCTAGGAAACATCTGGTAACGTTTCAAAAAGCTTTCAGTTGTCACCTCTCAGTGGGTGAGGGTATTGTGCCTGCTCCTGGCATCTAAGGGCGAGAGGCTGGCAATGCTGCCCACGGCCTCCACAATAGACAATGCCCAGCCGAAAGTGTTACCAGTGCCAGAGCTGAGCACTTGGCGTACATATAACACTGCTGAATGATGCTGTTCTGTTGTGACTGTTGTAACTGTGTGTCATTTTGTGTGTCTTTTATGTGACTCAGTATCTGTATTACATGGACCTCACAGAACATGGCTTCTCTGCCCACAGCTCCAGTTCCCCCTGCAAGAGTTCATCCTGGCCATGGGCTTTTTCCTGGTCCTGGTGATGGAGCAGATCACGCTGGCTTACAAGGAGCAGTCAGGACCCCCACCACGCGAGGAGACCAGGGCTCTGTTGGGAACAGCAAATGGTGCCCCTCAGCACTGGCATGATGGACCGGGCTTCCCACAGGCCGGTGGCGCCCCAGCTGCCCCTTCAGCGCTGCGTGCCTGTGTGCTGGTCTTCTCACTGGCCCTGCACTCAGTGTTTGAAGGCCTGGCCGTGGGGCTGCAGCGAGACCGGGCTCGGGCCCTCGAGCTGTGCTTGGCCTTGCTGCTCCACAAGGGCATCCTGGCCGTCAGTCTGTCCCTGCGGCTGCTGCAGAGCCGCCTGCGAGCTCAGGTGGTGGCAGGCTGTGGGCTCCTTTTCTCCTGCATGACGCCTCTGGGCATCGGGCTGGGTGCGGCTCTGGCACAGTCAGCCGGGCCACTGCACCAGCTGGCCCAGTCTGTTTTGGAGGGCATGGCGGCAGGCACCTTTCTCTATATCACTTTCCTGGAAATCCTGCCCCAGGAGTTGGCCACTCCTGAGCAGAGGATCCTCAAGGTGATTCTGCTCCTAGCAGGCTTTGCCCTGCTCACCGGCCTGCTCTTCATCCAAGTCTAGGGGAGCCCGAGAGGGAGGGGGAGGAAGGGAGGCTGGGGTCTTCCTAACCCTCCTCCATCCATCTGTGGGGATCAGGACAGAGTGGCAAAGTACGGTATTCAGGACCAGTACTCTCTTGGGGAGATGGGGGAGAGAGCCTCTGGGACTAACTGACCAATGAGAGGGGAAGTTTTCAGACAGGAATCTGGCTTCTTGCCAGAGGGACAGAGGGTCATCCAATCACTCAACATGATCAGGGAGGTTATTCATAGAGAAATCACTCATGGACTGCTGGAATCCATGTCACACACTACAGACTGGCTAGGGCAGCTGAAGTTGGGTTCCCAGCAGCTATGGGATAAGGGCTGTACCCCATTTCAGCCCTCTGAGCTGGAGTGACAAACCTGGCCCCCTTTCCTTGGCCCCCTGATCTGTCTGTTCCCTCTCCATCCTCCCTGGAGATGCTGTCAGACAGCCCTTTCTGCCAGCTTTGGTGCCTTTTCTGGCTTCTCTCTTTAAAGTGCCAAAAAACTGCCCATAAGCACAGTGAGGGCACTAAGCCCTACCCTTCTCTCAGTAGAGGGGTGCTGCTTGCTCATCATTCTGGTCCCAGATCCTGGCCTGGGGCAGAGGCCTGGGCTGGGCTGTCCTGGGGCAGGAAGGATGATTGGCAGGGCTGCCAGCTCCTTGCACACTGCTGCACCCTAGGATGAGGGAACACGGACATGATGCCCTGCACCGGGGTGACAAATGCTGAGCTGCCAAAACTTTTTTTATACCAGCGGAGCTCCAGGGGACAGGGGCTGGTTCACCCCCATGGTTATTTTGGGGGAGGGAGGGCTATGCACAGGGCCATTTTCTCTAGAATCTATTTTACTAACTGACTTGTTTTGGGACATGTTACCCCAAATAAAAGATGTTTCGGTACAGAGTCTGATTTGTTTGTCCTGGGGAGGGGATGGGCTCGGGAACCATAGCCATCTGTGCTGGGTTTTGCATCTGGCTTGGTCAGTGTAAGGCTACTGTCCGGTCTCCAGCTGTTGACACCATTTTTGTTTTTTAAGTTTTAGGTCACACCTAGCAGTACTCAGGCCTTGGTCCCAGCCATGCTCAGGGCATAGTCCTGGCTCTGTGCTCAGAGATCATTCCTGGGGGCCCATATGCGGTGTCAGGGATCAAAACCGGGTAGGCTGCGTGCAAGGCGAACGCCCTAACCGCTGTACTATCTCTCCGGCCCAGATCTTTCCTCTTTTGCCTCTTCCCTCTTCCCTCCCTGTCTCCACCCCTTCCCTTTCCTCCCCTTTTCCTTTCCTCTCTGACTCCCTCTCCCCTTCGCGTCTGTAGGCTGGGGCCCACCCAGAACTACGTTTCCCAGGCTGCCCCGCGCGGGGCGGAGCAGGGGGCGGCGCCAGGGTCCGGCACTCGCGGCCGGCGGGGCTGCCGGGAGGTGGTGTCCGCTTCCTCTCCGCGCCGCGGGCCCGCGGGCGGGCATGGGTCACGTAAACAAACTACAATTCCCGGCGGGCGCCGCGCGCGGCGGGTCAAGGCTCGGCTGGGGCCGGCTTCGCGGGGCGAGCTGAGGCGGCGACGGCTGCGGCTGCGAGAGCCGGGCCGAAGCCCGCGGCGGAGGCCGTGGCGAGTTCCCGGAGGTGGCGGAGCGGCGCGGGGGAGGAAGATGGCGACGTCGGGGGCGAACGGGCCAGGCTCGGCCACGGCCTCCACGTCCAATCCGCGCAAGTTCAGTGAGAAGATCGCGCTGCAGAAGCAGCGTCAGGCCGAGGAGACGGCGGCCTTCGAGGAGGTGATGATGGACATCGGCTCCACCCGGGTGAGGGGCCACGCCGGGGAGCGGGATTGGGGCGGCCGAGAGGCGGGGGCGCCGCGGCCCGGGCCGGGGCCGGGACGCGCGCTGGCGGCGGCGGCCGAAAGCCTGCGACGTGGGTCCGGGGACGGCGGGGCGGGACGGCGGGGCGGGACGGCGGGGGTCCTGCCGCCTCCCGACCCGGCCCGCGGGCGCTCCCGGAGCATCGGGCTGCGGGTGCTGGGCCTCGGCGCGGGCCAGGAAGTCCCCGCCGCGCCACCCGGGTTTCCTCCGCTCGAGCGTTTCTCGTGGTTTCCTGGCAGCGACGGTGAAGTCCGGAGCGTGGGGCCGTGGTCGCCGTGGTCTGGGCCGCCGCATTCCCGGGTAGCCTGGGCGACAGTACCCGCCGGGCTGCCGGGGACCCAGCCTGGCGCGCAGGGGTCAGAGTAGCGGGTGGCCTGGCCCGAGCACATCCTCCACCTGCCCCATGAGGTGCTATAGCGACCCCTCCAAGGGTGAGGTGCTGTAGTGACCCCAGTAAGGTAACTAGTGACCCGTGATGAGGAGCTGTAGTAACCCCAGTAAGATAACTGTAATGGCTCTGGTGAAATAATGATATTGTCCCTGGGTGGGGTGTTGTAGTGAGCCCCCCAGGGTGAGGTGCTGGAGTGACCACCCCAGCTGAGGTTCTCTAGTGATCCCTGTAAGGTACTCTAGTGACCCTGGGTGAGGTACTGTAGTGACACCCAGGTAAGGTACTGTAGTGACCCCAGCTGAGGTGCTGTTGTGATTCCAGGTAAGTTACTACCGTGAGGTACTTTAGATCCCCAGGTAAGATCCTGTCGTCACCCCCAGTTAAGGTACTGTGGGGACCCTGGGTGAGGAATTGTAGTGACCCAGATAAGGTACTGTACTGACCTGGGTGAAGTACTTTATTGCCCCTCGGTGAAGTACGTATGTGACCATCAGGTGAGATGCTGTTGTGACCCGGATGAGGTACTGTAATCACCCAGGTGTGCTACTGTAGTGACCCTCTCTGGTGGCAGAACCAGGGGACTTGGCGGGAGATCGATCCCAGATCGCAAAGCTCTATTCTGCTCTGTGGATACTTCTCTTCACTTGCCAGGCTTCAGTTTGTATCTCTCTCGTTCTATTGGTCGTGTGTGTGTGTGTGTGTGTGTGTGTGTGTGTGTGTGTGTGTGTGTGTCTTTGCATGGCTCCTTCGAGTCTCCTGAGACTGAGAGTATGTATATATGCCTGGTAGTTTTGTGTGTGTGTGTGTGTTCATGTGTGTCTCTGCCAGGCTTGCTTCAGTTTGTATCTCTCATTCTATTGGTCGTGTGTATGTGTGCGTGTGTGTGTGTGCGCGCGCATGGCTCCTTTGAGTCTCCTGAGACTGAGAGTATGTATGTATGCCTGGTAATTTTGTGTGTGTGTGTGTGTGTGTGTGTGTGTGTGTGTATGTGTGTTCATGTATGTTCCTTCTGGGTCTCTGGAAATCATGTGTCCTAGTTTGTGGGAATCAGAACAGAGAGAGGTGGGGTGGAAAGTCTAGTGTGTTGTGTGTGAGCAGAAACCACTGATAGTGCCTGAGGATCATGATGTAGCTCTTATTGGGTCCCATCTGGGTCCTGTTGGGGCTGAGTCAAGAGGGCAGGTAGAAAGGCTGTTGAACCCTTACTGACCCGGGAAAATCTGAGGACCTCTGTGCGGACAAAGCTGGGACTCATGTCTGTGTGAACAACACCTCTGCCCCTTCATCTTTGCTGGGTGACATCTCTTGAACATTGGGGGCACAGGGACAGACTGGGACCCCCTGAATTGGAGACTGAGGCGACTTCCAGGCTCCCCCTGTTACTCGGCCAGCTGGGAGGCTCATTGTAGCAGAAGGGGGGACCCTACTGAGCAACATGCTACTTTGAAGGGATTCCAAACCCTAAAGCTTCTTGGACTGACCTGATACAGAGTGTCAGTTCTGAGTTCTGGAATTGATTATGTGTAATGCTGTAACCCCACAAGCTCTTAGAACTCACCCCTCATCTGCTGCTCTGGAGCTTTTTTTTGGGTGGGGAGGAGAGGGAGGGGTGTGGGCTGTGAGGCAGGAGAGCTGAAGAGAGAACCAGGACAGGGAGGACTGTGAAGTCTGCCTCAGGGCCAGAGATTGCTCCCGAAGTGGGGTGAGCCAACCAGGCTGCTCCAGGCCAGGTCGGGGGGCGACTCCAAGGAGCTCAGGCAGAAGAGCGCCCAGGTTGTGGACATTTTCTGGCTGGGAGACCTTTATTCCTCAGAAAGGCCTTTATGCCTTTCTCCTTCAGGGGCGCAGGTCCTGTGTAGCCTTGCAGAGGCTAGGCTGTGGCAGCGCCCCCAGTACTGGGCAAGGAAAAGTTACCCTCGCAGTGGTGCTGTGGCCTTCCATGAAACCTGCACAGACAGGGCAGAGCGAAGGGGCCTTCCCAGCACCCTTCTCCAGGAGGCGGCCCACGTGACTAGCCTGGGGGCTCCTGGAACCGCTCAGGGACTCTGTTTAGCCTTTTGCCAACTGGGACAGGCCCTGCCTGGAGGGTGCTGCCAGGCCCTGATGTTCCTTCTGATGGCTCCACCAGGTCGCAGGACCTTTCCCTACATTGGATTTCTCCTGTCTGGTCCTTCTTCTTTTCACCTTACTAATTGATCTTTCTTTCACCCCTGCCCCATCTCCTCCTCTCTCCTCTCTGCTTCCTGGCACTTTTCCCTTTCCTGCTTTTTTGTTCTATAGATCCTCTTTTTTCCCTGCAGATGTCTCTTTTTCTCTCTCTGTCTCTGTTTCTCTGTCTCTGGCACATACCTCCAAAACAGCAATGAGACAGGAGACAGGAATGGCTTGTGTGGCCAAAGGCACAGGAACAGTGCTTGGGACACTCCCTGACATTCTGTCTGTTCCTTTTCTCAGTTACAGGCCCAGAAGCTGCGCCTGGCATACACTCGGAGCTCCCACTATGGGGGCTCCCTGCCCAACGTCAACCAGATCGGCTGTGGCCTGGCTGAGCTCCAGGTGAGTGAAGGTACCAGTATGGGCACATGAGCGTGCCAGTGGCTCCTCCTGCTGACTCCTCTTGTCTTTCTCTAGGGCCCCCTTCACTCCCCTCTGGATTCATCTCGGAGCACTCGGCACCATGGTCTGGTTGAGCGGGTACAGCGAGACCCCCGAAGAATGGTGTCCCCACTCCGACGCTACCCCCGCCACATATCCTTCTGGGGGTATAGAGTGACTGGAGACAGTGTGGTGGGCTTGAGGGAGGAAGGGACTTTCAGTTTTGTCTGGTCCTGCTCATCTTGGAGCTGTCCCTTTTCCAGCCTCCCTGACATGGGCCCACATGTCGCTGCTGGCTATAGTCACAGGGCTGCTTTTCTGGCGGCTCTGCCCCATGTCTGCTTCCTACTTCTGGGCCTTCCTTCAGCTTGCTCTGTGCTGCCGGGAGTTTTGTGTCCTGCTTTGCCTCCTAAAATGAGTGCTTTTCCTCCTGTTCACCTGGTTACTCCCTTTCAGTTCTAAGATTTCAATCTCAGACTCCCCCAAAGGCCAGTCTCCCTCGGGTCCTGCCCAGGTGTCTCTTACACTTCTTCAGCTCCACTAGGTAGGCCTGATTGCCTCCTCTCTTTCATTCTCTGTGGAAAAAGCTATTTCCTTCCTTTCTTTTTCTCTTCCTTCCTCCCTTCCTTCCTCCCTCCCTTCCTTCCTCCCTTCCTTCCTTCCTTCCTTCCTTCCTTCCTTCCTTCCTTCCTTCCTTCCTTCCTTCCTTCTTCCCTCCCTCCCTCTCTCCCTTTCTCTCTTTCTTTCTTTCTTTCTTTCTTTCTTTCTTTCTTTCTTTCTTTCTTTCTTTCTTTCTTTCTTTCTTTCTTTCTTTCTTTCTTTCTTTCTTTCTTTCTTTCTTTCCCTTCCTTCTTTCTCTCTTTTTTTCATTTTTTGGTTTTGAACCCCACCTGGGATTGCTCAGGGTTTATTGCTGGCTCTGTGCTCAGGGAACCCATGCGGGTATTGGGCATCAAACCTTGGTTGACTGCATGTAGGGCAAGCACCTTCCCTGCTCTCCTCTCTCTCTAGCCTTGGCTGGTTTGTTTTTTTTTTCTTTTTGGGTCACACCCTGCGATGCACAGGGGTTACTCCTGGCTTTGCACTCAGGAAGTACTCCTGGCAGTGCTCAGGGGACCATATGGGATGCTGGGATTTGAACCCAGCTCGGCCGTGTGCAAGGCAAACGCCCTACCCGCTGTGCTATCGCTCCAGCCCCTTGGCTGTTTTTTAAAACACTCATTGTTGCCTCTCTTTTCCCACTCAGGGTGGGGATGGGGGGCAGTGGCTCTGTAATGGTTCTAGACTTGGGCACAGTGATGCCTGGGCCACAGGTCCGCACCTGTGGGTACTCAGGGGACTGTTAGGGCTAAAGTCAGCTTGGTGCTTGGGAATCCGTGTGGTTAGGGATGGAACTTGTGGCCTTGCTTTTGGCGGGCATGCACTCCAGCCCTGGGCGCTGCACCCTCTCTTCCCTCTCCATCACGCCTTTTCCCTTAACTAGTGTTTCTCACGTGGACAGCTCCCCCTATAGCCCTGCCTACTTATCTCCACCCCCAGACTCCAGCTGGCGGAGGTAAGTGTGGCGGGCAGGTGGCCCTCCTGCCCTTTTGCCCATTCTTGGCTGTGATGGTGGCCGGGCTGGAGCTGGGCAGAGCTCTCGGCAGTCTCTACTCCCATCAAAGCAGGGCTAGGAGGACTGAGGGCAGTAGAGGAGGTGGGTCAGAGTCCAGTTTTGGGCATGTTGACACCGCGGCCAAGCCTCCTGGCCCTGCCAGGGCACGACCAATGGTCTTTGTGACTAGCTGGGGTGTGTGCTGGGGTTGGGGGGGGCGGGGGGAGAGGGCAATGCTGTGAGTGTAGGTGGCTGCATGGCTGCCTCCTGTCCAGAATGGAGGCCAGATGGCACATCAGCCCTCTCAGATTCTTGCACCCTCCCCCGTCGGTCCTGTCCACAGTCCTCATCCCCAGCAATTTCTATGTCCCGAGAGTCACATTCAGCTTCTTCTGGCAGGGAACAATGGAGGAGTTCCAGCTTTCTCGGATTGTTGAGGGGAAGGAGTGGGTTTGTGGCTCACAGGCAGCAGAGCGAGGCGAGCAGAGACTGAGCATCCCCCTTCCTTCCTGGCCACCTCACATCTGCTCACTCCTGCTTGCTGTCTTGTCTGCTTCTCCGCTTCCTCCTCATGACTTTGTTTTTTCCCTCTCAGGACGATGCCATGGGGCAATTTCTCTGCAGAGAAGGGACAGTTGTTTCGCCTGCCATCTGCACTTAACAGGTGATGGCCATACCTCCCACAGTGTCATGTGTTTCCATGGTGGCCACACCTGGCGGTGCTGGGAGCGGGAGGGGCCATCTCAGGTGGTATGGTGGTTGCTCCAGTCTGCCAGTGCTCAGGGCCTCACACATGCCTATCATTTGAGCTCTCCCTGGCCCCTAGTCACATCTCTTCTATAATTTCTGGCATCGCCCTATGTACTAAGCAAAGCTTGGGGACTACAAAAACTGTCACTGGTACCAGTTCATTTTTGTTCCCTCATAGGACAAGCTCTGATTCTGCCCTTCACACGAGTGTGATGAACCCTAGTCCTCAGGACACCTATCCGGGTCCCACACCTTCCAGTGTCCTGCCTGGCCGCCGTGGAGGTGAGCGCCGTGTGCTTGGGCAGGCGAGTGGGGCAGCCACAGAGTTTTGGTTTGCGTTTTGGTTTTAGCTGGACAGCTGGCACTGAGCCCACCTGGCCACACACATCCTTTGCAGGTTTTCTGGACGGGGAAATGGACTCCAAAGGTATGTACCTCTCATTGCTCCACTCCTGAATGCCTAAGAATCTCTGTTGTGGGTCAGGGCTTTGTGGGAAGCCTGGGAGTGAGACCCCTGCCTCTAAGGCTGCTCCTCTGACCCTCATCCCAGCCTTTCTCTTTCAAGTCCCTGCCATTGAGCAAAACTTACTAGACGACAAGCACCTGTTGAAGCCGTGGGACGCTAAGAAGGTAAGCGCATCTACCGCTTTGCCCTGGGCCAGGTCCTCGGGTCTCAGATGCCTCATTTTCCACTTTCCTTTTGGCTCCTCAGCTGACCTCATCTTCCTCCCGACCTCGTTCCTGTGAAGTTCCTGGAATTAAGTAAGTACTTCAAGGAGAGTGACTAATGGGGGGCTGCCGGGAAGTGGAGGGGCTGGCCTCTCAGAGGAGAGGCCCACTCGCGTCCTCTCACAGTGTTCTTCCTCTTCTTCCCCCAGCATCTTTCCATCCCCTGACCAGCCTGCCACCGTGCCTGTCCTCCCACCAGCCATGAACACGGGAGGCTCCCTCCCTGACCTCACCAATCTGCACTTTCCCCCACCTCTGCCTGTCCCCCTGGACCCCGAGGAGACGGCTTACCCCAGCCTGAGTGGGGGCAGTAGCACTTCCAACTTGACCCACACCATGACCCACCTGGGCATCAGCGGGAGCCTGGGCCTGGGCTATGACGCACCAGGTGAGTGGCTGTCCTGGCCAGGTTGGGGACTATTTAACCAAGAAGCTGAGGGGCGGGAGGCACAGGCACTGGGAGCCCCATGACTGCCCACACCAGCCACCACCTGTCCACCGCCCCCCCGCCCTTCCCTCCCCCAAGTCACCTCACTGCAGCCTCCGGCCCAGGAAAACTAGTAGTTGTGGCTCTTCTGAGAGAGAAGCTGGCACTGCGCCCTGGGTGGGCAGCACCACCCCCCGTAAGGGACAGAGTAGGGAGGTCACTGTTGCCACCGCCAGGGTCCCGTTGCTGCTGCCTATCTGGCCAGAGGCCCAGTTCCCCACAGTAATGGGGGCCTCTCTGGTTTCTTGTCTGTGCCTGCAGGACCTCACTCACCTCTCAGCCACCCGCCCTTGCAGCCCTCCCTAAGCAACCCCAACCTGCAGGCGTCCCTGCGCAGCCCCCAGCCTCAGCTCCAGGGCTCCCACAGTCACCCCTCGCTGCCTGCCTCCTCCTTAGCCCGCCACACCCTACCCGCCGCCTCCCTGGGTCACCCCTCACTCAGCGCCCCGGCCCTTTCCTCCTCCTCCTCCTCCTCCACTTCCTCTCCTGGCCTGGGTGCTCCCCCATACTCTGCTTCTACCCCTGGGGCTTCCCCGCGCCACCGCCGAGTGCCCCTCAGTCCCCTGAGTTTGCCCGCGGGCCCAGCCGATGCCAGAAGGTCCCAGCAGCAGCTGCCCAAACAGTTCTCGCCAACAATGTCACCCACCTTGTCTTCCATCACTCAGGTATGCGTGCTGCCCACCATGTGTGTCTCCCTCGCCCTCTCCCCGCACCCACTAGTCCCCCCTCCCCCCCACTCTTTCCTTCTGTGCTCTGCGTCCCATTGTCTCCTCCATTCCTCTCTATGTTCTTGCCCCTCCATCCAGCAAGTCTGCGTGGAAGTTGTTGCTTTTGGGCACAGTTGGGGCCCAGGGGCGTCTCCCTCAGCTGAACCCAGTGGCGCTCCACAGATGGCAGCTCAGCTTGCTCTGTGTCCCCCTTGCCTGTCTGTCTTCCAGGCCACTGCCCTGGCCTATCTCCCCTTTCTCATAGATGTTAGCCAGAGACCAGACCCTTCCTCTCACAGGTCATGCAGCACATTAGGAAATACTTCCACCCAAATGAGAGATGCTTCGTGTAGGCCTCTCAGCTCTTCCCCCCACCCCCCATCCAGCTCTCTTTTGCTCCTGCTCAACTTGTTTAAACCTCACGCTCCTTTTCCCTCTCCTTAGCCCAACTTTCCTCTCTCCATCCATTGCTGTCCTGCCCCACCCATCTCTGCTCCATCTTTGCCCTGCAGGTGTCTCTGTTGCAGAAAAGAGGCCAGCAAGAGCTCTGCTCTTAGGGCACACTGAGCCTAACTTCCCCACTTTCTGCTTTCCCCCCCCCACCCTTTCTCCCCATATTCCTGAGTTCTCCGAGGCTTTAGAACATCTTCAAGGTCACTGCAAGGGGTCTCACCTGAGAGGTGGGTCACAGGACTCGCTGACTGATGACAGTCATAGTGGAGGATCAGGAGTGCTTCCCTGGTGGGGTGGGTCAGGAGGCTTCCTGTCTGGGGCTGGGATGCAGCTCTGCATCGGAGCCTGAGCTCAGCCCCTGGAGCACCCCAGACCCATCTAACTCAGTTTCGTTCTGCTGCATCGTTTGAATGAAAGCACCAACCCAGGGTTGCCTGTGGGAACTTTGTCAAGTTTGTGTTACAATGGGTGATGGGGAGACACTGAGGGGTAAAGGCCCCTCTTCTCCTTGTTTTTCCTCAGGGCGTCCCCCTGGACACCAGTAAACTGCCCACGGACCAGCGGTTGCCTCCATACCCATACAGCCCCCCCAGTCTGGTTTTGCCTGTCCAGTCCCCTACCCCCAAGCCTCTCCCACAGCCCGGGTTGCCAACTCAGGCCTGCTCGGGGCAGCCTTCTGGTGGACAGCCCCCAGGCAGGACCCCCCACTACGGGGCCCCGTGTGCCAGCTCCAGTGGGCATGGGCAGCAGCTGTACCATCGACCCCTGAATGACTTTGGCCTGGGCCACGTAAGTACCTGCATCCAAGGTGACAAAGCTGGGGGCTGGGGAGGACTGGGGGCCCGAGAGGTACTGCTGCTGCGCTTGGATTGGGAAGTCAGGGTGCTCCCCACCCCCACCCCCGCCTGGAGACCAGGCACTGGGTTCCTCTCCCGCCTCTCAACTGCTCCTGCCCTCTCCCCAGCTCTCCCCAGCAGTTTGCTCTTGGGTGCCTGCTGCTCTCTCCGGCCCTCTCCCTGCACGTAGCGCTCTGTCCCAGCAAGTACTATGCCCGCACCTTCTAGGCCGTTCTCTGCTTCTGTTGCTCTGTCAGCGCCTGTTCCTGGGGTGAGGCGCGACAGTGGGACAGGCCGGGCTGGGTGGGAACACCCTGCTCGGAAGCCTGTGACCTCAGAGTTTTTGTCTGTGCCCATAGCTGGAGCACTTCAGCCTAGAGAGCCCGTCAGCCAGCCTGGTGCTGGACCCCTCTGGCTTTTCCGAAGGAACTGGGTTTTTAGGGGGCGAGGGGCCAGTAAGTGGCCCCCAGGACCCCCAGGCCCTCAACCACCAGAACTTGACGCACTGTTCCCGCCATGGCTCAGGACCGAGCATCACCCTCACAGGTGAGGGGTTTGGGGCCTGGCAGGGCGTGGAGGGACCTGAGGAGTGTTCCCAGGGCCTGAGTCCTCACCCATCTCTCTCACCTGCCCAGGCAATGCCTCCCCGGGTTTCTCCAAGGAGATTGCGGCAGCTTTGGCTGGAGTGCCTGGCTTCGAGGTGTCAGCGGCTGGGCTGGAGCTGGGGTTGGGACTGGAGGAGGAGCTGCGCATGGAGCCGCTGGGCCTGGAGGGGCTGAACATGCTGAGTGACCCGTGCGCCCTCCTCCCTGACCCTGCTGTGGAGGACTCGTTCCGTAGTGACCGGCTACAGTGACCAGCTCTCGTCATCGTTTGTGGCCTGTCCCTGTCATTGTCCTCTCCCGCTCCCCCCTGGCCAGTAGAGACTCAGCTCTGCCCCGATCCTCCTTCTGATACGATCGAAGGATCCCAAGAGCAAGGAAAGGCAAGGGCTTCGTCCAAGCAGCCCTGGAATTCTGCACAAGGGGTGGGCCTGGGGGGTTCAAGGGAGGGCCCAAAGCACTTGTAACTTTGAAACGTCTGCCTGAGGTCAGAGCCTGTTGGGAAAGCAGGGGTTGAGGGGAGCCCCGAGCAGGGCTTGTCTGGATGCTAGGGGTGGCAGTGCCAGCCCCTCCTCACCACTGTTCCCCTTGCAGTGGTGGAGCGAGCCAGAGTGGATGTTATTTTTTATTAAATATATTATGTTAATAAAAAAATCAAACCCCTAGTGTAGTTGTCTACTATTTGGGACCAGATGGGGGAATTGTTAGGGCACCGAACCTTGCGTCTGCTGGAATGCTTTTTTGATAGGGGCCAAACTTGCGGCCTTATGCACACAAGTACATATTCTGCTGAGCCACATCCCAACTTCTTGGCACCACTGTGGTTTATATGCTTGCTTTTGGACACACTGGGCAGTGCTCAAGGATTATACATGGTGGGACTCAGGACCATATGCCGCAGTGTTGGGTATTGAACCCAGGGCGAGCATATGCAAGGCAAGCACCTTCCCCGCTGTACTATGTCTGGTTTTGGGAGGGGCCCCAGCCTCAAGGTTTGTGCCCAGCCCTGGGCCTGGCTAGTTGTAGACTGGAGATCAACAGGCGTCACCTCATGTGCCCTCCCCTGCCAGCTGCACTATCAATCCCACTGGCCAGGCTGGCTGCTCTTTCTCACTCTGAGGTCTGGCAGTGAGTGTCTGTGAGGAGATGGCTGCTGGCTGAGCCCACTGGCAGCTGTTTCCAGAAGAAAGGCCTCAGCTTCCCCTGGCATGCCTGGCCTGGGGGCTAAGGCTCCCAAGAAGACCAGACCATGCTGGTTGGCTCCATCTCAAGGGCCTTAGAAGCTTAGATGTCCTAGAAGTCAAGGGTCTATAGGTGTGCAGTTGACCCCACACTCTAGGTTCCAGTGAAGCACGGTGGTCATTCCAGCCCTTCCTCCAGGTGTGAGTCGGTCACTCATGCGGCAGATGCCTGTGTGCCAACCCGCTGGAAAGTTGCTCCTTCTGGCTTGGGTGCTGGTCCTCTGTGCTTTTTCCTCTGCACCCAGAAGGCATAAGATGAGTGGCCCCTCATCGCTGGCCCAACCCTGCGGCGGCCCTTGCCTCTTCTCTTCCGCTTTTCCAAAGCCCTTTTTCTGAAACGAGAACTGAGAGCTTCTGCCTCAGGCCCAGAGGGAATGCAGGGTGGCCCCAGCATTCACGGGTCACGGGGTTTCAAGGCTTCTCTCTGGTGGACACCGCGGCGACTGGAGCGCGCTGGGGCCCCCATGGGGACCCTTGTCCGGCGGGGCGGCCTGCGGAGGGGAGAGGCTGGGTGCAGCGGGCCCTCCCAGCCGCCAGGGGTCGCGCTGCAGGCGGCCCAGGCGGGGCCGGCGCCGCCAGGGTCACGGCCGCCGACCGGGAGGGGGTGGCGGGAGCGGCGGCGCCCGCGGCCCCGAGGGGGGTGGGGGGAGCGCGGAAAGCGGGGCGCGGAGGAGCACCCGGCCCCCAGCGCGGCCCGAGGAGCGGCGCAGCAGCAGCAGCCCCGCGCGGCGCGGCGCGGCCGACACGCGGGGACCGCCCGCACCTCCGCTTCTCCTCCGCTCGCCGCCCGAGTCGGGACGCGCCATGCCCGGGGCCGGGTAGCCCCGCGCCCGCCGGCCCGCCCGCCGCCCGCGCTCCGCGCCCCCTGCCCGCGGGCCGGCCGGCCGGGAGTCGCGGGGCCGGCAGGTAGGGGCAGGGCCGGGCGGGCCGGGCGGCGGGCGGGATCCCCGGCTGCTGGGGGCGCTGCACATCTGGTCCCGGTGCCTCTCCCCCGGGGAAGTGAAAGTGGACGCGGGCAGCGCCCGAGCTGCCCAGCGCCGTCCCGCACCCGGCACCCTCCCTCCAGCCCGGGTCACGCGGCGGCCAGCCCCACCGCCGTGGTCACGTTCCTGGCCGCCCCCTGCTCGCGCCTGCTCGCCGCGCGCCCCGCGCCCCAAACTTGCCGTGGCCCGTGGCGGAGCGACCTGCGGTGGCGCCCGCGCCCCCTGCCCGTCCCCCCGGGGGAGGGGCTGCTTTCTGCGCGGCGCGGAGAGGGGAGGGCCGGAGCGCAGGTGTCAGGGTGGGGGGCTCAGCCCACCCCTGGGCTCTGTCTCCTGCCACGCACGAGGGCCGGGGCCGTGGCCCCGAGCTAAATCAGGCGGCTGACACCGCTGACTCCTGGCTTCACCTCCAGACCTGGATGCTAAATTTAGCAGGAGTTGTGTGTGTGTGTGTGTGTGTGTGTGTGTGTGTTTTGGGGAGGGGTGGTGTTTCACACAGACCGGGTTAAGAAGGGAGCCGACCTGGACTTTTTTTTTTTTTTTTTGGTATTTGGGCTACAGCCCATGGTGCTCAGGGTTTATACCTGGCTCTCTCTGCTCAGGGATCATTCCTGGCAGGGCTCCGGGGACCCTATTTGGTGCTGGGGATCCACCCAGTCAGCCACGTGCAAGGCAAACATCTTAACCCCTGTTCTATTGCTCCTGCCTGACCTGGCCCCTTCAAGCCTCCTGGTCACCAGAAGCGGGGGAGGGGTTAAGTAGGACTAAGCAAACATCTTCCCATCACTGGAGGCTTCCAAGGCTTCCTCTTCCCTCTTGGGGTTTACGGTCTCAAGGTGCTACTTGGCACCATCACTGCTATCCTCCAGCTGTCCCCACATCCACCAGTAACCCACACCACCCCCCCTCACCCCACACACCCCTAGGCTGACTTCCTCCAGCAGCAGCTTCCCCTCCTGTTCCAGGAAGTCCTCTCCCTTCCCCTCTGAAGCACCCCAACCTCCTGCCGCGGCGTGCGCCACCCACCAAGCTCTTTCCCAGCTCTGGGCTCCCCGGGGCGCCTTTTCTCCGGGGTTGGGCCATGGAGGAAGGTGAGGACTCAGGTGCTAGAAGCCTGACAAGTTCTATTTCCAGCTGGGAAACGGAGGGGGGCATCAGGACACCCGCCGTCTCCCAGTCTGCTGGGGACCTCACTGGGGATATCTGAGGAGCCCGAAGTAGAGATGGAGGCTACTGGTTTTGGTTTGGTTTCCTGGCCATGCTTGGGGGGATCTGATCCAGGACCTCCTACAGGGTGCAGGACAGGTGTCCGCTGCTGAGCAACCTCCGGGGCCCAAGGGGGCAGCGTTTATTTAATTTTTTTTTGGTTAACTGTGTTTGTGAAGTTACGTTAGAGAAGAGAGTTGGGGTTTTTTGGTTTCGGTTTTTTGGAACCACACCCAATGTTGCGCGGAGGCGACTCCCAAAGCATGTGCACAGGCCCCGGCCTGGAAAAAGAATTCTCTAGTCTAGTGATTTTTGTCTAGTCTAGTGAATTTTGTCTAGTGAAAAGACAAAAGTGGGGGCTTTTGCAATATTTCCTGGAAACCTGGGAGTGCCTCTTCACGAATTGGCTACGAGCTTTCTGAGATGTCCCAGTTGGAGGAGAAAGCAGGAGACTCACTGAGAGACAGCTGGGTCAGTGAGACAGTGTGACTGCTGCTTTCCAGTAGGAGCTGGGTGGGATGGGGGTGGCCCTGCCCTCGCCCCGTGGATCGTCGGTGAGAACACCGAGACACTGGGGGGCATGGTCAGTCCAGCTGTATGGAGGTGGCGGGTCTCTGATCTCAGGCTGTGGTGGGCACTGAGCCGGCCTTGCCTTGGAAGGACGAAGGAGTGAGGGGCACAGAAGCAGATCCTGTCTGCTGTGGCCCCTCTGGCTTCCTTGCTTCCTGTCACCCCCCTTCCAGATGCAGTGAGTGAGGGGGGGGCCATGGCGGAGGAGCGGCCCCCCCGGCTCGTGGACTACTTTGTGATAGCCGGGCTTGCGAGAGACGGCGCGCCCATCCCTGAGGAGACCTGGCTGCCAGAACCTGGTGGGCCTGTGCGCCCACCGAGGCCCGCCGAGCCCATCACAGATGTGGCCGTTGTGGCCAGGGCGCTGGGCGAGGAGGTGCCCCAGGGCTACACGTGCATCCAGACGTCAGCTGGGGGCCACCCCTTGGAGCTCAGCGCAGGGCTCCTGGGTGGGACTCAGCCTGTGATCTGCTACCGCAGGGGCCGGGATAGGCCCCCCCTCGTGGAGCTGGGGTATGTGCCACCTTCCAGGCTGGACTGGGACGGGAAGGGCTGGGGCAGGGCCAGGTTGGGGAATGTGTCGGGTGGGCTAGTGGCCCAGGGAAAGGGCCATGCGCAGCCCTCGCAGAGTGGGGTGGGCATACCTGAGCTGCTGCCCATCAGCTGTGTGATACGGGGCTGTTTGTGGAGCCCCACCGGGAGTTGCAGATTCAGTGAGCTGATCCCCAAGCGTCAGGAGGAGAGCCGAGAAGGCTTGACAGGGTGTCGCTGATGAAGAAGCAGAGGCAAGAGTGGACCAGGCAGCCTATGACCAGGCAGCGGGAAGGAAGGGGCGTGGGCAGCTGGGCCATGACACCTGTCTCTGCTCCCCGTGCGCAGGGTATTGTATGATGGGAAGGAACGTCCCAAGCCTGGCTTCCAAGTTCTGGACACGACACCCTATAGCCACTCCGCCAACCTGGCCCCTCCAGGCCCTGGCCACCCCCGCACCTACCTCACCTACCGACGGGCGGCAGACGGGGCAGGCCTGCACGCTCTGGGCATCACTGACCTCTGCCTTGTGCTGCCCAGCAAGGGGGAGGGCACCCCTCATACCTACTGCCGCCTGCCCCGCAACCTCAACCCTGGCATGGTGAGTGAGGCCCGGGGGCAGGGCGCCAAGGTGCTCGGTCCCAAGGGAGACTGCCCTTCGGGAACCAGAAAGCTTTGCGAGCCGTGTGTCTGCTTCTCTTTCCCCTGGGGCAGTGGGGCCCTGCTGTGTACCTGTGCTACAAGGTGGGCCTGGCCAAGGCCAACACCCTGGTGTACGAGGCAGGTGAGTACCCCCTCGGCCTGGCCCCGTTCCGCCCCTCTGCTCTGTACCATGTTCCCCCAGATTCCCCTTTGCCACCTGCCCTTGCTGGGACCCCTGGGCCCTGTTCCTCTGGCATCTGATGGATCTTCCTCCCACCGGGCACCCCCACTCTGCTGGGGTGCAGAGCTGCTGGGCCGCTACCCGGAAGAGGACAATGAGGCATTCCCGCTGCCAGAGTCAGTGCCAGTCTTTTGCCTGCCCATGGGTGCCACCATCGAGTGCTGGCCTGCCCACACCAAGTACCCGGTGCCCGTCTTCTCCACCTTTGTGCTCACGGGTGCTGCCGGTGATAAGGTGTGTGGGGTGTGGGTGGGGGTGGGGGGCACAGGGTGGGTGCTTGCTGGGCCCATCCTGACTCCCTGCTGCCCCCGCTGCAGGTGTATGGGGCTGCCCTGCAGTTCTATGAGGCCTTCCCCCGGTCCCGGCTGTCAGAGCGGCAGGCGAGGGCCCTGGGCCTGCTGAGCGCCGTGGAGCGGGCGAGGCCCCTGGAAGGCCGGGCGGTTCGCAGCCGCCGCGCCATCGCAGTGCTGTCCCGCTGGCCTGCCTTCCCCGCCTTCCGGGCCTTCCTCACCTTCCTTTACCGCTACTCAGTGTCCGGCCCCCACCGCCTGCCCTTGGAAGCGTGAGCACTGCAGGGGAGGCGGGTGGTGCTGGCCGGGTGGCACGTCGCGGAGCTGGCGGGCCCAGAGCAGCCCTTTTCCAGCCAGTTCTGGTGGTGTCGGTGGCTGGTGATGGGCCCCAGCAGCGTGCAGGGAGGGCTTGGCCTTGCTGAGGGGTGCAGCCAAGCACTGGGGGGCTGGGGGGGCTGCCTCTGACGGGTCCCCCTCACCCCACCCCAGGCACATCTCCCACTTCATCCACAACGTGCCCTTCCCCTCCCCGCAGAGACCTCGCATCCTGGTGCAGGTGAGCTGGGCAGCTGGGTGGGTGCGGGTGGCCAGCTGGGCTGGGCCCTCACATCCCCACTGCCGCGCTCTTTGCCCCCTCCTAGATGTCTCCCTATGACAACCTGCTGCTCTGCCAGCCCGTGTCCTCGCCCCTGCCCCTCAGGTACATGGGTACTGGGGTCCCGTGGGGGGCTCATGAACAATGACATGGGAGGCCTGGCGGGATGTGCTCGGTGCCTGGGCCTGTCCCTTACCCGGGCCTGGCCCCCAGCGGCGCCAGCTTCTTGCAGCTGCTGCAGAGCCTGGGCCCGGAGCTGGCCATCACGCTGCTGCTGGCCGTGCTCACTGAGCACAAGCTGCTGGTGCATTCGCTGAGGCCCGATCTCCTCACCAGTGTGTGCGAGGCCCTGGTGTCCGTGAGTGCCCGCAGAGCTCCCCAGTCCTGCCCCCGGACACCTCAGCCCTGCTCCCTGCAGCCCCTGCTCTCCAGGGCATCCCAACCCTGCTTCCGGGACCCCCTGCCTCCCAGGGCTCCCCAGCCCTGCTCCGGGACCCCCTTCCCCCCAGCCCTGCTCCCCGCACCCTCTGCCTCCCAGAGCTCCCCCACATCCCATCGCTCTTCCCCCCCATCCCCCCTTTCCCTCTTGTGCTGCAGATGACCTTCCCGCTGCACTGGCAGTGCCCCTACATCCCACTGTGCCCACTGGTGCTGGCTGACGTGCTGAGCGCCCCAGTACCCTTCATTGTGGGCATCCACTCCAGCTACTTTGACCTGCACGACCCACCCACTGATGTCATCTGTGTTGACCTGGACACCAACACACTCTTCCAGTAGGAGGGCTGGGCTGTTTTTGGGGGGACTGCCCCAAAGCTGTCTGGGGATAGCGGTGGGGGACACCGGCAAGGAGCCCCCATCGGCCTTTCTCCCTTCTGCTGGCCTGGCAGGACTGAGGAGAAGAAGCTCCTTTCGCCTCGGACCCTCCCCCGCCGGCCCTACAAAGTCCTGCTGGCCACGCTGAGCAGCCTGTACCAGCAGCTGGATCAGAGTGAGCACGGTGGGGGGCTGGGAAGCTGCAGAGGCCCCAAGCTTAAATCTGAGTGGGGGAGGAGGCAGGTGGGGCAGCAGGTGGGAGGCAGCAAGGGAGGCTCTGCTGGCTGTGATTTAGGCCGCCTTCCCGGCCTCAGTACTTTTCCGCCAGTGGGGCTGGGGTTGCACCAGGGCAGCCAGAGCTGTTTCTCCAGCTAATTCCAGAGTGAGCATCTGTGAAAGCTGGGCCGGGGCTGGGGGTTGAGAGGGCCAGGCTGCCAGTAAGTCCCGCCCTGGCCCGCAGCCTACACCGGCCCCGAGGAGGAGGCCTCCCTGGAGTTCCTGCTCACTGACTATGAGGCTGTGTGCGGCCGCCGGGCCCGGCTGGAGCGGGAGGTCCAGGGTGCCTTCCTGCGCTTCATGGCCTGCCTGCTCAAAGGCTACCGCGTCTTCCTGCGCCCGCTCACCCAGGCCCCTTCTGAGGGGGCTCGTGACGTTGACAACCTCTTCTTCCTGCAGGGTAAGGGGGCAGGTGATAGAGGGGGGCTGGAAACTGCTTATTCCTTCCCTTGGCAGACCCCACAAGCACCTGGGGTTCCTCCTGGAGGCAGCGGCGGAAACTCTGCAGCTGCCCTGCCCGTGGAGACCCCCAGTCTGGGCAGTGGAAGCCATGGGCTGGCACTGCTGGGAGCCCGGTTGGTCAGTGGCATTGGGGCGGATGTGCTATCGGGGCCAGGAGCCAGGAAAGAGGGTCAGGAGGGCACAGTGGTGGGGGAGCCCCGTAAACCGTTTCGGCCGTCTCACCCCACTCAGACTTCCTGAAGTCCCGGGAGCGTTCCAGCCACAAGTTGTACTCACAGCTGCTGCGGACACAGATGTTCTCCCAGTTCATCGAGGAGTGCTCCTTCGGCTCTGTGCGCCACGCGGCCCTCGAGTTCTTCGACTCCTGTGTCGACAAGGTGGGGCACATGCCCTTCTCGTGTACCCCCTGCCCTTCAGCGGCCCTCCTGGCTGCCACCAGCCCCAGGATCACTAGATACATCTCAGTGGTCCATCTACGTAAGGGTGACACCCCTGGACATCTGTGGCCCAATGGCCTGCATGCTGTTCCCATCACACTCTCCTCTTGTCGCACCAGTTTCCTGTCACACTCCTGTCATACTCTACTCACATTCCCGCCACACTACCATCACACTGGCCACCTGTCACACTCCTGTCATACTCCCATCACACTCCACTCACATTCCCATCACACTACCATCACACTGGCCTCCTGTTACACATGTGACACTAGCCTCCCATCACACTCTACTCACACAGGTCCCACTGGCCTCCTGTCACATTCCCACACTGGGCACCCCTGTCCCCGGGCCCTGCTCCTTCATTGTGACCACGAGTCTAGGACAGGCCACCCTGGGCTGGGCCCACTCCCACTGGTGTGCCGGTTCTTGCCCAGGTGCACCCGGAGCAGGAGAAGCCGGAGCCGGCCCCACTGGTGGAGCTGGAGGAGCTGTCGGGAAACGAACTGACGGTCTTCATCACTCCCCCCGAGGAGCCCACAGTGCCCGAGGGCAGCGAGGCTGTCCCCCAGTACTGGTGAGCGTCCTTTAGTCCCTCACGTGTCCAGGTTCCCTGGGAGCCCAGGGGCTGACCGGTCCTCCCGTGATGCCTGCGTGCATGTGGGCTTCTTTCACCTCTAGCTACGACGGCTTCCCCGAGCTGCGGGCTGAGCTGTTCGAGTCTCCCCAGGAGCAGCAAGGGGCCCTGCCTGTGCCCGGCCCATCCCGCAGTGCCCCCAGCAGCCCAGCTCCCCGACGCACGAAGCAGGTGACCAGCAGGGGGGCTCCCAGGGGGCTGTGGGGGCTACTGTTCTGTTCCTCCATCTTCACACACCACATCTGGGTACCTGAGGCCCAAGTCCGCCTGGCACAGAGACCACTCAGTCACACCAGTGCCAGCTGTCCTCCCCAGGCACCCCCCCACCCCTCCTCACCGGCCCCCTGCCCCAGCCCCGCCCTCCTTGGGCGGAGGCTGCCTCCTGCTCACACCGCATTTCCCGCCTCCCCAGGAGATGAAGGTGGCGCAGCGCATGGCGCAGAAGTCGGCCGCAGTGCCAGAGCTGTGGGCCCCCTACCTGCTGGGCCACTGCTACGGGCTGTGGTTCCTGTGTCTGCCGGCCTACGTGCGGGCAGCGCCTTCCCGAGTGCGGGCCCTGCACACGGCCTACCAGGTGCTGCGCCAGATGGAGAGCCGCAAGGTGGTGCTGCCTGACGAGGTGGGCGCCCGGCCCGGCCCCAGCGTGGGCTGGAGGGGGAGCCTGGAGGGAGGGCCGGGGGTCTGCTGGGAAGCTGGGGCACCATGCCTGAGCCCCACAGGCAGGGACAGCGGGGAGGCCACCGGGCGCCTCTCACCCGGTGCCTCCCGTGCAGGTGTGCTACCGGGTACTCATGCAGCTGTGTTCGCACTACGGGCAGCCAGTACTCTCAGTGCGGGTCATGCTGGAGATGCGGCAGGCGGGCATTGTGCCCAACACCATTACCTATGGCTACTACAACAAGGTACCAGATGTGGGGCAGAGGCCAGCGCCCAGTGTCTGCGGTGGGGGTGGGTGCGGTGCCTGGGTCCTGCGGCTATCCCTTCTGCCCCTGTGGCCCGTACAGGGAGTTCTCAGCCTTGACTGCCCAGAGTCTCAGCCAGGCACTTTGGTTTTGGTTTGGGGGCCACACCCAGTGGTGCTCAGGGCTTACTCCTGGCCCTGTGCTCAGGGATCACTCCTGGCAGGCTTGGGAGATCATTTGTGGTGCCAGGGATCGAGCCTGGGTTGACCGCATGGCAGGCACAGGCCACCCTGCTGTGCTGTCACTCCGGCCTCCCACACCAAACACTTCGCACACATGTTTGCTGGTTGAGGTGTGGGAACCTCACCTGTGGTCTTGGGAGGCCACATGGTGCCTCCTACACGTGAAGCTTCTCCCTGCACCCAACGCGCTACATGTTGCTGCCTCCTCTCCTTGCCCATGTCCCACGGGCTGGAGTGCTTCTGCCCCTCCCTGGAGTTGCAGGGTTAGCTCCAAAGCCCTGGGGACAGTTGAAGCCTCGCCACGTGACTCCGGCCAGGAATGGCTCTGAGCACGGGCCCCGGGCCAGGACCTGGAGTCGCCTCTGGAGTTCTAGACGAGCACTGGGAGAACTCGAGAGAGCGAGACGGCTTCTTCCAGGCTGTGGGCGGTATAGGCAGCAGAGCCTGAGTGCAAACTGCTGCTTGGGCATCTCAGAGGGCCCGTCTGGACCTGGGCACAGGTGGCCAAAACCCACCCCCCACTCTGGGCCTTCTTGACTGCAGAGCCCTAAAGGGGCCATCTGGAGGTCAGGGGGCCGGGGACAGGGAGACAGGGAGGTGACCATCCTGATGGGGACTGTGCTTGGCAGGCTGTGCTGGAAAGTAAGTGGCCATCCGGGACCCCAGGTGGGCGCCTGCACTGGGCCAAGCTCCGGAACGTGGTCCTAGGGGCTGCCCAGTTCCGCCAGCCCTTGAGAGAGCGGCGGCGGCGGCAGCAGCAGGCGGAGGCTCAAGCAACGGGCAGCGGCTCCCAGAAAGGTGCGAAGGGGCTGGGGAGGCAAGGTTGGGGGTGCGGGCGCCCGCGTGGTGGGCTCTGGTAGGGAGAGAGCTACACCCCAGGGGAGCCCCCCAAGTGAGGTTCATGCAAGGACCTGCTTTGGGAGAGGACGCCCTCCCAGCAGCTGCCTTCCTGCCCCCCACCCCCAGGGCCCCAGCAGGAGCGCCCCTCCCCCTCCCGCCCCCTCCAGCGCCAGACAACATGGGCCGGCCGAAGCTTCCGGGACCCCGCCTCACCCACGGGGCGCCTGGTGAAGAGCGGCAGCCTGGGCAGTGCCCGGGGGGCACAGCCCACTGTGGAGGCTGGCATGGCCCACAGTGAGTGTCCCCCTCAGCCTCCTCACCACACCTGCAGGGGACTGGAGCCCAGGGAGGGGAGGGAGGGCAGCGCTGGGGTGGGCATGGCGGGGCAGAGGCCATGCAATCAGGCCAAATAGCTGATGTCTTGTCTGTCCTCTGCCCTGCAGTGATCGAGGCTTTGGGGGTTCTAGAACCCCGGGGATCACCGGTGCCCTGGCGTGACGGCAGCCTCTCGGACCTCAGCTTGGCCGGAGAGGAGCCAGTGCCTGGAGGCAGCCCTCGCAGCTCAGGCTCGGCCCTCAGTGCTCAGTCTGTCGAGGCTCTGGAGGGGCCAAGCGGGAGGGTGTCCAGGGCTGCAGGGCGTCAGGACGAGGCCAGCACCCCCAGACGCAGCCTGGGGGCCCGCATCCAGCAGCTGCTCACACCATCTCGCCGCTCCCCTGCCTCGCGGGTCACCCCGGTTGAGCTCACAGCTGACCTGCCTCCCCCGGCCCGGCGTAGCCCCATGGACAGCCTCCTGCGGCCCCGGGAGCGTCCTGGCTCCACGGCATCCGAGGTGGCTGTGCGGCACAGAGGGGCGGGTGCCTGGGAGAGCACGCGGGGAGGCAGGCAGGGTGCCCAGGAAGGGGGCACCCTGCTGACGTGCCGCCCCTGTGTCAGCAGAGCTCAGCCTCTCTGGGCAGTGAGTGGGACCTCTCGGAATCGTCTCTCAGCAGCCTCAGCCTCCGCCGCTCCTCAGAGCGCCTCAGTGACACCCCCGGATCTCTGCAGCCCCCCTCCCTGGAAGTGAGGACCGCCCAGCCCCCCGCCATGCTGGCATGCAGGCGCTGCTCCCTGGGCCTGGCGGGGAGGGCCGGGTGGAGCTAGAGGCCAAGCAGGGCCCTTGGGGGTCTCCTGGTCCAGGTGCTACTGTCCAGCTGCTCCCTGTGCCGGGCCTGTGACTCTCTGGTGTACGACGAGGAGATCATGGCTGGCTGGGCGCCCGACGACTCCAACCTCAACACCACCTGCCCCTTCTGCGCCCGTCCCTTCGTGCCCCTGCTCAGTGTGCAGACCCTCGACTCCCGGCCCAGGTGCAGGGCAGGGCGGGCAGGGCAGGGAGCACTGCAGGCTCAGCAGGGTGGGCCTGATGCTTGCTGTTCCCCGCAGTGTCCCCAGCCCTCAGCCCAGCCCCATGGGTGCCAGCGGCTGCGAAGATGCACCTGTCCCAGGGGGCCCAGGCCCAGTGCTCAGTGATCGCAGGCTCTGCCTCGCCCTGGACGAGCCCCAACTCTGTAACGGGCATGTGGGGGTAAGGGCCAGACCCAGGGGCCTGAGAAGAGGGTGCAGGCCATGCTTGGATCGGGGGTGGTCCCAGTGATGCTGCGGAGAGATGGGCCCCTGGGGCAAGAAACAACTAGAAGTGGCTTCAGCGATCCTGTCCCACTGCCCCCTCTGACAGGGAACCCCACCCCGGCGGGTTGAAGTTGGGGCCTGGGCATACCTGAGCCCCTTGGTGCTGCGGAAGGAACTGGAATCGCTGGTGGAGAATGAAGGCAGTGAGGTTCTGGCCATGCCAGAACTGCCTGTTGCTCACCCCATCATCTTCTGGAACCTTCTGTGGTACTTTCAGCGGCTGAGCCTGCCCAACATCCTGCCCTGCCTGGTGCTGGCATCCTTTGACGGCCCCCCGGCCCCCCAGGTCAGCCCCTCCCACCTCTCCCAGCTCAGGACTGTGTCAGACTGGACTCTCCTGCCCCTCTCCCCCCTCTCTCACTGCCTGGAGTCAATTCTCTCATCTTTGAGACAGTAGAAGCACCCACTGCCCAGGGCTGGTGCTGGACACCCATGGGTGCCTTACAGCTCTTCTACCCAGCAGCCCCTATAGGTCCAGGTGGCTTTTAAGTGCTGAGGGTTGGCTGGTCACCAGAGTCCTTGTTCTCAGAGCTTGCCGGGGCGGGATGGGGGGTACTCGTCCATACTGCTCTCTGCCTTCTGTCCCATAAGCCACGTGCCTCCTCTGGACCCCCTAGGCTCCAGCTCCTTGGTTGACCTGGGATCCCACCTCTGTGCGGGTGCGGCTGCTGTGGGACGTCCTGAGTCCGGACCCCAATAGCTGCCCACCTCTCTACGTGCTCTGGCGGGCTCACAGTGAGTGGGGTGGGCGGCCTGGGGTGGGGGGGGGTCCCCGCCCCTGTGACTCGTCACTCTGGCCCACCTTCTGGCACAGGTCAGATCCCGCAGCGGGTGGTGTGGTCAGGCCCAGTGCCTGCGTCTCTCAGCCTGGCCCTGCTCGAGTCTGTGCTACGCCACGTGGGGCTCAACGAGGTGCACAAGGCCGTGGGGCTCCTGCTGGACACCTTGGGACCCCCGCCTGCTGGCCTGCATCTGCAGAGGTACTACTCCCTGGGCATGTCCGGCCCATCCTGTGCCCTGCCCTCAGCCCTACCCTCATGCCTCCCACCTCTGCTGTAGGGGCATCTACCGTGAGATCCTGTTTCTGACGATGGCAGCTCTGGGCAAGGACCATGTGGACATAGGTGAGGGGAGGGGCTAGGCAGGGGGTTAGGGCAGCTCAGGTGGTTGGAATCCGAACGGCTGACCTCCGCCCTGACCTTCGTCCTCTTCCCTAGGGGCCTTCGATAAGAAGTACAAATCTGCCTTCCACAAACTGGCTAGCAGCATGGGCAAGGAGGAGCTGCGGCAGCGGCGGGCACAGATGCCCACTCCCAAGGCCATCGATTGCCGGAAATGCTTCGGAGCACCTCTGGAATGCTAAAAACCCCCAAGCTGCCTCCTCCTTCCAGGGGCTGGGGAGGAGGTGAAGGAGAAGGGGCTCAAGGGAAGCAGCCTCCCAGGTCCTTGCAGAAGCGCAGGACTAGGCTGGGGAGTTTGCTCAGCTGGCTGGAAGTTGGCTCTGAGTGGGGCAGTGGAAAGGGGCCTTGCTGTCACCAAAAGTCATGACTCCCTGAGCTCCACCCAGCTCCGTTGGCTTGTGCTGATGCTGGACAAGGTCTGGGGGAGCTGGCACCGCTCCACACTTCCCTGCCCGATGCCAGGATCTCCCCTCCAGGGTGCCCACAGATGTGCACTGCCCTGGTCATTTTCTGAGTTTTTGTTTTAAAAAACAACTGGAAAGATACAGAGCTACTGAGCCTTTGCCCTGAATGGGAGGGAGGGAGGGAGGGACAGGACATCATTTCCCACCAAAGACGGGCCCTCTTCCCTGGCAGCGCTGAGGGAGCGCCAGGCCCTCCATGCCTTCCTGAGTGTATTATATTTTAAGTTATTTATTCTGGAGCCACATCCCCTTGCTTATGGCTGGTGAGAGAAGCAGGGATCTGCAGGGCACCAGGGCTGGCAGTAACTGGAATCGGAGCTCCTTGAAAGACAGGAGTGGGAGGGAGAGGAACCCTGAGCTCCCCTGAGGCTGAGTTGCCGGTGCCCCAGAGTCCTGATCCACCCATCCAGTGCCACCAACCCGGGGCCCTGACTTGTGCAATAAGGATTGTCCCTTGCAAAGTTTTGTTGGATGTAAATAGAGTAAAAGCTGCTTATGTCTTTTTCCTTATGCCTCTTATTTCCTGGGTCTGGGCAAGGAGTTGGGGTGGGGGAGGCTGTGCAGCCACCTCTCCAGTCATTCCATCCTTGTAGACACACCCTATTTCTCCCAACCAATCGGCTGCGGTCCCCAGGGCACAGGGAGCTCTCGGTGCAGTAGAGGGGTGAATCCGGCACTGGCCGCAGTGGTGCCAGTCTGTGTGGCACTTCCGGCCCTCCCACACAATCACCCCCTTGTCCCTCATCTGTACCCCACACAAAGACTCCATTCTCTGGGGGCCCTGAGCTCATCATCTCTCTTTCTCCTGTCTCCCCCGCCCCAACCCCAGCTTTTCCAGCACCTCCCTGGGGTGGGGGGTGTGGGTGGCCCCTGTGGTCACACTGGGGCCTCCCTTGCTCAGTTATTGCATGCAGCTCTGCCCACTTGTGGGCAGCCCAGGAAGACGGGTGTGGATCAGGGGCTTTTCTCATTGCGTGTGCACATTGAGGAGATGAGGACACAGTTTCTAAGTCTCTGTGGCACACTTGAGGGGTCTCCCTCTCTGTCCTGTGTAATGAGCTCAACACAGGAAGTAACTTCTAACAGAGCTGTAAAACCAACTACCAGAGGGAATTAGCCACCCAAACAGAAACACCTTGGGAAAGGAAGGCAGGAGTGCCAGAAGGGACTCTGTGGGAATTTGGGGGATGGAGGTCAGTGCTGGAGAGTGGTGCTGCTGAGTTCTGGGCCCTTTGGGCCAGAAGACCCTTCCATTGTGTCCTGAGCACAGAAGACCCCTTTCCTAGGGGCCCATGTTACTGTGCAGGAGGGAAATAACTCAGGACATCCTGCAGCTCAGGATACCTCAGGACATATGACCGGGGCAAGGAGCCACCTTCTGAGGGGAATCTTCATGGCACGAAGGTTCCAGTAGATTCTTATCTTCTATGTCATTCCTTAGGATGTTGCGTGAGGGAACACTTGCCTTCCTGATTTTTTTGGGGGGGTCACACCTGGCTGTGCACGGGGATTATTCCTGACCTTGTGCTCAGGGACCACTTGGGAGACCATATATGCAGCAGGGATGGAACCTGGGTCAGCCACATTCAAGACAAGCGCCTTCGTCCTATACTATCTCCCCAGCCCTCCTTCCTGTATGCTTATATTTCTGTTGAAGGCAGTGTGTCTACCCCGCACTAGAGACAGCACAAAGCTGCAGCCATTGCCTGAACTGTCGGAAGAGGAAGAATTTTAGGGCTCAGTTCCTGCCTCAGTATAGCATACAATCAACTTTCTTGGGCACCTCCCCCCCTTTCCGACTCACAAGCACTAACAATAGGTGGGTGGAGTCACAGAATTCTTGAACTACAGGAATATCTGGGAATCCCAATTTCAAAGTATGCACCATGACCTCTGACATCAGATTGGTGCCCTACAGAGCTGTATTTGGAGAATATGACCCTGGTCCTGTTTGTTTTCCTAGGCCTGAGAGTGTACAGGCTTGAGTAATGTAAGCTTTAATTCGATTTAGCTTATTTATTTAGAGTGGGTTTGTTTTGGTCACACCCAGTGAGCTTCAGGGGTTACTTGAGCTCTGTGTTCCCTCCTGGCAGCGTCTGGAGTCATGTGGTGCTGGGGGTCAACTCTAAACCTCCTGCGTGCAAAGCATACGGTGCAGCTTTGTGCTGTGTCTCCAGTCGAGAGCAGAAGAAATTCTTATTTAGTGTCACACCTAGTGATGCTCAGTGCATACTTCTGGCTCTGTGCTCAGGGATCAGTCCTGGTGGGGCCTAGGGAACAGTATGCAGTGACAGGGACCAAACCCTGTCAATTGCAGTGACAGGGACCAAATTTATTATACCTCAGGGGCCAGAGGCAGTATGGTGGATAAGGTGCTTATCTTGTGCATCATACTACCTCTGGCCCCTGGGGTATAATAAATTTGAGTTAATTAATTAATTTATTTATTTTAGCTTCTATGGGTCACACCCAGCAATGCTCAGGGGTTACTCCTGGCTCTGCACTCAGGAATTCCTCCTGGCGGTGCTCGAGGAACCATATGGGATGCTGGGAATCGAACCCGGGTTAGCCGTGTGCAAGGCAAACGCTCTACCCACTGTGCTATCACTCCAGTCCTAATTCATTTATCCTTTAAAATTTTATTTGGGGGCTAGAGCAGGTAGAGTGTTTTCCTTGCATGGGGTAGAACTGGATTTGATCCCTGGCACTCCATATGATCCCTTAAGCACTGTCAGGAGTGATCCCTGAGCACAGAGCCAGGTGTAAGCAGGGGACCATATGGGATGCCAGGGATCCAACCTGCGTCAGCTGTGTGCAAGGCAAGCGACCTACCTCCTGTACTAACTTTCCAGCACACAGATCATTTACACTTGAAGTGTAGCTAGAACAAAATAAAAGCAATTTCCTTCTTTGCTTTTGCATCTGGAGGTACTCAGGGGTCACTGCTGTTGGGGTTCTGAGGACCCTATGTGATGCCAGAGACGGAATAGGATACATGTTGGCCTGCAAGGTGGGACAGCCTTACCCACTATCCTATCTCTCATCCCAGATTTTTAAAATTCTTTTACCCATGTAAATAACTGGGACATGTCTCAGGGGTGTGAGTGTGTGTATGCGCATATGCATTAGGGTCTACCTATGACTTTATATGGTCATGTCCTTCATTAGTTTCACTTCTTACCCCCCCCTTGGACCACACCCAGCAGTGATCAGGGCTTACTCCTATCTCTATGTTCAGGGACCACTCCTGGTAACAATCTGGAACCCTATCCAGGTGCTCAAGATCACCCCTCTCCCCCATCTCTCTATTCCTCTAGTATCATTTCTAAACCATCTAGAAAACGTGTTCTCGTTCTCAGTTGTTTCTTGTCGCAAACCATCTCTCAGTTCACGGATGAGCTATGAGGCCCTGGATAGGTCGCCTATCCTCGCTGGGTAGGCTTCTTCACCTACTTGGGCTCGCCTTTCACACACTACCTCCTCCTCTTGCTTGGACCTACCATCCTTCTCCCCCTTATCGGTAAAATGGGGCCAAACGCACTCCACGCTACAGTAAGCAGCGAGCTGCCCCGGGTTGAGTCCAAGCATGAAACGAACCAGCGTCTTTGCAACGCAGAGCCTGGCGCAACCTCACCGGGCCACTGGTCCCAACCCCCCAGCAGGGGCTTCCTGCCAAGTGCAGGGGGCAGGTGGGCGAGCAGGGGATGCTGGGCGGGGCTGCACGATCAGAGATGCCAGAGGGGAGTAAGCGGGCGGGCAGGGGGCGCTGGGCCAGGTGCACGGTCCGAGGTACCTAGGTGGGAGTCGGTGGGCGAGCAGGGGGCGCTGGGCGGGGTATACAGTCCGAGGTGTCTGCGGGGAGGGAGTGGGCGAGCACGAGGCTGGGCAGGGATGGGTGCCCGTTTCCCGGGCTGTGAGCCCAGCCGGACTAGCAACGCCCAAGACACGACGCCGCGGGGGCTCTGACCGCCGTGGTCCCACAGCCTTTCGACCCGCCGCCTTCGGTACGGCTCCCGTGCTGTCGCGGTCTAAGTCACGACAGCACCACGCCGAGCCACGCAAAGCTCCTCAGGCCTTTTGACAAGCGGGGACGGGCCACGCCCCAAAGACGCGGCCGGGCCCAGGCGCTCGAAACTATGAGTTCTATCGCGAAATTCCTGCATTCTGTCGCGAGGACCCAGCGCCCCACGCTGAGCCCCACGCCGCTCGCCATTCTCCATCTTTAGAATTGGAAGAATGAGAGAGGACCAAAGGGGAATCCCGGCTTGCGGGTACTGGGGTACGGCGGCTGCCTGGGGACCAAAACGTCTCTAAGGTAAAGTTGCAGCCTGAAGCGATTTTTTGACCCCCGACACTTAATGGGCTGCTGAGGACCCGGATGTGTCTGGGGCTGGCCGAGGTACCCATTAACGCGCCCCCGCTAGACCATCCCCCTCCTCCGTTTGGGATTAGGCCTTACAAACGCCAATCATCACTTATCCAGCCACTCAATTTTCAAGGGTGGGGTGTAGTCCCTGTACCCAATTCCTTATTGGTAAGGCCGGGAAGAAGAGGGCGGGGAAGCCGGCTCAGGTCGCCCAATGGGCGTCGTGGCGTGTGGGGAAGGCGGAGCCCAGGCGCTTGGCAGCTGCCCAATCAGCGTCCTTGTTTGTGTGGTGCCGCCGCCGGTGCAGCCGCCGCCGCCGCCGCTGCCCCCGTCTGTACCGCAGTGTCTGCTCCGCCCGCCCGCCCCGGTCCGGCCCGCCCCCCTCCCCCACCCCCGCCCCCGGTCCAGTCAGTGGGGTCCGGAGCCCACTGTGCCGTCGCCTCTTCCTTTTTCGACGCCTCCGCCGCCGCCTGAGGAGGCGAGCTAGCCGGGAGTTGCACCGCCACCGCCAGGTGAGGAGCTTTGGCCTAGGCCCGCCTGGCCGCCCGCCCGCCCGGGGGCGGTGAGGAGCGAGGGAGGGAAGGAGGCCGGGCGGCGGCGGCGGCGGCGGCTCGGTGGGGGAAGGGAAAGGTGGAGGGGCGGGGGGAGGGGAAGCGCCGCGAGCCGACGCCCGCCCGCGCGCCCCCGCCTGGCGTCCCCTCCCCCACCCGGCCCCGCGCGCCCCCGCCTCGCGCTCCCCCTTCACCTCGTCCCCTCCCCCCGCGCGCGCGCGCCCCGGGCTTTCACTTCGGCCTCGCGCGCCCCGGCGCGTGTCCCTTCATTCCTCCTCCTCTTACTCTTGGCGCTCCTTGGCGCCCCGTTTCCCCGCCATCCCCGCTTCGCTTCTGCCTCATGCCCGCCATGCTCCCCTCCCGCGCGCCCCCCCACTCTCCGCCCCCGGCGGTGCCCTCAGGGTGCGGGGGCCGCTCTCCGCCGCGGCCCGGGGCTCGCGGGCGGCCGGCGCGAGCGGGGCTCGTTCCGGACCGGAGCTCCCGGAGGTTCGGGGACAGACGGACCGGGAGCGCCGAAGCGTCTCCTTTATTCCTCCGTCCCCGGGCTCGGCGTTTCCTGCGCGGCGCCCGTCCTCAGTCGCCACGAAAGCATCCTCGGCCTTGCACCCCGGCTCGGGGCCCGAGGGCTGCGGGAGCGGGAACTCGGCCTCCCGCACCGGATCGGACCTGGTACTCTCTCCTCCCACGCTCTGGAGCAGTCTTTGCCGCGCCTGGCCGGGGCTGTGTGCGGTGCCTAGGCTGTGTACACTACTTGGGGCTGTGTGCCTGTGTGCGGTGCCCGATCCTCGTCCAGGCTCTGTTCGTTGTCCGGCCTGGGACATTGCCGTCGCCCCCCCATCCAACTCCCCCCCTGCTGAAAGTTCGGCAGCGTCTTGGGCCCCGCCCCAGCCTGAACTTCCCTACCCGCACCGCCGCTTAGCCCAGAGCTGCCCGAGGTGGGGATGGAGGTCCTGGCGCTGGGTGGGTGGTGGGCAACGTTCCCCAGGCCCTTCTTCGCTGTCACCCCGCAGGAGCAAGCGGCTTCAGTTTGCTCCTTGCTTGGAGTACTTGTTGGGAGGGATTTGGTGTGGGGGTGAGGGGCTGGGCAGAACTTCATGTAAAGTCGAAGAGCAGTGCTCTCAGGTCCCGCAGTAGAGAGATTTGGACTTGCAGCACCTGTAGTGAAAGCAAGCAAACAACAACAAAAAAAATGGACTTTTGAGTTTTTGAAATGTTTCTCTTCTAAAAATTTGTATTTGCAATAGATCATGCTGGCATGTGATACAAAATGGGAAGAAATCTTTCTCCTCCTCTCAGTTCTCTAACCATTAGTGTGGCTCCAGTGTTTAGGACTTTGGTGTGTGGGGGGTGGTTGTGCTGGGCACTGTATTCCCAGATCCTCACATGCCTGAAGGACCACATCGCTGCACAGTGCAGAGGGTCTTGGTAGCAGTGGGGTGTCTGTATGTTGTTGGAGATGAATCTGTTTGAGAGTTTAGTGCTGACTTTATTGGTCTTTTTTGATACACCCACCTAAACTCTTTCTTGTAGTCTGATAAGCACCTGGATTTTTATTTTTGGTGTTGGACCAGTCTTGATCAAATATTGTCTGGAATTGCATTTCTATTGGTCTTTGGTTGAAACACTCTAGGCAGTACTCAGTGTATTTTGAGGGAAGGCCTGTATCTTTTGGAAATAATGCTTTGTTTTTTGTTTGTTTCTTGGCGGTAGCCAGTTTGCTTGGAAATGGATTGGAGTAAGTGTAGACTTGGACTTTTTAAGCAGATAGGTTGCGGAAATAATTTGTTTTTTTTGAGGGCGCCACCCCTGGTGGTGCACAGGTCTTACTCCTGGTTTAGGAATCACTTCTAGAGGGCTCAACCATATGTGGTTCCAGGATCAAATCCGGGTTGGCTGCATGCAAAGCATGCCCTACTCTCTGTACTGTCCCTCTGGCCCATAAATAGTTAATGGATCTACTGCTCTGGCTGCTAGGGTAGTCTTGTGTTTTTAGAGGAATAGACTTCTTAGTCTCTTGGTAGTGATGTCATCATGTTAAGGAATGAAGTACATAGATATTAATCAGCAGGAATGGGAAGGTTAGATTTGTAGGCCAGATGACCCAGTTTGAGAAGAAATGAGGCTTATAGATTGTCTTGGTTTGTTTTGGGGCCACACCAGTTTTGCTTTAGGGGCTACTTCTGCAGCAGTATTGGGGGATCATGTGCTGGGTCAAACCTGGGGCTTCTGAATGCAAAGCTTGTTCTCCAGACCTTTGACATCTCTGTGGCATGTTTCTTATTTGATAATATTTTGGTTAAATGACAATGATAGCAACTTCTTTTTTGTTTGGTTGTTTGTTGAGTTTTGGTCCACATCTGGCTCTTGTACTCAGGAATCACTCCTGGCGGTGCTTTGGGGACCATATGGGATGCTGAGAATCAAACCCAGATTGGCAGCATGCAAGGTTAGCACTCTACTGTACTTTTGCTCCAGTCCAGCATCTTTTTTATTTTTGGGCTACACCTGTCTATGCTCAGTGCATACTCTTGGCTCTGTGCTCAAGAATCACTCCTGGCAGGGCTTAGGGTACTATGCATTGCTAGAGATTGAACCCCGATCTGTAGCATGCAAGACAAGTGCCTTCCTCACTGTTTATCTCTCCAGCCCCAGCATCCATCTTTATGACACTGTGGTTTGCCCACACTGTGTGTGATGTCTGATAACTTCCTGTTGAGAAGCAGTTTGGGATAGGATCTAAAAAGAAGCTGCATTCACATATTTGTCAAGGAACAGTGTTGCCCAGGTTCTCTGATCAACTTTTCAAGTCTGTATTCTAGCAGTAACTTTTAGTGCAGAGTTAAATATAAGGCCACAGGGTACTACTGGGAGAGGAAGATAAGAGGAACTTGTTCAAAACCTTAAAGTCTTAAAGTACATTTAGAAGCCTGTGTTTGTACATGAACACATAGTTCCATTCCCCCTTATTATTTTTTGCTGACTGCATCAGGTCAGACCTCCAGGTTATAGAGCAGCAGTGTGGAAGAAGACTGTAATGATATCCTAAATAGTGCTGGGACCTCTGGATTGTTTTTTTTTTTGAAACTTTTTTTTTTTAAATTTTGTGCCACACCCACTATTGCTCAGAGTTTACTCCTGGTTCTGCTTTCAGGGATCACTCTTGGAGGTGCCCAGAGGACCATGGGGCAGGGGTGCTGGCGATCGAACCCTGGTAGATCACTTGACAAATTGCAAGACAAATGCTCTACCCACTACTCTAGCCCTCTGGCTTCATTTTATCTTTAAGCAATAATTTGTATGTAATCCAGACTTAACTGTTACAGTTTACTGATTCTTTGTCCTTACCTACTTACATCAAGCTGGAGGTGTATGTGCTGGGAAACAACAGTATGTGCTGTCCTAATTTCTAGAGGCTGGAGAATATTCCATGCTAGTCATCCCATTGGGAGTCATATTGACAAAGTAGCCCCTCTGCACTTAACTCAGAATCTGTTTGTGTTGTTTGGCTCATTGAGAAAAACCAAACCAGCTTTGGTTGATTAAAACAGCTGCTGGAGAAATCATAAGATTTGAGCTGTAACAGGTATCTAGGGACTTTCTTTTCCACACCCTTTTCAGTACTTAAAACTCTGCATCATTGTTTCTTTTTTTTTTTTTTTTTTTGCTTTTTGGGTCACACCTGGCGATGCACAGGGGTTACTCCTGGCTCTGCACTCAGGAATTACCCCTGGCCGTGCTCAGGGGACCATATGGGATGCTGGGATTTGAACCCGGGTCGGCCGCGTGCAAGGCAAACACCCTACCCGCTGTGCTATCTCTCCAGCCCCTGCATCATTGTTTCTTAGGACACAACAGCCAGGCTCTTTCTAAGGCAGTTTGGAAGGGGGGGTGAAATACAAAAAAGACATACACCCCAGATGTCTACCCCCAGGTTCGGGAAAAGTCCAACTTCTCAGATAGTGCCATACAAAGTTGCAGTTCTACATTGCTAAGCCTGAGAAAGGATACATAAGGAAGTTCAATTTTTGTTGAAAAGGATTGACATGGTATTCTGGGGGAGGGGAGGCTTCTGTTAGCCAATGTTTTGGTTTTTTTTGGGGGGGGGCACAGCTGGCAGTGCTCAGGGTTTACTTCAGACTCTGTGCACAGGAATCACTCCTGGCAGGCTCAGGGGACCTTATTGGGTGCCAGGAATCGAACCTGAGTTGGAAGGCAAGCACCCTACGTGCTCTACTGTTGCTCCCGGCCCCACCCATGTTGTTTGTTTAGCCTCAGTAATTTCTGTGAAACATTTTCTAAATGTAATAAAAATTACATTTTGTAATTATTGTAATGGGAATTTTGTTGATTCCAGAGTCGTGAAGCTTAGAGTCTTCTATCTTCATGAGTAATAATGAAAGCCTCTGAAGAGTAGATCTGAGGAAATGCTCCTTAGTCATGGTCCATCTTTGATCTTTTTTCTTAAGGATATATGAAATATTCCTATATAACTTTAGTTCATCTGCCAGGAAAGAAGTGACTGAGGGTCATTTAGGGTTTATCCTATGTGCTGTGTCTCTTAGGTTATTCTTTCCCAGAGTGGGCAGTACTACCCTTCTGGGGGTACTGTAGTGCACTGGTACAATTTAGAGGACTAATAGTTAATTCACTGGTACAGTTGAAGTAGTTGCTTTCTGTTTGCTCCACCAGGTGTGATTCCTGATCGTGGAGCTGGAAGTAAGCCCTGAGTACCTCTAGGTTTAGCCCAAACTTCCACCTGTCCTCCCACACCCCCTCCAAATAAAAAGATTAGAGAATTCCGAGGAAGACTCCAAACATTTCCAACTTAACATCAAAAAGAGGTTCCCAAATTCACCACTCCTCCCGAAGGGGTCGGAGTGATGGTACAGTGGGCAAGGTGCTTGCCTTGTAGGCAGTTGACCTGGGTTTGATCTCTGGCATTCCATATGGTCCCCCCCCCAGCCCTGTTAGAAATAACCCTGATGGCAGAGCCAGGAGTAAGCCTTGAGTACCACTGTGTGTGATCCCCAAACAAACAAATTTCCTCCCTCCCCGTCAGGGAAAAAAGAAAAATCAGATGGTGCCCCCTAGCCTGGGATTGAACCTGGGTAGCCTTCATGCAAGGCAATTGCCCTTCCTGCTATACTATCTCTCTGGGCTGAGAATTCTCTAAATTTAGGGTCCAGAGAGATAATACAGAGATATTACATGTGTTTACCTTGCACATGGCCAACCCCGGTTCAACCCCCATCACCCCATATGTTGCCCTATGGCCTCTCAGGCTGGGAGTGATCCCTAAGCACTCAGGGTGTTTGTTTGGGGTGCTCTTAATTTTTACCATTACCTTAAATTGCCATCAACTGGCAAGAAACTAGCGTTTGGGGTTATGGTACTAAAAGCAACAGAACAACAACAGCAAAAAAAAAAAAAAAACAGTTTTATTCTGAGATTCAAAATGGTCAAATCCCCAGGCCTCAAAGCATGATAGTAATTGCAGAAACCACTTTGATAATAAGTGAATGTAGTGTTACAATTCTAAGGGGTAGACTCTTCAGGAAGATAGTAATGCTTTAATAAAGGAGCTACTTTAATTGTTTTGCTTTTCACATATGCCTGGTAAGCATTTAAAAAAAAGTAATTCATTTGGGCCGGAGAGTTCAGGGTAGGGGTTTTGCAAAGCACAACTTGAACACACTTGGGTTCAATCCCCAGCACCTTGTAGAGTCACTGGAACCCCGCCAGGCATTATCACTGAGTGTAGAGCTAGGAGTAAGCTCTGAGAACTGAAGGACTCAAAAATAATTAAACATTCAGGTTATTGTTGCTTGACCTGAAAATCATGCTTTAAATACCCTGTTCCTGGACTGGGGAAGATGGTACAGCAGGCAGGAGCCCTGTATGTGCTCAACCTGCGTACTATAGCCTGACATCCTAAATCACCCCCTTAGTAAATCAGTAGTGACTCCTGAGTACAGATACAGCAGTATGCCGTAAGCAGCATGGTGTGGCGCATAAACAAAACCACCACCAAAACCCTCTACCTGGGCTGGAGCGATAGCACAGCAGGTAGGGTGTTTGCCTTGCACGCGGCCAACCCTGGTTCGATTCCCAGCATCTCATATGGTTCCCCGAGCACTGCCAGGAATAATTCCTGAGTGCAGAGCCAGGAGTAACCCCTGTGTATCGCCAGGTGTGACCCAAAAAGCAAAACAAAACAAAACATAAAACAAAATAAAACAAACAAAAAAAACCCCTCTACTGGTCAAAGCTTTCTGGATCTTGACTCATTTGGGTTTGGGGATGGAAGTAAGAAATGGAATTTTTTTTTTCCCCTTCTTTTTGGGTCACACCCAGCATTGCACAGCGGTTACTACTGGCTCATGCATTCAGGAATCACTTCTGGCGGTGCTTAGGAGACCATATGGGATACTGGGAATAGAACCCGGGTCGGCCACGTGCAAGGCAAACTCCCTACCTGCTGTGCTTTGGCTCCAGCCCCTACAAGGCAAGTTCTTTACCTCTGGATTGCATCTAGTTATGATTTTGAGGGATCTAGAAATACTAACTGGGGGCCAGAGGGATAATACAGGGGTTAAAGTTTTTGCCTTGCATTCTACAGACCCCAGTTCAATACTCAGTACTCCATGGTTGAGGTGGGGATCACACACTTAAGTTGTGCTTGTGTGCACTTTTGGTTACACTGCTCACCTGGAGGGTACACATTTGATTGCAGTATAAAATTTCACTGGGGCTCTAACTGGTGCCAGGGATTACAGCTACTGGGGTTGAATTTGCAGCCTCATGCCTGGGAGCTATTGTATTTTTTTTTTTTTTTTTTTTGCTTTTCGGGTCACACCTGGCAATGTACAGGGGTCACTCCTGGCTGTACACTCAGGAATTATTCCTGGCGGTGCTCAGGGGACCATATGGGATGCTGGGAATCGAACCCGGGTTGGCCTCATGCAAGGCAAACTCCATACCCGCTGTGCTATTGCTCCAGCCCCCCCCCCTTTTTTTTTTTTTTTGAGGAAGAGCCATATCCACAGGCAGTCAAGACCTACCTCTGAATCTGGTGCGCAAGGGCTTACTCATGGCCTTGCTGGAGTTAGTCAGTGGTGGAGACTGCTTGTGGTGCTGGGAGTCAAACTGGTATTGGCCATGTGCAAGGCAACCATGTTAATCCTTGTAGTATCTCCCCAGCTCTTAAAACTTTTGTTTGTTTATTTTTATTTTGGGGCCATACCTAGTGATACTTAGGGGTTACTCCTGTCTCTGCACTCAAGAATTACACTTAGTGGGCTTGGGAGACCATATGTGATGCCAGGAACTGGACACCTTAACAGCTGTACTCTCTCCAGCTCTGGTAGTCACATATATTAAAAAAAAAGTTCTGGGGGCCGGAGCGATAGCACAGCGGGTAGGGCGTTTGCCTTGCACGTGGCCGACCCGGGTTCGATCCCCAGCATCCCATATGGTCCCAAGCACCGCCAGGAGTAGTGCAAAGCCAGGAGTAACCCCTGAGCATCGCTGGGTGTGACCCAAAAAGCAAAAAAAAAAAAAAAAACAACAGTTCTTTTTTTAAAAAAAATTTAATTGAATTACCATGAATTACAGAGTTATAACATTATTCATGATTGAGTTTCAGGTGTACAGTGTTTTCAGGTGTACTGTTCCAACACATAACCCTTCATCAGTGTCCACTTCCCTACACCAATGATAGTCATATATATCAACATGTCTTCCCTAAACATCAGTCACTTCTTTCTAGTTTACTGTGTAGACATATCCACCTCTTTTTTTTTTTTTCTGGTTTTTGGGTCACACCCGGCGATGCACATGGGTTACTCCTGGCTCATGCACTCAGGAATTACTCCTGGCAGTGCTCGGGGGACCATATGGGATGCTGGGATTCAGACCCGGTTTGGCCACGTGTGTGCAAGACAAACGCCCTACCCGCTGTGCTATTGCTCCAGCCCCATAGCCACCTCTATATTTAAGTGGTACTTTAAGCTCAATATTTTTGTCGTTTATTTTCCTTTTATAGTTAATTGAGTCACCTAAGCCAGAAATGTGAGTGTCATTGTTAAGTCTCACCTCTGTGCTCTCTCCAGCCTCAGGCCTACAACTCTTACTTGGAATAATGCAATAATCTCTTAAATGATCTCTCTCTGTTTTTTGAGGGGTTGGGGTTTGGGCCATACTCAGCTGCTCAGGGATCTCTCCTAGTGGTGCTGAGCATCAAAATCAGGTCTACTATTGCATGAAAGGCAAGCTGTACTGTCTTTCTTGCCAATGATACATTTTTATTTTTATTAACTATATTTTTCAATACCAGGGATCTTACCCAGGGCCTCACTCATGCAAGGCAGGGTTTCTGTCACAGAGCCACTTCCTTGGGCAGAATTTAATTTGTTTGTGCACTAAGTACTTTTGTATTGTTTTGCTTTTTTTGAGCGGGGACCCCAACCCCCTTCCCTGGCAGTACTCTGGGTTTACTCCTCTTTGTGCTAAGGAATCACTACTCCTGCCTGGGCTCGAAGGCCATAAAAGGTGCTAGGGATTTGCAAGACAAGTGCCCTACCCGCTGCACTATCTCCAGCTCAGAACTCTATATTTTTTGAGGGGCATTCTCTTGTCAAGTCTGGTTGGTAGCTTACCAGGCTCACCTTCTGCCTTGCTTGGGAAGCTGTGTATTGCCAGAGATTGAACCAAGAGACCTGTACACAGCAGGCATGTGCTATAGTTTGTTGTATTATCTTCCTAGCCTTCTCTATGCCTTCATTAAAGTATATATATATTATGTATATTATATATATGTGTGTGTGTGTATATATATTTGGTTTGGGGGTTATACCCAGCAGTATTCTTCAGGGATCATTCCTTGGCGGGGCTTGGGGGAACCCTTGGTGAGGTGTTAGGGATAGAACCTGGGTTGGCCGCATGCAAGGCAAGCGTCCTACCTGATATACTCTCTCTCCAGCTCCTCTGCTTTTAGATTTACTCTCTTTTTTCTAACTACATTTCTTTAGTATTTGGGCTGCATATGGGAGTGCTTGGGGGGACTTGTCCTGGCTCTATGCTCAAGAGGCCTGCTCCTGGTGGTGCTCAGGGAACCATGCAGTGCTGGAAATTGAACCTGAGCTTCTTGCATGCAAAACATGGGCTCCAATTCATTGAGCTGTCTCCTCAGTCCAGATTTGTTCCCTTTTAAATTCTATTACACTGTCCTCAGACTCTTGTAACACAATATTCTCCTTGGGGCCAGAGTGATGGTACAGTGGGTAGGGAGTTTGCCTTACACATGTCTACTGGACCCAGCATCCCATATGGTCCCCTGCACACCACCAGGAGTAATTTCTGAGTGCAGAGCCAGGAGTGACCAGCTGACCCCCCCAAAAAAAACCCAAAATATTCTTCTTCCCCTTCTTAAAAGTCATTAATAGTTTTCAGTCCTTTAAAGGCATATTTAAAGGACTGAAATAATAAAGGTATATTTAAAGGACTGCATAGTATCAAAGCCCTTTACAATAATTACCTTTACCTTCTATCCATTCTTATTTTTCTTCCTTTTTTTTTTTTGTTTTGTTTTTGGGTCACACCTGGCAATACACAGGGGTTACTCCTGGCTCTTCACTCAGGAATTGCCCCTGGCGGTGCTCAGGGAATCATATGGGATGCTGGGATTAGAACCCGCGTAGACCGCGTGCAAGGCAAACGCCCTACCCGCTGTGCTATCGATCCAGCCCCCCTCTTCCTTCATTTTTATACTTGAGCAGATAATAGTTCTTTGAGTTCTCAGCTCTACTACCAAAAGCCTTTCTTAATTTGTCTTAAGAGAATTAGATCTGCTTTTTCCTTTGATCTCTAGTTTATAGACATTGCTCCCCCCACCCCTCCGTGGTCTATATTCTGAAAGAAGGATTTTTTTTTTTTTTTTTTTTTTGCTTTTTGGGTCACACCTGGCGATGCACAGGGGTTACTCCTGGCTCTGCACTCAGGAATTACCCCTGGCCGTGCTCAGGGGACCATATGGGATGCTGGGATTTGAACCTGGGTCGGCCGCGTGCAAGGCAAACGCCCTACCCGCTGTGCTATCTCTCCAGCCCCAGGATTTTTTTTTTTTTAACTATTGTGTTTCTGCTGCCCAAAGTGATTACTGTCGCTAAGAAGGGTCCTGGGCACTCAAAAGGCTAGTATTTCTGCTTTGCCTGAGGGAGGCCTGAGTCCATTCCCTAGCATTTCTGGCTGTCACCCAGCACAAAACAAAATGGACCTGGGAAGTAGCTCACTTTGAGGTGTGCAAGAACCCCTGTTTAGATACCAATACTGTTGAATGTGGCCTTAATGTAGTCCCCGTGCTCGGTTGGCCAACTAATGCCGGGATTGTCAGGATTCCCTGACAGGGCACTGCATGGGGAATGAAACCCGGGTGAGCTGTGTGTGCAAGGCAAACATCTTCCCTGATGTACTATCTTTCCAGCCCCTGTTCATTTGGTTTTAGTTTTGGTTCACATCTGGTGGTTCTTGGGGACTACCTGTACTCAAGGGTTGCTCCCTTTTGGGAGTGTTTGGGAAGACCAGGTTGTGCCAGGGGATCAAACCTCAGCCTCCTCCTTTTTCAGTTCTTAGAGTCATTCTGAGGAGATACTGCAAATCTTTTTACAGATGAAAAAACTAGTTCCCAGGAAGGTTGTCATTTTGCTAGACTATCAACAGATGATAAAAAGGTGAGTCAATATTACTTTCAACTCATCATCGCAGTCCTCAAAATTTGATCTCACCATCTTCACCTTTCTGCAAAATTTCTTTTAAAGAGGGTCTTTGGTTTGATCTTCTCCTTGAGCCTTTTTTTTTTTTGCTTTTTTTGGGGTCACACCCGGCAATGCACAGGGGTTACTCCTGGCTCTTCACTCAGGAATTACCCCTGGAGGTGCATGGGGGACCATATGGGAATATGGGATGCTGGGAATAGAACCTGGGTTGGCATCATGCAAGGCAAACGCCTTACCCACTGTGCTATTGCTCCAGCCCTCGAGCATTTATTTATTTATTTATTTATTTTTAAGTTTTTGGATCACACCATGTGATTCTCAGATTATTCCTGGCTCTGCACTCAGGAATTACTTCTAGAAGGCTTCTTGGGGGACCATAAGGGATGCTGGGGATCAAACCCAGGTTGCACACAAGCAAGGCAAGAACTCTACCTAGTGTACTGTGTCTCCAGCCCAGTCCATTGAGAATTCTAATTCAGGGGAGGGGGAAGGGGGAGATCTTTTTCTCTTTTGTTTGTATGTGCTGTTAATTGGGATCAAACCCTGGGCCTCATACATTCAAGGCAAGTGCTCTGCCATTGAGCTACATCCTGCCCCTTCTTGTAAGCTTTTTAAGCCACTGAGCCAGTTTCTGCGCCCTTTCTTTCAGGGATCCCAAGTAGAGCTATCAGTATTGCTTCATTTCATGTGGGTGGTAGCATTGGGGGGTGAACTCATGATCGCTCATGATCTTGTGCTTATTGGGTAAGCTGTTGAAGCTCCACTGCTGAGTGTGTTCCAGGCACTTTTTTGGGGTGTGCGGTGGGGGCGGCCCACACCCAGCTGTGCTCATGGGTTACTCTTGGCTTTGCACTGAGGAATTACCTGTGGTGGTGCTCAGGAGACTAGGATGTGAAGAGGGGGACCAAACCCGGGTCAGCCACGTGCAAGGCAAATACCCTACCCACTGTATTCTCTCTCTAGCCCTTCCAGGCACTTTTCACCTGGGATCATAAAAGGGGGACTGTCAAGAAAGCCTTGGCACATGTAATGGCACTTGGCCTTGAACTAATATGTGTAAGGCAGGCATGTTTACCATTGAGCTATTATTCTCAGGCCCCCTGTGTCTTTTTTGTTTCTTTTTTTTTTGTGGTTTATTAATTTTATTCATTATAAGGAAATAGTTGTTATCCATTAATATAAATAAAAATAGACTACATTAAAATTAATTACAAGAGGAACAACATAAAAATCACTGAAGTACCAGAGGGGCAGGAAGAAAATACTGATGAAGAAGCAACTGTCAACAGTATTCATTGCTGAGAAGTTTCCAGAGCTGAAGAGTACATGCACCCAAATCCAGGAGGCCCGAAGGATACCAGCTAAAATAATTTTTTTTCCCTTTTTTGAGGCCACAACTGGCTCGGTGCACAGGCATTATTCCTGGCAGGTGGTTCAGGGCACCGTATGAGGTGTTGGGGATTGAATCCTGATCAGCTGCATGCAATACAACTGCCTTACCTTCTGTATTATTTACTGCTCTACCCATCCCACCTTCACCACACTCCAGTGTCATTTTAGAAGCATAAAAATTACCTAAATGGTATTTAGCTTTGAATTGTAAACTTTTTCTTTTTTTTGCCATACCCCATGAAGCTCAGGCTCTGCACTCAGGAATTACTCTTGGTGGGGCATAGGGGAACATGTGGGATGCTGGGATCAAACCCTGGTCAGTGGTGTGAAAGATAAGCACCTTACCCTCTGCTCCCTGCAAACCTTTTAATCCTACCCCATAGTATAGGATGGGGCTTAGTGTACAACCACTCCTTCACACATACAACACAGATGCTTTACTCTAAGCTACAGTCTAGGTGCAAACTGGTTCTTATGTTTCTTTTTCTTATTTTCTTTGATGGTGCTGTGGATGACAGCATGGCTGCTAGAATTAATCAACAAAATTGCTAGGCTCATGCTCATCATATATGGGAAACCAGGGATTTTAACTCATTGCCATACATTTGCACAGTGGCTTGTCAGGAGCTGTAAACTACTCCATTTCTCCTGCCCCTGAATTGTAAATCTGCTCCTGGCTCTGTGTTTGGGGTTTGTTCCTGGAGGTGCTGAGGACGACATTCAGTATCATGGATTGAACCCAGGTCAACAGCAGTGTAAGACAGGTACCTTATTTGTAGTATCTGTCTGGCCTCTTGAAGGTGTCATCAGGGTATCATTTTAACCACTTTTCTTTCCTCTTCTTCCCCCACTTTTTTGTTTTACATTTTTTTGGTGAGGGGCATACCTCATGGTGTTCAGGGCTCCATACTCGGGATCACTCCTGGCATTGCTCAGGGGGACCATATGGGGTACAGGAGATCAAACCTGGGCTGGCCACGTGCAAGACTAGCACCTTACCCACTATACTGTTTCTCTGGGCCCCCCTTTCCTTTTGCTGTTGTGCAGTGACTGGGGGTTGTGCTTGCCAGGGTCATACATTTGGTTTGTGATTTGGTGTTCAGGAGATCATGCACTTTGGTTGCAGTTATCAGGTTTTGATAGAGCAATGCTTCCTTGATCATAGTCAGCCTGTGAGGTTGTACTGGGAATTGAACCTAGTGCTCTCAGGCCTACAGGGCGAGTACTCTACCACTGAATTTTAACACTTTGGGTGGTGTGGGTTATACCAAACCTAGTACTGCTTAGGGTCTGTCCTGTACTTAGGAATGATCCTCACTGTATATAGTGGGTTAAATTAGTAGGGTGCAAAGCAAGCTCCTTCATCCTAGTACTGTCTCTCTGGTTCTTTTTCGGTTTATTTTTATTTTTTGGACCACACCCAGCAGTGCTTAGGGAACCATATGGAATGCTGGGGATCAAACGCAGGTCAGCTGTGTCTAAGGCAAATGTCCTACCCACTATACTATCACTCTAGCTCCTCATTTTTTTTTTTTTTTTTGCTTTTTGGGTCACACCCGGCGATGCACAGGGGTTACTCCTGGCTTTGAAATCAGGAATTACTCCTGGCGGTGCTCAGGGGACCATATGGGATGCTGGGATTTGAACCCGGCTTGGCCGCGTGCAAGGCAAACGCCCTACCTGCTGTGCTATCGCTCCAGCCCCTAGCTCCTCATTTTAACACTCCTTAGTATGCCATTCAGTGGCATTAAGTATATTCACATGGTTGGGCAGGTATCATTACTATTCATCTACAAAATATTTAGTCTTCCCAAAGTTTTCTTTTTTTTTTTTTTTGTGATGAAGTGGGGTTTGACCCATATACAGTGCTCTCGGGCTACTCTTGGCTTTGTGCTAGGGGGTCACTCCCAGTGTTGCTCAGAGTACATGTGGTGCCAGGGATTGAACTGTGGTCAGCAGCTTGCAAGCAAGCTTCTAAAACTTGGTACTGTCTCTGATCTCATCATCTTCCAAACTTTAAATTCTGTGGCCATTAGAAAAATAACTTTTCGGGGCCGGAGCGATAGCACAGCGGGTAGGGCGTTTGCCTTGCACGCGGCCGACCCGGGTTCGATCCCCGGCATCCCATATGGTCCCCCAAGCACCGCCAGGAGTAATTCCTGAGTGCAAAGCCAGGAGTAACCCCTGAGCATCGCTGGGTGTGACCCAAAAAAAAAAAAAAAAAAGCAAAAAAAAAAAAAAAGAAAAATAACTTTTCATATTCCTCCCTGCAATCCCTGGCAACCATCATTCTTATGTTTTTGTTTGCTTGTATCTAGGCCATATCCAGTGATACTCAGGGGTAACTCCTGGCTCTGCACTCAGGAATTACTCCTGGCGGTGCTTAGGTGACCATATAGGACATCAGGGATCGAATCCAGGTTGACTGCATGTCGAGACAATAGCCCTACCCAATGTACTATCTCTCTGACCCCCACCATTCTGTTTTCTGTTTATGTGTATTTGACTACTCTAGGTTATAATTCTACCAATCCAAGTGGCACCACAAACTATCTTCTTTATATATGTATATATATATATAATTTTTTATCTTTATTTTTTGCTTTTTGGATCTCACCTGGAGATGCACAGGGGTTACTCCTGGCTCTACACTTAGGAATTACTCCTGGCAGTGCTCAGGGGACCATATGGGATGTTGGGAATCTAACCTGGGTAGGCTGCGTACAACGCAAATGCCCTGCCCGCTGTGCTATCGCTCCAGCCCCACAAACTATCCTTTAGTGTCTCGTCCATTTATGCATTACATAATAGCATGTGTTGGGATTTCATTCTTTTTAAGGCTGTTTACTATATACATTAAACTACATTTTGTTTACCTATTTGATAAACTCCAGTTGTTTCTTTCTTTTGGTTGTTATGCATAATGGTGCTATGAACTGTATCTATTTGAAGACTCACTTTTTATTCTTTCTGGTATGTACCAAGAATTGGAATTTCTGGGTCAATTTTATGTGTAATTTTTGGAAAACTGTCAATATATTCCACAGCAACTGTAATACATTCTGACAAGCAATGCATAAGAATTAATTTCTACATATCCTAACTGACCTTTTTGTTTTGTTTTGGGGCCACACCCAGCTGCACTCAGGACTTGCCGCTCCTGGCTCTGTGCTGAGGGATCACTCTTGGGGAGGCTCAGTGGGCTTTATGTGATCGGGGGATTGAACTCTGGTCAGCTCTGTGCAAGGCAAGTGCCCTCGCCATTGTACTTTCTCTCTGGCCCCTGTTTTTTTTTTTTTTTTTTTTAATAAAAGCTGTCCTAATTGTTACAAGTGGTATTTAATTGTGATTTTGATTTGCGTTTCTGTAATGATTATTGATGGTGAGTGTATTTTTTTTCTTGGTCACACCCGGTGATGCACAGGAGTTATTCCTGGCTTTGCACTCAGGAATGACTCCTGGCGGTGCTCGGGTGACCATATGGGATTCTGGGAATTGAACCCGGGTTGATCGCGTGCAAGGCAAATGCCCTACCCACTGTACTATTGCTCCAGCCCCTGTGAGCATAATTTCATGTGTTTATTCATCATTGTGTATCTTCTTGGGGGAAATATCTGTACAAATCTTCCCCTGTGAATTTTTTTCTTTAGTTACATGATTTTCAACTATTTTCTCCCATTTTATCAGTTGCATTTTGGAAGTGGGATAGTTTTCAAGCAGTGCTCAGGGGACCTAGAGGACCACTCCTGCTTACTTGTACACAGCCAGCCAGACAAGATGTTTCAGTGCTTGGATCTGAAGGTGCTGGGAATCACAAGGGCAACCCTGGCTGTGCTCAGGGCCACCAGGGCTATACCTGACAGTAGTGCTTAGTGGAGCAAATTGTCCTGGGAACTTAACTTGGATTCTTGCAGATGGGGGCGTGCATGTGCATTCCTGACCTTTGAGCCCTCTTCCCTAATCTATTGTCCTTGCTCAGGGTTTATGTTTCCTCTGGGAACCCTGGGTTGGTTGCATCCCTGGCCATTGCATGGTCCTGAACATGGCACCAGGAGCAACCCCTATGCACTGAGGCAAGAATAGTCCCCAGAAGTACTGGGTATAGCCCAGAAACAGAAAAGATTGGTTCAGACTTCTGTTCCTATAGTGTGTCTGTGGGGTGTCACATTTATTGCAGTGTGCCAGGGATGCACACTTGGTTGTGGTGTACTAGGATTGCTCTTGTGATGCTGAGGATCTTTATTGCTGGGAATCACACTTAGTGGTGTGAACTTTGAGCTTCCAACTTGTAAGGCAGGTGCTGTACCACTGAGCCACGTTCTCAGGTCCTGATTCCAAAAGGTTTTTTTGTTTTTTTTTTTTGTTCTATGCCACACCCAGCAGTGCTAAGGGGATACTCTCACTCCTGGGCATATGTTGCTTTTATTGGTTCTTGGAGGGTCATGCAATGCCAGGGATTGAACCTGGATCTCCCTCATGCAAAGCATGTGTTCAGCCTGTTGAGTTATCTCATTGGTCCCAAATGATAAATTTTGTTGTGCTTTGAGTACCACGCTTGACTATGCTCTGGATTCCATGTAGCGCTGGCAATCAAGTCTAGGATCTTACACTTACGAGGCAAGTGCTTTGCTATTGAGCTACACTCCTGCCCCTGGTTCAGTTTTTTTTTTTTTTTTTTTTTTTTTGCTTTTTGGGTCACACCCAGCGATGCTCAGGGGTTACTCCTGGCTTTGCACTCAGGAATTACTCCTGGCGGTGCTTGGGGGACCATATGGGATGCCGGGGATCGAACCCGGGTCGGCCGCGTGCAAGGCAAACGCCCTACCCGCTGTGCTATCGCTCCGGCCCCCTGGTTCAGGTTTTTAAAAATAATAATGTGCAGGGTGGAAGTTTCATATCTCTTTCTTACTGATCTAGTTTGAATCTCAACACTATTGTCCCTTTCTTTAATGTCATTTAAATTTTTTTATACATAAACATGCAAAGATATTTATTTTTATTATTTTAATTTATAATTCTCTTTCCTGTTTCTTTAATTTTGTTGAAGTTGTGACCAGTAGTGATCCCTGAGTGCAGAGCCAGAAGTGAACCCTGAGCAACACCATATGTGGCCCATCTCCCCCCACACACACACAAAAATCTCAATTCTTTTTTTCCAACAGTTTTTTTTTTTTTTTTGTGCTCCTCACAGGTTACTCCTGGCTCTGTACTCAGGAATTACTCCTGGCATTGCATGGGGGACCATATGGGATGACAGGAAATGAACCTGGGTCAGCTGTGTGCAGGCCTGCTGCCTTACCCGCTGTACTATCTCTCCAGCCCCTCACTGTAGTCTTATAAATCAGGATAGCTTCAGGAAAAAGGAGCAGGTACAGTTCTCAGTTGACTGGGAACTTTTTTTTTTTCTTTTTGGGTCACACCTGGTGACTTCAAAACACCTGGAGGTGCTCAGGGTACCATGGGGGATGCTGGGGTTTGAACTCAGGTCAGCCACGTGCAAGGTAAATGTCCTATCCGCTGTCCTATCACTCCAGCCCCCGACTGGAAACTTCTTAGTAAGGGGCCCTTGTTAAATTCCCAGTAGGCAGACTCAGCCAAACTTTGACATCAGCAGTGCCAAACTGTTTGCAGGATTTTAAGATGGATATGGCCAAATGTCTTAGGTAACTTAGGTTTCCTTTCAGAGTAGTTTTCCTGCTCAGTAGGTCACTTATGTGTCTTCTTCCTCATCCCATTTCTCTGATATTAGGTTGATGGTGATAAGACAGTTTTGTTTTACTCAGAAAATTTATATTTGTTTGATATTTTTGGTAGGTCTTTTTATTTATTTTTTGCTTTTTTGGGGGTCACACCCAGCGTTGTACAGGGGTTACTCCTGGCTCATGCACTCAGGAATTACTCCTGGCGATGCTTGGGGGACCATATGGGATGCTGGTAATCGAACCTGGGTCAACTGCGTGCAAGGCAAACGCCCTACCCGCTGTGCTATCACTCCAGCCCCGTTTTTTGTTTTTGTTTTTGTTTTTTTTTTTGCTTTTAGGTCTTACCAAGTGATGCTCAGGGATTCCTCCTGACTCTGCACTCAGGAGTCACTCCTGGCAGGTGCAGGGGACCATGTGGGATGTTGCAGATCAAACCCGGGTTGGCCCTGTGCAAGACAAACCCTACCTGCTGTACTGTCAGGCCTAAGGTCTGTTCTTTAATCCCTGTTGTTGCTTTCTATGACTTGCTTCTTTTCACTCTTTCCTTCTTTCTTTCTCCATAGTTGGTTTTTGGGGAGGGGGAGCACACTGGTAATACTCGGGTTACTCCTGATGTTGCACTCAGGAATTACTCCTAGTGGTGTTCAGGGAACATATGGAATGTTGAGGATTAAACCTAGGTCATCCGAGTTTGAGGCAAGCATCCTACTCGCTGTACTATCTCTCCAGCTCCAAGATAGATTTTATTAAACAAAAGTTTACTTAGGTGTGAAGGGAGAGATGGAGGAAATATGTGTTCAAAGAACACAGGGTTGGGGCTGGAATGATAGCACAGCGGGTAGGGCATTTGCCTTGCACTCGGCCAACCTGGGTTCGATTCCCATCATTCCATATGGTCCCCTGAGCACCACCAGGGGTAACTCCTGAGTGCAGAGCCAGGAGTGACCCCTGTGCATCGCCAGGTGTGACCCAAAAAGCAAAACAAACAAACAAACAAAGAATACAGGGTTGGGGCTGGAGCAATAGCACAGTGGGTAGGGCGTTTGCCTAGCGCTGGCCAACCCGGGTTTGATTCCCAGCATCCTGTATGGTCCCCTGAGCACTGCCAGGAGTGATTCCTGAGTACAGGAGTAAGCCCTATGACCCAGAAAGCAAAAAACACAGGGTTGAAAAGCTAGTTTAATTTTTATTCTAACTTTTAAATGTTTGAAGTGTTCTATATTTAGAGTGACATTTCTGGGGTTTTCTTTTGTGTTGATAAGATTTAATGTGTTATAAGTCATAAAGGGTTTTGCTTCTTTCCTTTTTTTCTAATTTTTTTTCTTTTTGGGTCACACCGAGCAATGTACAGGGGTCACTCCTGGCTCATGCACTCAGGAATTACTCTTGGCGGTGCTTGGGGGATCATATGGGATGCTGTGGTTCGAACCTGAGTTGGCCGCATGTAAGGCAAACGCCCTACATGCTGCATTTTCGCTCCAGCCCCAGAGTTTAGCTTCTGTTTACTTAAATTGATGATTGCCCCTCTCCCTCCAATCACATTAAAAAGTTTTGGATAAAATTAGGTTAGACCACTTTTGAGATTAGGAAAGAAAGAATAAAAAGATGCCTGATGTTCATTAGAGTAAATTTCAAGGAGGCAAGAATTTTGCCTTATTCACTATTTATAAAGTGTGTACTTAGGATCTTCTCTGCCATGTAATGCATGCTTATTCTTAATTTTTTTTTTTTTTTCTTTTTGGGTCACACCCAGCGATGCTCAGGGGTTACTTCTGGCTTTGCACTCAGGAATTACTCCTGGCAGTGCTTGGGGGACCATATGGGATGCCGGGGATCAAACCCGGGTCGGCCGAGTGCAAGGCAGACGCCCTACCCGCTGTGCTATCGCTCCGGCCCCCTATTCTTAATTTTTTGAGTGAAGAGAAAATAGGAAACTAAATTGTGGCATATGTATTTGGAGGAGCAATTGGGTCACTCTGGGTGATACACCAGGGCTACTCCTAACTCTGTCCTTGGTTGGGGGTTGCTCCTGACAGTGTTGGAGGACCATGTGGTGCTGGGGATTAAATCCAGATCTACCATGTATCTGGCAAGCACCTTCACCATCTACTGTTTCTCTGGTCTTTTTTGTGGTATACTCTTTGTTTTGGAGGGACGGGGCCACACAAGGTGGTGTTTGGGGGACCATATGTAATAACCAGGATTTATTACTATTGTGTCTGCAGCTACATGCAAGGCAGGTGCCTTACTCCCTGTACTGGTTTTCTGGCCCAGTCATGGTATAGTCTTTTCTGGTGTGTTTTTGTATTGGGCTTTGGGGCCACATCTGGCTGCTCAGGGCCTATTCCTGGCTTTCAGGGATGATCCCTCCAGCCTCTGCTGGTAGAGCATAGAACTGAGGTCAGCTGCATCTTAACCCCTGTACTCACCTCCATTAACTCTGCTTTTGATCTGCTTACCTCATCTACTATTTTTGTATATTTGGGCCATACTGTCAATGTTAAGGGTTTACTCCTGGTTCTGGGCCCAGGAATCACTCCTGGCTCTGGGGATGATAAATGGGGTGCTGAGGATCAAATCTGGGTTGGCTACATGCAAAGTAAATTCTCTACCCACTGTCCTATCATTTTTGCCCCTACCCCATCTACTCTTAATTGGCATTCTGTAAATATGAATTAGTTACATGTATAATCTTGTATAAATATCAAAGGTAATATTAAAGAAAAATGTGAGTTGTAAAGAGATGAGTATATAAAGCTATAAAAAGTTTTACTTCTATTTTGTTTTTTTGGGCCACACACAGAAGTACTCAGGGTTTACTCCAGGCTCTGTGCGCAGAGATCACTAATGGCCATGTTTGGGTAGGGGAATCATATGCAGGTGATAGAATCATTTGCTGGAGATAGAACCAGAAGGGTCTGCCTCATGCAAGGCAAGTGCCTTAATCACTGTACTAGTTCTTCAACAGCTATAAATTTTTTTTTTCTTTTTAGGTCACACCCAGTGATGCACAAGATTTACTCCTGGCTCATGCACTCAGGAATTACTCCTGGCAGTGCTCGGGTCCATATGGGATGCTTGAAATCGAACCTGGGTCAACCGCGTGCAAGGCAAACACCCTAGCTGCTGTGCTATCGCTCCAGCCCCTATAAAATTTTCTTAACTTGGAAAATGATAGTCTATTTTTATATATACCTGCACACATGAAAAAATAGTTTTAAAAATTATGGCGGTGATGAACAACAAATTATGTGAGGTGGGTGGTGTTTCCCTAATAGGAAAATTGTGAGGGAAATAATTGACTCAGAATTTTTTTCATATTATTTATTTATTTATTTATTTATTATTATTTTTTTTTTGGTTTTTGGGTCACACCCGGCGATGCACAGGGGTTACTCCTGGCTTTTCACTCAGGAATTACCCCTGGCGGTGCTCAGGGGACGATATGGGACGCTGGGATTAGAACCCGGGTCGGCCGTGTGCAAGGCAAACGCCCTACCCGCTGTGCTATCGCTCCAGCCCCTCATATTATTTATTTTTTAATTAAGAAAGTTTTCCCTTTCCTTTTGCTTTTGTTACTTTTGTAATGACCAGGGCTCATACACTTTGGTTGCAATCTCACATACTTCCTTGCTATATATCCGCGAGTACACTTTCCTGGCACTGGGAATTACAAGTAGCAGTGCTACCAGGATTGTACTCGGGCATGTGAGTCAGGGCAGATGATTGCGCTACCACTGAACCATACCCCTGTCTTTAATTATTTTGTGGGAGCCATACCTGGCAGTACTTGGGGTTTACTCCTTGCTTTGTACACAGGGATTACTCCTTGAGGAAATCAGGGGACCATAAAAGGTGCTGGGAGTTCTTGAACCCAGGTTGGCTGTGTGCAGTGCAGTTACACCCTACCTATCATGCTATCTCTTTGGCCCCAATGTTTTCTTAAACTAGTTAATAAGTATGTATTTGTTATATTATTTCTTTTACTTTTTTGTAACTGAAAAAAATGCAGAGTACAGGGAGCAAGAAAAATAGCACTGAGCCTATGCAGGTTTGATCCTCAGCATCTGTTACAGTTCTCCGAGCCCTCCAGGAATTTAGTAAATGTAAGGACTTGTAGGCTTGATTTTTGTTGTGTTTTTGGGGAGCCACACTTGCCTGTACTCTGGACTTCCTCCTCCAGTTTGCTAAAGGGATTCTTTGCAATGTCAGGGATCAAATCTGGGTTGGCTGCATACAATTTAGTAATGGTTTTAAACTCTTACTATATTTTTCTGGTCCTGACTCTTGTTTTTAAAAAAAAAATTTTTTTTACACAAATCCAAAACCGTGCGGCTACCTATTGCGGCCACTCGACCTCATATCTCTTCATTTTCAGCAATGGAAAACGAATTATCAAATGCTTCCTTTTCAGCAGGTCCGACTTTGGGGGGAGAAACTCCAAACAAGAATAGTGAGTTTTTTGTTGAAATAATGAATGTAATCAAAGTAAAGTGAAAGTAAATGAAATTTATCAGTTACACAGGTGGGGTGGGGGTGCTAGGGGGAGGTATACTGTAATTCTTGGTGGTGGAATATGTGCATTGGTGAAGGGATGGGTGTTGAGCATTGTGTAGCTGAGACTTGAACATGAAAGCTTGTAACTTTCCACATGGTGATTCAATTAAAAAAAATTTAAAAAAAGAAAAAAAATTTTTTGAAGGGAGGGTTTGTGCCATATTCGGTGATACTCAGGGATCATTTCTGCACTCAGGAATTTCTCGTGGCTGGTGGGCTTTGGGAACCATATGGGATGCCAGGCATTGAACTTGGCTCAACTGCGTGCAAGGCAAATGCCCTACCCACTGTACTATCACTCCAACCTCCTGACTCTTCTTTTTGATCTACAGTGCTGAGTCCTGACAACCACACTTGATGCTACTCGGCCCATTTGTGTGGGTTTTAATGTTCAGTGTGGCCCAGTGAGGCCCAGGCTTGGCTGTGCTCAGGGGCTAGCAGACCTATAGCTGGCCATGTTTGAGGATGTGATGTGGGGATGGGACTTGGGGCTTCATAAAGCTATCTCCCTAATTCCTTTCCTGTTTTTGTCTAGTCTATGAACATTTTAAATGGCTTTAAATATTTTTAAATGGTTGGGAAAAAAATGTACCAGTGAGAGAGAGTTCAAAGGTTGAGTGCATGCTTTGCACGCAGGATGTCTGGGTCGATTCCCCTGTGTCACATGGAACCTGAGTACCATTGGGTTTGGCTCTGAAGCAAACAGAAGAACAGTAAATGGTTGATAGAGGCCTGATAGTACAGGGTCTAGGGCACTGCTTTACAAGTGGCTACCCAGGTTCAATCCCCAGCACCCCTGATGGTTTCCCGAGCCATGCCAGGTGTGATCCCTGAACACAGAGGCAGGAGTAAATTCTGAGCACTACCAGGTGTGGCTCCCTATCTGCCCTCCCCCAGTGGTTAAAAAATTTCAAGAGAAAATTTCAAGTTTTTCAGATTGTATGATATGTGAAAATCAAGCAGAATTCAAGTTTGTTTGCATTCATAAAATTTTAATAGAAATCATCGGATTTGTGGGGCTGGAGAGATAGCACAGCGGGTAGGGCGTTTGCCTTGCACGCGGCCGACCCGGGTTCAAATCCCAGCATCCCATATGGTCCCCTGAGCACGGCCAGGGGTAATTCCTGAGTGCAGAGCCAGGAATAACCCCTGTGCATCGCCAGGTGTGACCCAAAAAGCAAAAAAAAAAAAAAAAAAAAAGAAATCATCGGATTTGTTCTTTACATACTAACTCACATTGCTGCAAAGTCAGTTTATTGTTACAACCGAGGTAAGATACCCCCCGCCCCTCCACAGTCTGGAATATTATTATTTGACCCATTAGAGAAGATTGTTGCTTGTCATTCTGTAGTGTAGAATTATTTTTCTTCGTTTCTTTCCCTTCTGCTGTAATGACCAGGGATCTCATACACACTTGGTCGTGGTGCTCATGCACCCTTTGATTGCTGTGCTCTCACATTTAGTTGTGGTGTGCCAAGACTGCAAGCTTTGTTGTGGTGTTGGGGATCCCAAACAGTAGTGTTGTCAAGATTGCAGTCAGCATGTTCTCTTGTGCTGGGGGCTGGGACATTTGTGTGATGCCTGCAAGGCAGGTGCTGTAGATGAATTCTGATCTTAGATTTATAGTGGTTTAACTGAGTATATTTGGTGAGTACTTGTACTGAATTGGAGATAGTATCTTCAGATTGTGTATTTTGAAAGGATTCTGTGTGTGTGTGTGTGTGTGTGTGTGTGTGTGTGTGTGTGTGTTTCTGGGAATTGAACCCAAGTTTCATACATGTAAAGGCATGCACTTTACCACTTAGCCATGTCCGTGAACTGAAGTGGCATTTTAATCAAAGGAAAATTTTGTTGGCATATATTGACCTTAAAAAATTTCAAAATGGTTGTCCAGTGTAGTCTCATCTTGTTGCGTATATCTAAATCTAATGCATTTCCCTTCTGTGAATAATTCTTTAACCTGCTTGCTATTAAAATTTTTGATTCTAACAATGTTAGAGATACAACTTTTTTGAGGGGGTGGCGGAGGGGGAGGGGGAGTTATACCTAGCAATGCTCAGGGATTACTCCTGGCTCTTAACTCAGGAATTACTACTCCTGGTGCTGCTCCGGGGACCATATGGGATACTGGGGATCAAACCAGGTTGACTGCATGCAACGTAACTGCCTTACCCACTGTAATATTGCTCAGGCCCAAGATATGACAATTTTAAATAGCTACTAGAGCTGTGTGATTGGGGATTGTTATTTTGGTAACTTATTTTATTTCTAACGTTTTTCAGGAAAACAGCATTTTGAGTAATATAATTATAAGTTAAGGGCATTTCCCCCCAGTTATTCTTGCCTTTTTTCTGGGGCCACACTGGGCAGTACTCAGCTCTGTACTCAGGGATCACTCCTGGTGGTATTTGGTGGACCATGTGGGATGACAGGGATCGAACCCAAGTCGGCTGTGTGCAAGGCAAACACCCTACCTGCTGTACTATCCTCTTACTCCTCCAGTAATTCCTTTAGATTTAAGCTGTGTTAAACTTAGGGTAAGTGTTTAATTCTAGGAAAATGTATCAGTTGTGATTTGAGTATCTTTACATGCAGTTGGGTTCCACCCCCCCCCCCCCCGCCCCACCTGGCTCTACTCAGGGCTTACTTTTGGGTGTGCTCTGGAATCACTCCCAGTAGTATATAGTGGGGCCATGTGCACTGCCAAGGATCAAAGAGGGGTCAGCTGCAATGCATGGTAAGCACCTTAACTCCTGTTTCATTACTCTGGCCTCATAATTGTTATTTTTAAAAGACATGGGGCTGGAGTGATAGCACAGTGGGTAGGGCGTTTGCCTTGCACGAGGCTGACCCGGGTTCAAATCCCAGCATCCCATATGGTCCCCTGTGCACCGCCAGGGGTGATTCCTGAGTGCATGAGCCAGGAGTGACCTCTGTGCATTGCTGGATGTGACCCAAAAAGCAAAAAAAAAGACATAACACTGGGCTCCTACAGTAGAAAAAAAAATTTTTCTTTGTGGGGGGGCACACCGGGTATGTACTCGAGACCATATGCATTGTAATCTGAGTTGGCCACGTATAAGACAAGTATACACTACCCACTTTTATTTTTTCTTTTTGGGTCACACCCGGCGATGCACAGGGCTTACTCCTGGCTCTGCACTCAGGAATTATTCCTGGCAGTGCTGGGGGACCATATGGGATGCTGTGGTTCGAACCCAGGTTGGCCTTATGCAAGGCAAACGCCCAACTCCTTGTACTATAGCTCCAGCCCCACTTTATTATCTGTCCAGCCCAGAAATTTTTCTTAAGCAAACAATTCAGAGCAAAGTGATGTAATTTTTGTAATTTGTAGGAAAATACTGATTTACTTAGTCATAGTTAATTTCTCTAACAAGCCCTAATCTTTCCCTTGCACTGCATTGGGTAGTCTGAAACCTTTAGTATCAAAAGCTGAGTAAGCCTGGGGCTGGAGCAATAGCACAGTGGGTAGGGCGTTTCTCTGCACGTGGCCGACCCAGTTCGATTCCCAGCATCCCATATGGTCCCCTGAGCACTGCCTGGGGTAATTCCTGAGTGCAGAGCCAGGAGTAACCCATGTGTGACCCAAAACGTAAAAAAGAAAAAAAGCTGAGTAATCCTATGCGAAGTAACTTTTTTATTGGCTTTGTTTTCATTTTCTCCCCAGGTTGCATATGATTATTATAATCCTATATTACAAGACAGTCAGATGATATGAGTTGTTCTTCATCTTTCTTCCTTTTAAAAATTATTTTAAGAGATACCATCTTGGTTTTCAAAATCATAACCACAGTATTTTTTCTTCCCTCCTTCATTTTGCTTTGGTTTTGGGGCCGTAACTGGCAATGTTCAGGAGTTACTCCTGACTCTACACTCAGAAATTCTACTTCTGTCACTGCTTGGGGAACCAAATGGAATGCTGGGTGTCAAACCTGGGTTGGCTGTGTACAAGTGCCTTTCCTACTGTATTACCACTCCGACCCTGCCACAGTGTTTAAAAACTAACAAAGTGATTTGTTTAACCAGTTTCTTTCTTTCTCTCTCCTAAATTTTATGTTTGGACCAAATCCAGTATTAATGGGGTGGGGGATACCTCCCGCTGAAACCATTCTTGGTAAAGCTCAGGGACATTTCAGTACTGGGAATTGATTCTGGGACTCCTACATGCAAAGCATTTACTCCAGTCTTTTGATCCATCTCCACAGCCCTTTCTATTATTTTGGGCCACAGCCAGCAGTGCTCAGGGCTTACTCTTTTTTTAAAAAAAATTTTGCCCTATTTACAAACTAGATTTATTTATTTATAAATTTTTTTAATTTTAGCTACAAGCTTTCATGTTTGGGTTACAATCTCACAATGATCAAACACCCATCCCTCCACCAGTGCACATTCCCCACCACCAATATCCCGGGTATACCCTCTCGTTCCCACCCTCCCCCTGCCTCTAAGGCAGACAATATTCCCCATACTTTCTCTTTACTTTTGGGCATTATAGCTTATAACACTGACACTGAGAGGTCATCATGTTTGGTCCATTATCTACTTTCAGCATGCATCTCCCATCCCAACTGATTTCTCCAGCCATCATTTTATTAGTGATCCCTTCTCTATTCCATCTGCCTTCTCCCCTCCCCTCATGAAGCAGTCTTCCAGCTATGGGGCAATCCCCCTGGCTCAGGGCTTACTCTTTTTTTTTTTTTTTTTCTTTTTGGGTCACAACCAGCAATGTTCAGGGTTACTCCTGGCTTTGCACTCAGGAATTACTCCTGGCAGTGCTTGGGGGACCATATGGGATGCCAGGGATCAAACCCGGGTTGGCCGCATGCAAGGCAAATGCCCAACCAGCTGTGCTGTCGCTCCGGCCCCTCAGGGCTTACTCTTGACTCTGCTCAGGGACTAGTGTGGTGGTGCTTGGAGTACAGAATGGGGTCCAGAAATTGAACTGAAATCAGCTACAATGCAAGGCAAGTGCTTTAGCTCCTGAACTATCTCTCTGGCTTATTTTTGTTATATTAGGGGGACTGTTTTTTGCCACATCTAGTGATGCTCAGGGATTGCTCCTGGTGGTGCTTGAGGAACCCTATGGGGCGCTGGTGATTGGGCTCATAAGTCAGGCATATAAGGCAAGCACCCTACCTGCTTTATGATCTTTCTAGCCCTCTATTTTTATTTTTAAATTACTTATGTGTATATTTTGAGCAATATCAGGCATGCTCAGGGCTTAATCCTGACTTAATACTTAGGAATCACTTCAGGCAGTGAATTCAAATGGCCATGTGCAAGGCAAGAGCCCTACCTGCTGTACTCTCTCCAATCCATCTTATTAATTTCTTTAGCTAGGTAATATGCATATAGTGCAAAATTCTTTGACAAAGAATTTCAGTTAAAAAAGACATCTTCAGGGCTGGAGCAATAGCACAGCATGTGGGGCGTTTGCCTTGCACGAGACGGGCCCGGGTTCAATTCCCAGCATCCCATATGGTCTCCCAAGCACTGCCAGGAGTAATTCCTGAGTGCAGAGCCAGGATTAACCCCTGTGCATTGCTGGGTGTGACCCCCAAAAGAAAAAAAAAAGGGATCTTCTCTGGAGCAGATTTTTTTTTTTTTATATATTTGTGTGTTGGGGTCAGGTAGTTGTTTTGGGCCACACTTGGTGGTGCTCAGGGGTCCCAGAGTGTTGGGATTTGAGCTAGGGCAGTGGCTTCCACCACAGATGCATGCAAAGCAAATGCCTTATCTCCTATACTGTCTCTGATCCTCTGTTTCTTGATATTTTTCTATAAATAATATAGACACCTATAAACTTAAAGTGATTTTCCTTTTTTTATTCTGAATAATTTAAAATCACTTGTTTTATTCTCTACACAAAGTATTAACTTCCAAGTGTCCACCACCATATTAAAAAAGATAACAATATTGCTGTTCTTTTTTTTGGGGGGGACCACACTTGGCTGTGCTCAGGGGTCACTCCTGGCAGTACTTGGGGGAGCATATATGGTGCTGGGTATTAAATCTGGATTGGCCACGTGCAAGGCAGGCCCTGTTGCTGTTCTTTACAGTTCATATTTGTTCTGTTTTTAATTTTTTGTTTATTTTTGGGCACACCCGGCAGTGCTTAGGGCTTGACTCTTCACTCAGTAATCACTGCAAGTGGGGCTCAGAGAACCATATATAGTCCCAGGGATCAACTGCTTGCAAGGTGGCTTTACCTGCTGTATTATCCCTAAAATAGAACAGTTTTTATAAGAACAGAAGTGGGAAAATCAGGGGCTGGAGTGATAGCACAGGGGGTAGGGTGTTTGCCTTGCATGCAGCCAACCCAGGTTCGATTCCCAGCATCCCATATGGTCCCCTGAGCACTGCCAGGAGTGATTCCTGAGTGCAAAGCCAGGAGGAACCCATGAGCATCGCCAGGTATGACACAAAAAGAAAAAAAAAAGATTTGGAAGCTGTAGATTTATGACTGCTTAATAAGTGTCAATCCACTAGTCAAGAAAATTTGTTTATTCTGGTTAAAGAAACAGGTACATCTATACAATGGAATACTATGCAGCTGTTAGAAAAAATGAAGTCATGAACTTTGCATATAAGTGGATCAACATGGAAAGTATCATGCTAAGTGAAATGAGTCAGAAAGAGAGAGACAGACATAGAAAGATTGCACTCATCTGTGGAATATAAAATAACAGAGTAGGAGACTAATATCCAAGAATAGTAGAAATAAGTACCAGGAGGTTGGCTCCATGGTTTGGAAGCTGGTCTCACTTGCTGGGGAAAAAGGCAGCTCAGACAGAAGGGAACACCACGTAAAATGTGATTGGAGATCCTGCGCGGGAAGGGAGATGCGTGCTGAAAGTAGACTAGAGTCTGAACACAATGGCCCTCAATATCCCTATTGCAAATCATAATACCCAATTGGAGAGAGAAATCAAAAGGGAATACCCTGCCACAGAGGCAGGGTGGGGTAGGGTGGAGATGGGATTGGGGGATGGGAGGGATACTGGGTTTATTGGTGGTAGAGAATGGGACTGGTGGAAGGATGTGTTTGCGAACATTGTATGAGGGAAAAACAAGCTTGAAAATGTGAAAATCTGTATCTGTACCCTCATGGTGACTCACTAATTAAAGAATAAAAAAAAAGAAAATTTGTGTATTAACTTTTTGATTACAGAAGTGAAAATTAACTATGCTGCTAGCTGGAGTGATAGCACATCGGGTAGGGCGTTTGCCTTGCATGCGGCCGACCTGGGTTCGATTCCCAGCATCCCATATGGTCCCCTGAGCACTGCCAGGGGTAATTCCTGAGTGCAGAGCCAGGAGTGGCCCCTGTGCATCGCTGGGTGTGACCCAAAAAGCAAATAAAAAACAACAACAACAACAAAAAACCAATAACTTTAACTTTACCAAAATAAAGCAGAGTATGAACTGGGTTTTACATAGCTCTGAGACACATTTTATTTATTTATTTATTTATTTATTTATTTATTTATTTATTTATTGTTTTTGGGTCACACCCGGCGATGCACAGGGGTTACTCCTGGCTCTTCACTCAGGAATTACCTCTGGCGGTGCTCAGGGGACCATATGGGATGCTGGGATTAGAACCCGGGTCCGCTACGTGCAAGGCAAACGCCCTACCCGCTGTGCTATCGCTCCAGCCCCTCTGAGACACATTTTAAAAGGCCAGTTAGAGCAAACCTGTCATGAGACAGCATTTAAGTTAGGATCCCACTATCAGCTATCATCAGCAGTACTATAAACTATAGTGCAAAAAATTACATATTAATAAAAGCTCTCCTTGTAGAAGTGGACTGGTTGAAGGGAGGCAAATCTGGTGGAACTAGTTAAAAGTAAGTGAGCAATAGTTAAGGAATGGGTATTGAAACATTGTATGCCTGAAACCTAATCACAAATAACTTTGATTTCATGGTGACTAAATAAAAAATAATAATAAATGAAGAGTCTTGTTATAGTGATGGTAAAAATAAATAATAAATAATAAAGACGACCAAAGAGAGTACAGATGGTGAGGCACACGTGCACATGGCTCTATTAGCCACAACACTGGTTCAGATCCTTATTGTTTCAAATGGGTTCCCTAAGCACCATTGCTGAGCACAAAGCCATGAATAACCCTTGAACATTGCCAGGTGTGGCCCCCAAACAAAAATAAGTAAACTAGGGAAAATTGGCTTTTTCCTAATTCTCCTTAATATGTTCTTACCTGGGTTTAAGGGAAAATCAGTTGTTGCAGAGGCCATGGAAACTTATGTTGACTCCAGTGGCTGAAGTGATAGCACAGTGGGTAGAGCATTTGCTTGCATGTGACCAACCCAAGTTTGATAACCAGCATCCCATGTGGTTCCCTGAGCACTGCCAGGAATTATTCCTGAGTGTAGAGCCAGGAGTAGTAACTTGACCCCTGAGCATCTCTGGGTATAGCTTCCTCTCCCCAATAAAAATGAACCCCAAAACAAGCAAAAAACAAACAAACAAAAAAAAACAAACAAAAAACAACCTACCAACTTCTATTGACTCCAGTATTGCAAATACTGGAGCATAAAAAATTTGTCATAACCTACTCTCAATGACTTAATCACCATTAAGGAAATAAATTATGCCAACTACTTAGCTGTTCATGTGGCAAAAGATGTTTCTGAATTTATCTTTTTGATGAGGGTGGTTTACTTTCCCAAAGGGAATTCCATACCTAATTAACTTAGCATTTAGTATCTACAAAATTCAAATTCTTTTTGAAAAGACAAAGTAACTATTGTAAGATCATGAAATGTCTTTTTTTTTTTCCAGATAAGGTATTTTTTTTTCCTCTTTTTTTGGCTTTTTTGGGTCACATCCGGTGATGCACAGGGGTTACTTCTTGTTCATGCACTCAGGAATTACTCCTGGCGGTGCTCGGGGGACCATATGGAAAGCTGGGAATCGAACCCAGATCAGCCGCATGCAAGGCAAACACCCTACCTGCTGTGTTATTGCTCCAGGCCCTCCAGATAAGTTTTTAACTTCTTATTTTCCCAACTCTGTATCAGTAGTATGCTATTTATTTCAATGATCAAGTCTGAGAATACCTTTCTTAATAACTCCTGATTATTCTTATTCTTACCTATTTGTACCTTCCCTCTATCTTTGTTGGGTCACGAAGTTCTTTCCAGACAAGCCTGATTATAATAATACAACTGAGGGGGACTAGAGATAAAGTAGAGTGCTTGTTTTGCACACAGTCCACCTGGGTTTGATTCCCGGCACAGACAGGACGCAACTCCCAGGTGTGCCCCACCCCTGCTTTTTTTTTTTTTTTTAAATTTTTTGGCTTACATTCTGTAGTGCTGAGAGGTTACTCCTGGCCCTGCACTCAGGAATTACTCCTGGTGTTGCTTGGGGGACCATATGGGATGCAGGGGATCAAACCCCAGTTGGCCGCGAGCAAGGCAAACACCCTATCCACTCCAGCCCTCCTCCCCATTCTTTTTCGACTTAAGTATTTTAGTATGCTAACAGTAGTGATCAAGTAAGTGCCACAAAGAAAGCAGAAAAGTCACGTCTCAGTAGTTATATTAATGGTTTGCCACAAAATTGTTAAGCACTTGTTTTCTGGATTTTGTTTTGTTTTGGGCCACACCAACTCTCAGGCCTTACTTGTGACTTTATACTCAGGAATCACTTCTGGCGGTATTGGGTGGTACCATATGAGATGTTGGGGATTGAACCTGAGTTTTGGGTTGGCTGCATGCCAGACAAGTACCTGCTGTACTGTTTCTCTGCTCACCTCTTCTGTCCCGCCCCCGCCATTGTTAAACACTTGTACCTGGTGGTGATTGCTCCCAGTTCAGTACTTGGAGGTCACTCAGGGTGGTGCTTGGTGAGACCATTTGTGCTGGGGTTTGAACCTCGGCCACCTGCATGCAAAACATATGCACTATTTGTTTTGAACTGTTTCCTCAGTCCTGGATTCTACATTTTGCTTTGCTTTGCTTAGTTTTCAGGAGGCTTTCTTTCAATCATTTCTCCCCCCAATCCAGCTGTGGTTCAGTGGGAGTGCTGGTTGGGCCTGAGATGCTTAGGATCAGTTGACCTCCAGGGCCTCAGGCAATGCATTGAGGGATCCAGTGGTTAGGGGGGATCAAACAGTGGTCAGCCATATGCAAGGCATGTTCATAACAGGTTAACGTCAGCACGTACGACTAGTATCTAATACTTAACCCAAATGGTAGTGTCAGCATCAGCATGTTAACCCCTGTACTATCTCCAGTCCCTGGTTTCTACAGTTTTTAGTTTTTGGTCACACCTGGAGGTGTTGTAGGGGTGGTACCATATGGGATGTTGGGGATTGAACCTGGGTTCTGGGTTGGCTGCATGCCAGACAAGCAGCTTACCTGCTGTACTCTTTCTCTGCTCATCTCTTCTGTCCCGCCTCCGCCATTGTTAAGCACTTGTACCTGGTGGTGATTACTCCCAGTTCAGTACTTGGAGGTACTTGCTTTCTACTTAGGGCTCACTCCTGGTGACAGGCATCTAACCGGAGTCAGCCACATGCAAGGCAATCAGCTTAACCCTTGTATTGTTTCTCCTGCCCCTGAATATAACATTTTGTTTAGATCACACAGCAGTGCTCAGGGCTTACTTCTGGCTCTGTGCTCAGCAGTCTCTCCTGGAGGTATCAAGGTTCTGAAGATTGGACCCAGGTTGGCTTCATGCAAAGCAAGTACTGTACTATCTTCTCCAGCCCAGAAATTATTGTTTCAGCTATGAGCACAGATCACCTGTTTCTAGAGACTAAGTCGGTGAATTAATTTTAACATACATTACTTATTTATTTGCCACACTAGCAGTACTTGGGCTACTCAGGTCTTGTACTTGGGTCTGTACTCAGGGACCATTCCTGGGAGACAATGTTCAGTACTGATCAGATCAGGATCAGCTACATATAAGGCAGTCCTTTAACACCAACCTATCCTTTTGACCCGTGGCATATTATTTTGGAAGCACTTCTCAGTCTGCATCAGGCATTGGGAAAGCAAACTGGCTTTGTTTGTAGTACTGCTTAATTCTGTGTTGTGTATTGTGTAAAATGTGTGATGAGGATCACTCTTAATAATAGACTTCTTGGGGGGCTGGAGCGGTAGCACAGCGGGTAGGGCATTTGCGTTGTACGTGGTCGACCCAGGTTCGATTCCCAGCATCCCATATGGTCCCCTGAGCACCGCCAGGAGTGATTCCTGAGTGCAGAGCCAGGAGTAACTCCTGTGCATTGCTGGGTGTGACCCAAAAAAGAAAAAAAATAAAGAATGAACTTCTTGTGGGCCGCGGCGATAGTACAGCAGGTAGGGCGTTTGTCTTGCATGCGGCTGACCTGGATTTGATCCCCGGCATCCCATATGGTTCCCCAAGCACTACAAGGGTAATTCCTGAGTGCAGAGCCAGGAGTAAACCCTGAGCATTGCTGGGTGTGACCCGAAAAGAAAAAAAAAAAAGACTTCTTGGGGCCGGAGCAATAGTTCAGTGGATAGGGCGTTAGCCTTGCATGGCTTCGATTCCCCGCATCTCATATGGTCCCCTGAGCACCACCAGGAATAATTTCTGAGTGCAGAGCCAGGGGTAATTTCTGTTTTTTTTTTTTTTTTTTTTTTGGTTTTTGGGTCACACCTGGCGATGCACAGGGGTTACTCCTGGCGGTGCTCAGGGGACCATATGGGATGCTGGGATTCGAACCCGGGTCGGCCGCGTGCAAGGCAAACGCCCTACCCGCTATGCTATCACTCCAGCCCCCAGGGGTAATTTCTGAATGCATCACCAGGTGTAACCCAAAAAGTTTAAAAAAGAAGAAGAAGAAGAAGAAGAAGGAAAAAAAAATAGATTTCTTAGGGGTATGGCGCTGCCAGCAGGTTAGCCTGTACCTTCGGGGTGAGTGCAGAAGCCTGATGGTGTTTTCGGGCTTCCTGATACCCCAAAATTGCTGCTGTGCCTCTGGCCAGACCCCAACAACTCAGGATCAAGTTTTCTTAGAAATTAAACAACCAAAATTAGGTGTGTGCGAGCCACGCCCACAAACCACCTCCAGCTCAACTATACAAGCTCATTTTTTGGCCTTGCTTCAGAGACCCATAAATCTTGAAAGAGATCAAAAGCCACAGTTAATCTCAAACCCGCGAAAGGCTGAACAGATCAGGGTAAATTGGAGGGGGCCAGGTAAGCCAGGTGCCTGCACAAGCAGAGGCCCCTCCTTAGCTGCCACTTACTCCCACAATCCAAAATCTTCACCATGCTCTGGGCTGGACTTAATCTTGGATGAACCTCACTGAGATATTAACCTGTTAGAAATTCTGATATGCAGGTTTTATGACTGAAATCTCCAGGCTTTCTCAGTTCGGATAGGCTACTTCCCCCCACTCCCTGTCCTCCTGGGAGCACTGGCAGTCACCTCATGATCCAACTCCAGTACTACCATGTAAGCTCTTCTACTGGCCTTATTTTGGAGACCCATAAATAAATCTTGAAAGAGATCAAAAGCCGCAGTTAATCTCGGACCCACGCAAGGCTGAACAGACCGCAATAAATCGAAGGGGTTCAAGTCAGCCTTGTGTCCCCAGCAGCTGCTTGCTTTCACGACCCAGAAGCACTGCTTGGAATGACTCCACCATCTCAGGACAGACCTCACAGAGATATAATCTGCTGAAAATTTGGGTATGCGGGTTTTGTGACTGAAATCTCCAGACTTTCTTGGGGTCGGGATGGACTACCTCCCCTCGTCTACTGTACTTCTGAAATCCTTGGCAGTCACATTCATACTCCAAAGCTGCCACCCAGTTAAAAAAAAGCTACTCCAGCCTTACCTTCTGGATAAAAAATACTGAACGCCCTGAACAAACATGATGTACCTGTATTGCAAATCATAATGCACAAAAGGAGAGAGAGAAAGAAAAGTGCCTACCATTGAGGCAGGCTTGGTATGGATGGGAGTGGAAGGGTAGTATTGGGGAATGGTGGAATGGCAACAGGGGGACATTGGTGGTGGGACATGTACACTTCTGAAGTGATGGGTGTTGGATCATTGTTTTTGTGGGTTTTTTAAATTATTTTTTATTGAATATTCGTGAGATAGACCATTACAAAACCATTCATGATTGGGTTTCAGTCATGATCCAACACCCATCCCTCCAGCAGTGTATATGTCCCACCACCAGTGCCCCCATTTCCCTCCCACCATCCCTCAATAACCCCCCTGCCCCTAATCTCCCTCTTTTTGTGCATTATGGTTTGCAATACAGGTATAAGAGGTCATCTTATTTGTTCAGGGCATTCAGTATTTTGTCCAGATGGTAAGGCTGGAGTAGCTTTTTAACTGGGTGGCAGTTTTGGGATATGGATGTGACTGCTGGGGCTTCTGGAAGTACAGGGGGGTGGCGGAAGGTAGCCCATCTTGACCCTGAGAAAGCCTGGAGATTTCAGTCACAAGATCTGCATACCCAAATTTTCGGCAGATTGTATCGCCGTGATGTCCATCCTGAGTTGATGGAGTTAGGCCAGGGGCATGGCAGAGATTTTGGATTGTGGAAGCAAGTGGCTGCCAGGGGATCGAGCGCTTGGGTGGGCACCAGACTGACTTTCCCCCTTCCAATTTACCCTGGTTTGTTCAGCCTTGCACGGGTCCAAGATTAACTGCAGCTCTTGATCTCTTTCAAGATTTATTTATGGATCTCTGAATCAAGGCCCCAAAATGAGCTTGTATAGCTGAGCGGAGGTGGTTTGTGGGCGTGACACCCATATACCTAACTTTTGGCCACTTAATTTCTCAGGAGATTTGATCCCAAGTTGTTGGGATCTGGCCAGAAGCACAGCAGCAATTTTGGGGTATCAGGGAGCCTAAAGGCACCATCAGACTGCTGCTGAAGTTACAGATTGACTTGATGGCGGCACTGTACCCCCCAGGGTGTTGGATCATTGTATAACTGAAACTCAATCATAAACAGCTTTGTAATGGTTCAAAAAAAAAAAAAAAAGAGATTGCTAACATGTTGTTTAAAAATAAAAAATAAAGAACAGACTTCTGACATGTCCCAGCATTGTTGGATTTGAACCCTAAATTTCCCCATCCCTGAAAAAAGAATGGACTTCTTTGTGTGCACTTTCCTATACTTAACAGGAAAAAAATTGCTCCTTATCAATTATATGAATGGGATTATGCTGATATAATTTGTTGTTACTATTAATAGTAATTCTGAAACACCATGAATTGATTTTCTTTGAATAAACTAGACCCACTGAAAACAACTACAGGGAATTTGTAGGAGAGTACTAAGCTAGATAATCTTTAGATTGTTCTTTTAGGGAGGTGTTGGATGGACCACACCTATGTGTGTTTCTGGGCTATTCTGCCTCTGTGCTTAAAAGTGACCCTAGTATTATTGGGGACAATATATGGTATTGGGAATTGAACTGGGGTTGGTGGTATGCAAGACAACCTCCTTAATTGCTGCAGTATTTGTTTTTGACAGCAGTGAAGAGCTGTGACTTTGGGAGGATGGGAGTATCCATACCATATGCTCAGGGCTTATTTTTGACACTCAGGGAGACTCCAGGTGGTGATTGGGGAACCTTGTGGGGTACAGAGGAAGTTTTTTTACCTGCTGTATTATCTCAAGCGCCGCCTGTGTCATTAATATAAAATTATTTAAGTATTGTTAAATTTTATCCATATTTTAGCATAAAGCTGGCTTAAAAGAAATAATAAACCAGGTGTTGCAGAGCTGAAGGAGCTGAAGAGAGCTTGCTTTGTACATATCTGACCTGGAGCACCGCTGGGAGTGATTTCTGATTGCAGAGCCAGAAGTGACGTCTGAGTCTTGACAGGTGTGGCATGCCTCCCCCTCAAAAAAAAAAAAATTTAAATAAATATTATCTCTGGGGACTGGAGCAATAGTACAGCAGGGAGGGCGTTTGTCTGGCACACAGCTGACCCAGGTTCGATTCCCAGCCTCCCATATGGTACCATGAGCACTGCCAGGAGTAATTCCTGAGTGCAGAGCCAGGAGTAACACCTGAGCTTTGCCGGGTGTGACCAAAAAGAAAAAAAAAAAGACCTGAGTGGAAATAATCTGTCAAAAAATTTTATTTTGAGGCCTGAGAGGAAACCAGTGTCTTATAAATGCATGGTATGAGTTCCCCCATTAAACTATGGCTGTGACTTCAGCGTTTGGAAATTTTACTTTAGTTGTATTTATTATGTAATATTCATCCTAGAGTGGAGATTAGCAAGACAAGCATAGTGAACTGGGATGGTTGAATTTTGGCTAAGAAATGACAAGGGTAATGTAGTGCAGAGTGTGGATTTTGGATGTAACATCTGCTATTGTTAGCTGAATGAGTGACTTTCAAATTAGTTTCCTTATCTGTGAAGCTAGAAAGGGAATCTACTTCCCTAGGGACTGGAGTGAAAGCACAGAGGGTAGGGTACTTGCCTCACACATGACAGACCCAGGTTTGATCCACAGCAACCTGTATGGTCCTCTGAGCTCACCAGGAGTAAGTCCTAAACACCAATTTGTATGGCCCCAAATCAAAACAAAACAAAACAGAAGACATCTTGGTACATTAAATGCTTGGTGAATGTTAGCACTTTTCTTTTTCTTAAAGAATTCTTCAGAGCGAGGGGCTGGAGAGATAGCACAGCGGGTAGGGCGTTTGCCTTGCACGCGGCCGACCCGGGTTCAAATCCCAGCATCCCATATGGTCCCCTGAGCATGGCCAGGGGTAATTCCTGAGTGCAGAGCCAGGAGTAACCCCTGTGCTATTGCCAGGTGTGACCCAAAAAGAAAAAAAAAAAAAAAGAATTCTTCAGAGCGAGCATGTCTGGGGACGTTGATGGTGGAAGAGAAACTAGGGACATTGGTGGTGGGGAATATGCACTGGTGAAGGGATGAGTGTTGGAACATTGTATTACTGAAACAGAATCATAACAACTGTGTGAACTATACATAAACAGTTGTGTATCTCACTGTGATTCAATTAAAAAAATTTTGAGGGGGGGGAAATTCTTCAGAGTATTAGAACTTAGCATATTTATCAAGAAGTAATTTTTTTTTTTTTTTTTTTTTTTTTTTGCTTTTTGGGTCACACCCAGCGATGCTCAGGGGTTACTCCTGGCTTTGCACTCAGGAACTACTCCTGGCGGTGCTTGGGGGACCATATGGGATGCCGGGGATCGAACCCAGGTCGGCTGCGTGCAAGACAAACGCCCTACCCGCTGTGCTATCGCTCCGGCCCCGAAGTAATTTTTTTTTAACTTTTTTTTTTTCTTTCTGGGTCACACTCGGCGATGCTCAGGGGTTGTTACTCCTGGCTTTACACTCAGGAATTACTCCTGGCGGTGCTCGGGGGACCATATGGGATGATAGGAATCGAACCCGGGTCGGCCACGTGCAAGGCAAACGCCCTACCCGTTGTGCTATTGCTCCAGCCCCAAGAAGTAATTTTTAATGTGCAGTTTTTATTGCACAAAATTATCTTTGCTTTTGGATGATTTTGACTTAGTTAAATGAAAAGATGGTGTGTAGAAATTTTTTTTTTCTTATTGGGTCACACCCAGCAATGCATAGGACTTACTCCTGGCTGGCTCATGCACTCAGGAATTACTTCTGGTGGTGCTCAGAGGACCATATGGGATGTTGGGAATCAAACCTGGGTCGGCCACGTGCAGGGCAAATGCCCTACCCTCTGTGCTATCACTGCAGCCCCGAAAAGATAGTTTTTACCATAAAAATTCCTTGATCCTGAAGAAAAACTACCCCTCTGGTTTCAGAGCAATCCTGCTACTTCTGGGTTACTTATCTTTTCAGTTGAGAGGCAGTTATTTTATATATGTGTATATATATGTATAGTGTATTGTATTAGCCTGATTAATGTCAGATAAATAAAGGCTGATGATAACAGTAGTAACTCTGTGTGTGTGTGTGTGTGTGTGTGTGTGTGTGTGTACGTGTGCGTGCTCGCGCGCAAGCGCCCTAGGAATCTAAATGTAGGTCCTATATATGTGAGGTTCGCCTTTTTTTTTTTTTTACTTTTTTTTTTTTTTTTTTTTTTTGGCGTGGGGAGGGAGTACTGAGGTTACTCCTGGCTTTGCACTCAGGAGTTACTCCTGTCAGCATCCCTGTGTGTGATGCTGGGGCTCGAACCTGGGTAGGTCGTGTGCAAGCTGTATGATTGCTTCAGCCCCTTTCCTTTTCCTTTTTTTAGGGGGTGCAGTAGGGGTGATGGAGTTGAAAACCTGGTTTTCTGCTCTTTTAATTTTCAGTGTGTTGTTTTGTGATATCTGTTGGTGCTTATGACTTACTCCTGGCTCTGTGCTCAGGATCAAACCTTGATAGGGTACATGCAAGGCAAACAAGCACCTTACCTGTCGTAAGGTGCTTACTCTCTTTTCGGTTACCTGGGTTCTTTTCATTTTTAAATCTTTTATTATAGTTTAGGAAACTAAAGTACTGTTTTTGGGGGGCTGGAGCAATAGCACAGCGGGTAGGGCGTTTGCCTTGCACGCGGCCGACCTGGGTTCGATTCCCAGCATCCCATATTGTCCCCCGAGCAATACCAGTAGTAATTCCTGAGCACAGAGCCAGGAGTAACCCCTGTGTATTGCCAGGTGTGACCAAAAAAGCAAAGATAAATAAATAAATAAAGAGATGCCTCTTTAAAAAAATACTGTTTTTGGTATTTTACCAAGTGTTTGGTATTTTATATACAACTTAGGACCTCCCACCACTATCTTTAGGCACTTCTAGTCTGATCTTTCTACCTTTCTCCTCCCTCCAGCTGGTAATTGGTTTTGTATTCTAGTATCAAGGGTCTGTTATTCATTGTTCAGTGCTGTTTATGTTCTTATTTGCTCTTTTATCTTTTTCACCCTCCTACTGCTCAGGTGTCCTGGGTGATACTCCTGTCAGTTTTTAGCCAGACTGTTTAATGTTTGGGTTGGCAGTGCTAGATGCCATCAGAACAATTCCAGTGGCGCTCAGGAGTCTATGAGAATCAAACTTGGGTCTTTGAACATGTGAAGCATACTCCCTTGACCACTGAACCATCTCCCTAGCCCCTGAAGTATGTATACAATTCTTTTTGAAAGAGTAGAAGATTTGAACCACACCCAGCAGTGCTCAGTCAGGGCTTACTTCTGGTTCTAAGCTCACACCTAGAGGTACTTGGGGGACCATATGGGGTACCGGGATTGAACCTGGGTTGGCTGGCAAATACTTTACCTGCTGTATTATCTCTTTCACATTAATTATGCAATTATTTTACTGAGTTACAGCTCCTCCTTGGATTTTATTTAGACACAGTGATTTACAATATTGTTCATGCTTAGGAACACAAAATCGCTACCCCATAACTGCCACCAGAGTACCAGGTTTTCTTTACCAAAGTCTCTTTGTAACCCCACTCTCCTCATTTAGCAAAGTCACTACTATAGGCAGATGCTGAGGGTCTATTATGTGGCTATTATTTATTCTCTTATTGTGTTTTTTTATACTCCACATATCGGTGAGATCACTCAGAATTGTCCTCCTTTCCCATGGCACTCAACATGTTGGCCTCCAGTTCCATTCAGTTTACTGCAGACTGCAGTATTTCATCTTTTTTTTTTTTTTCCTTTTTGGGTCACACGAGCAATGCACAGGGCTTACTCCTGGCTTTGCACTCAGGAATTACCCCTGGCTGTGTTCAGGGGACCATATGGGATGCTGGGAATTGAACTCAGGTCAACCGCGTGCAAGGCAAACGCCCTAACTGCTGTGCTATTTCTCCAGCCCCAGTATTTCATCTTTTCTTTTTTGGGGGGGGGAGGTTGTGGTATCTGCCACACCCAGTTGTGCTCAGGGTCTACTCCTGGCTCTGTGCTCAGGGATCAGACATAGGCCTCCTGCATGCAACACTTGTTCATACTTTTAAGTTCTCTCTACCTCTGCCTCCAATTTCATATTTTCTTACCATGTTCAGTCCATGTCACTGTCATCCTGTTCATGGATTTGCTCAAGCGGGCACCAGTAACGTCTCCATTGTGAGACTTGTTAGTGTTTTTGGCATATCAAATATGCCACGGGTAGCTTGCCAGGCTCTGCCATGTGTCGAGATACTCTCAGTAGCTTGCCTGGCTCTCCGAGAGGGGTGGAGGAATTGAACCCGAGTCGGCTACATGCAAGGCAATTGCCCTACCCATTGTGCTATCACTCCAGCCCGTTCAATTTCTATAGTATTCAATTGTGAATCCATATCACAGTTTCTTTATCCATTTATCTCTTACTGGACACTTGGGTTGTTTCCAGATCTTGTCTATTGTGAACAGTACTGCAGTGAACATAGAATGCACTCTTTTCAGATGGCTCTTGGTAGATGCCAAGAAGTAGAATCACTGTCATATGAAGCTTTATTTTTTTTTCTTTTTGGGTCACACCCAGCAATGCTCAAGGGTTACTCCTGGCCCTGCACTCAGGAATTACTCCTGGCAGTGCTCAGGGGACCATATGGGATGCCAGGGATTGAACCCGGGTCGGCCGCGTGCAAGGCAAATGCCCTACCAACTGTTGCAATCGTTCCGCCCCCTATTTATTTATTTATTTAAAATTTATTTTATTTAATCACTATGTGGAAAGTTACAAAGTTCTCAGGCTTATGTCTCAGTTATACAATACTCAAACACCCATCCCTTCACCAGTACCCATATTCCACCACCAAAAACCCCAGTATACCTCCCCCCCCGACCCTCCCACCCCCACCTGCGTAACTGATAAATTTCACTTTATTTTCTCTTTACCTTGATTATATTACAAAACTTACTGTTGTTGGAGTTTCCCCCAGACAAGACAGCCCTACTAACAAGGAAGCATTTGATAATTAGTTTTCCATTGCTGAGAATGAAGAGATATGAAGTCCTGCTGTTCCAAGTACATAACTCTTTGTTTAAAAGTTTTCTCCTTCCCGCGACACCAAGTTCGTGCCTGCTTAAGAGTCCTCATAATATGGCTGACGCCACGCCACTCGACAAGGGAAAATAAAATGAGAAAGAAGGATATTTCCCGTCCTCGGCCGGCATGGGGCTCTGGCTTAGTTCACAGTTTAGAGACATGGCTGCAAGCAGTTTCTGGAACCAAAAGTAGTGTAGTTGGCCTCCGGATCCTGGTCGATCAGCAGCAAAGCGGCTGCACAAAAGTGTGGTCACCCGAGTCGAATCTCTGGCGGGGCATGCGCTCCGGCCCCTATTTAATTTTTTTTTTTAAAGTCCCCATACTGTTTCCCGCAGAACCAGTAGGTGTTCCTACAAACGATGGATGAGGTTTCCCTTTTCACCACAGTGTTTGATTTTCCTGTTGACTGTCATTTTCACTGGTTGTGAGGTGGTATCTCATTGATATTGTCAGTTTGGTTTGCAGTTTCTCAATGATAAGTGATGAACACTTCTTCGTACACCTGTTAGCTATCTATATGTCATCTTTGAGGAAGCACTTCCTCAAAGTGAGCTCCACTCCCCATTTTTTTATGGCATCCCAGACTGCCTATATTAACTTAAAGGCAAAAATGCACCAGTGGGACTGAAGAGATCATACAGGAGTTTTGGTGCATGCCTTGCGTGCGGCTGACTCTAGTTTGAGCCCCAGTACTCTGTTCCCTATGCAAAGCCAGGAATAGTCCCTGAGCACAACCATGTGTGGCCCTGAACCTTCCCTCTCCCACCAAAAAATAAAAGAACCAATGTTTAAATACAGTCAGATTTGTTCAGGGAAATTAAATGGGCATCATCTTATAAAATAATTTCATCTGGCTTTACTTTTTTTTTTTTTGGTTTTTGGGTCACACCCGGCGATGCACAGGGGTTACTCCTGGCTCTTCACTCAGGAATTACCCCTGGCGGTGCTCAGGGGACCATATGGGACGCTGGGATTAGAACCCGGGTCGGCCGCGTGCAAGGCAAACGCCCTACCCGCTGTGCTATCGCTCCAGCCCCTGGCTTTACTTTTTTCCCCCCCTCTTATTTTCTGGTCAGGCCATTGCTGCTCAGAAGCCATTCTTGATTGTGCTCAGGAGTGACACCTGGTGGTGGTCAAGGGACTGACCATATATGGTGTTGGGGAGTAGAACCAGGACTGTAGCTGTAGCAGCAGTGTTCAAGGCAACTGCCTTATCTCCTGTATTATCTCCCTATGGTGATCAAAGGTATAACTAGCCAGTTTTAAATTCATTTTAAATTCATAGTTGAGGATGGAAGAGATCAAATAGAGATGAAGGTGCTTGCCTTGTACATGGCTCACCCAGATTCCATCCCTTACCACCACACACACATCTCAAGCACCAGTAGGTATGATCCCTGAACAAAGAGTAAGGAATAAACTCTTGAGTACCACGGGGTATAGCCTAAAAAAGAAACTCATACTCTTGTGGAAATGAAAAGATTAAGGGAAAATGAATTACTTTATTTGCCCCACTTTTTATGAATGTCATTCTTTTTTTCTCCTGGGCCTCCTGCTGTTCTTGGGGTCTACCAGACCTAAACATGCTGCGCTTAGTGGGAGGCCATATGATGCTGAAAATGGAACCCATTCCCTGTGCATGCCAGACATGTGCTCCAACCCTTTCTTTCCTCTGCCTCACAGATAACAAGTTTTATCTTGTAAAATTATAGCAGTTCTTAGGTCAGGGATCCTCTGGCAATCCTGCTAAGTGCAATATAATGTGACAAATGGTATAACATCAGCCATTTGAAACTTACTTAGCTTGGTGTAAATAATAGGGTTTTCCTTTGCTGCTTATAAATTGTTGAGCACCTTATGCTATTGCTCAATACCTCCTATATCAGATTTTTTTAGGTCAGTGTTGTTTGCTGAAAAATTGGAGTTGATTGTTTAGGAAAACCTGTTTACGAATCAGTGTCTTTGATAACTAAAGAGTTTAGTGGGCCAGGCACATGCTTAACCTACAGGAAACCCAAGTTCAGTCCTTGGCACCTCATGGTCTTCCCCAGTACCATCAGGTGTGGTCCATTAAACACACACACATGCGCGCACACATCAGTGTCTTTGGCCAGGATATGGGTCATTTTTCTCTATGTTTTAGATTGTAGAAACTTTAATGTTTTGGAAAGGAAATAAGGACTTGTTTTTTTGTGAGAGTTTACTGGTAAGTAAAATTATAGTTGTAGTTTTAGAGACTCAAATGAAGAAGTTGTTACATTAATAGGTGATATCAGTTGAAAGGGCTGAAGCGATAGCACAGCGGGTAGGGCGTTTGCCTTGCACATGGCAGACCTGGGTCCGATTCCTCCGTCCCTCTCAGAGTGTGTCAAGCTACCAAGAGTATATCGCTCGAACGGCAGAGCCTGGCAAGCTACCCGTGGCATATTTGATATGCCAAAAACAGTAACAACAAGTCTCAGTGGAGACGTTACTGGTGCCCGCTCAAGCAAATCGATGAACAACGGGTTGATAGTGATAGTGATCAGTTGAAATGTAAGGAAATCTTTGCCTTGCCCTTGTTATGTCTTATTTCTGTTTTTTGTTTGTTGTGTGTGTGTGTCCTTGGCATGCATAGCAGTGTTTAGGGACTGTATGATGCTCAGAACTGAACCTAGAGCTCTTCCTTGCAAAACATGTGTTCAAGCTCTGAGTGCCATTGTCCTGCCGTTTATAAAGGACTGACTGTCTCAGATACGTAAAGATCTCTTTTTTTTTTTTTTTTTCTTTTTGGGTCACACCTGGCAATAGCACAGGGGTTACTCCTGGCTCTGCACTCAGGAATTACCCCTGGCCATGCTCAGGGGACCATATGAGATGCTGGGATTTGAACCCGGGTCGGCCACGTGCAAGGCAAACGCCCTACCCGCTGTGCTATCTCTCCAGCCCCAGATACGTAAAGATCTTAAAGGAAACACCCCCAGTCAATGAATCTCCAAATACAGTTACCACTACCTTACCTCCTCTTTGGTTTACTTGGATTTTTGTTTTTTAACTATACTTCTTTGTGGATCCTTATTAATACTTTGGAGAAATGAAAACTCTTTATAAAGTGATTGGAGAAAGTTGCTCTAAAATAGAAAAAGGAGGGGGCCAGAGTGATGGTACAGTGGGGAGAGCACTTGCCTTATACATGCTGATACTATCCCCAGCATTCCATATGGTCCCCCATGCACTGCCAGGAGTAATTTGTAAGCACAGAGTTGGGGTAACTCATGAGTGTTGCTGGGTGTGGACTCCCTCACTTCCAGCAAAACAAAAAAAAAAAGCAGAAAAAGCAATATTCATTAGGAGATCATGTCAGATTTGTTTAGTATATCTGTAGAATGACATAAGAGGGTTAAGTGATGCATGTAGGTGAGGAATTTGTTGGATTTCAAAGAGGACAAACTGTTCTAGTTGTGACCAGAAAAGTAGAGTAATACTGCAGACATCATTCTGCTGAGTCCAAACCATTTAAAATTTTATTTATTTGCTTTTTGGGTCACACCCGGCGATACACAGGAGTTTCTCCTGGCTCATGCACTAAGGAATTACTCCTGGCAGTGCTCGGGACCATATGAGATGCTGGGAATCGAACCCGGGTTGGCCACATGCAAGGCAAATGCCCTAACCACTGTGCTATCGCTCAAGCCCCAAAATTTAATTTTTTAATTATAAAATATACATATCAAGGGCCTAAGACACTTACGTAGTATGTTTATTTTGTCATAACTGCTTAGTTGTAAACCCATTGATTTGTGTTATGAGTTCAGTTTCTGTGAGTAATATGACTTGGTAGGACTAAATTCTCTTCAAGAGAAAATCTTTAGAGCTGAGAGATGGTACAATGGTAGAGTGCTTGCCTTGCACGCAGCCAACCCAAGTTCAGTTCTTCGCACCCCATAGGATCACCCGAGCCCTGCCAGGAGTAATCCCTGAGCACAGAGCCAGGAATAAACCCTGAGTACTGCCATGTATGCCGTTCCCCCCAACCAAAAAAAAGGAAGAAAGAAATCCTTAGCAATTAGATCTGTGTTGTTATTCTCTGTTCTCTAACACTAGCAAAAGGGATAAGGAAAGGAAATTGGGGGCTGGCTAGATGGTAGTACAGTGGGTAGGGCGTTGCTTTACCCACAGCTGACCTGGTTTAATCCTACCATCCTGTATGATCCCTGAGCACTGCCAGGAGTAATTCCTGAATACTGAGTTGGTAGTAACCCCTGAGCACCTCCAGATGTGACTCAAAAACAAACAGAAAGCAAAATGAAAGGGACTTGGTTGCCAACATATTTCAGTCTTTTGTAATTTGTGATATGTTGTGGTATTGGGACTCATGATTTCCTCTCTTGGATGTGGGCTTTGGAAACTAAACAGTTAAAGCCTCATGATTTGAGAGACTAGCTTTCATGAATGAAAGCAAAGTTTGGCACTAGGCCAGAATAATTGGGGTGGGGTAATTAGGATGGGGAGACTAACTGACTTTTGTACTAGATATGACTTTTAAAAATTAAAAGATAATTCCATGTCCTGAGGTTATAAACCGGCTACAACTGGTTTTTCTTCCCCCACACTCCTGCCCCCGCTAGGCATCATGGGTAAAAGTAAGCATCCCCCTGTTTCTTTTGTTTAATATAACAGTACGCCATGTGATTGGCAGGGTAGTGCCCGCTTGGAGTCCGGGTTTGTGCAGGTCTCTCAAGGGGGCTGGCACGTATGGGGCTGGGGCTGCTCCTGGGCTGTAGAAAGAGCTGCTCTTACAATAGAAAAGAAAGGGAACCTTCTCCTACTACCCCCCTCCCCCCATCAAACCCAAACCCGTCTTTATTCCTTCTTTTCTTCCTTTTCTTTTTCCCTCCCTCCCTTATCTCCAGCTTTCCTGGCAGCTAGAGGAGGGAGCAGAAAAATGTATACCTGTAAGTACATTTAACTGTCTTGTTTTCCCTCCCTCATCTTTCTTTTTCTAAAAGCAGAAATTCAGAATACCGAGTCCTTCCTGAGTATGTTTATAGAATGAGATAGATGCTGAGGTTTCTGATATTAAAATAATAAATACCATTGTTTTCTCGTAAAAAATTGTTACAGAATAATTATTCTTATACTAACTCCTTTCCTTTTGGATTCTCAATCTTTCTGCTTCATTCATTTACTGTAACGGTCATTGGCTTCTGGTTTTCTTCTAGCCGAAGCGCTGTAAGAGGAGTATTATACCAAGATTTTCTTTTTTAAATTTCTTTTGTCTGTAGCAGTGATGGTTCTAGCTCTCTCTTCCCCTCACTACCCCTCCTTTTTCCATGTCAGCTCCAATCCTGCTCTGTGAATGGAGTCAACCAGCTGACTGAGTGCTGGCATCATGCCAGGGGCTGCAAAGCAATGAGACTGTGCGCGCGCTCGCGTGTGTAAGTGTATACAGAACACAAAGGGAAAGGCCTGCAGTCTAGGAAATCGCAGGCTATTATATAAGGAAGTCTGCGTCATCTCTGCTTACATGGGCTGATGGACAAGGAAAAGAGAAAGCCTTAGAGGAGGAAAAATATCCTTTTATGCGTGTACAAACACGTTTATTTCCTTGTTATCTTAAAATCACATATTTTTGGCAATATGAGAGAGCGCTTTACTGTCCAAGTGCAGTGACCATGTTCCTAGTGGAAGTGGTGATTCTTTGGGATGTGGAAGCAGTTTGTTCTGGCTCTCTTCTTTCAGCCCTTTTTCTGAAGTGTATATGAAGAAGAGGAGAATGAATAAAAGAAATGTTACTGAGATTTAACAGCTGTCACTTTATTTTTTTTTTCTCTGAGAAGTTTCTAATTTTTCAAGATTGCCAAGAGGACAGGGATAGGATGTCAAGAGGATGCCAGATAATAGAATAAATATTTTTTACTGGATACTGTTTTTTTTTTTAGTTAACCATTTTTTTTTCTCCTTTATTTATTTCTTCTTGTTGGTATATTTAGTAGATTATAAAAATGCAGTATTCTCCCCCTGCCATCTGCTATTAAGAGTTGTACAAAAGGAAAGTCAAATAGCATATGGAAGGAAGAAAAATTAAAGATCTTGGATTCCAGATATTACAAGTGTAATGATTTTGGGTTTCATTTGTAATGATTCCCTCTATCATTGGTCTTTTGGAACTGGTGGTCATTTAGGGGCTACTTACGTTCACCAATTTACTGTTTCCTTTTTCTTATTTTTAAATTTCTCTTCATGTGCTTTCTAGGTATGATCTATATGTGAAATAGGTATGATCTGTATGTGTGTATGTTCAGCAAAAATGAAAAATATGTATTAATAAAAGCAGGTCATATTGCTGGATGTGACCCAAAATGCAGGGAAAAAAAAGCATCATACTGTCAGGTTGTTTTATGTGTATTTATTTTGCTCCTATCCATTATTTTGCATTCAGAATGATGGTGATGATATGTAATGCAGCTAGGAAAGTTTAGAGTAGTAGGGAACTTTTGAGCTGGTTTATTCTGTGAAAATGTTACATGCCTTCCACACAGCAAGTTGATAATGATAATCAGGTTGCAGACAAGCATCATTCATTTCTAAATATATCCATATCCAATTTCACTTTTTTATTTGGGGGGGGGGTGGGCCAAACCTGGTGGTGCTCAGGAAACCATGTGGGATGTCAAGATCAAATCCAGGTTGAACTTCACAGTTGCCCTACCCGCTGTGCTGTCTTTCTGGCCCCACTGCCACCTTGGTATGTGCATTTTGATGTGTGAGGAGGTGCATATGTAAAGGGTACTGGAGAGAATTTATCAGAGTGTGAATGGTTTGTTTATTCCCAAGTTATTTCTTCACCCAAAGCAGTGACAATCACTCTTCCTAAGTTTCCTCTATATAGATTATTTGCCACTTATTTGAACATTGAAAGACAAATGAAGCTAATCAAACCAGCTCAAATCTGAATCACAGCAATTCATAGTTGAAAGATTTCCTAGTTTAAAAGTTTTTTGTTTGTTTTTGTTTTGGGGCTACACACAGGGAAACTCAGGGGTTGCTCTGACTCTGCACTCAGGAACCACTCCTGACAGTGTTCAGGGGACCATATGGGATACCAGGAATCAAACCCAGATCAACTGTGGGGAAGGCAAGTACCTTACCTACTGTACTATCTCTCTGACCCCCTAGTTTTGAATAGTTTAAGTTAATTTTATCCTTTTCAGTATTTTTTGGTAGTGCTTTCTAGAGAACCAGCATTTTTTTTTTATGAGATGTGTATAGTATAGTCTGTTACTAGTTTCACGTTACACTGTTTTACTTTATAATAAGGAGAAGAGGAAGTGTTTTTGAGGAGGGGGAAAGAATACAGTGGGTAGTGCACTTGCCTTGCATGCTGTCAGCTCGGGTTTGATCCCTGGCATCCCAACTGCCAGGATTAATTTCCTGAGTGCAGAGCCAGGGTAACCTCTGAGCATGATTGAGTATTGCTCAAAAACAAAAACAAAAAAGATGTTAAGTGTCTCAAGTGTTCATGAGGCATTTCATCTTTGTACAATTAGCTATTCAAATTCTTATACCACATGTATTAAATTTTGAGTATATAAAAAATGAATGTACCATAATTCACAGCAGATTAAATGTAGAAGTAGTTAGCAGAATCCAGCTATTAAAGAGATTTGCAAGAGTTGAAAATAATGCCAAGAAGTGATTCTTCAGGGAGGGAAGTTATTTCATATAAAGAATTGATGCTAATATGGAATGTGGGCTTATTATTTTAAAAAAGTTAATATTTAAAAATTTGTTTCAATTTTTTGTTGTTGTTTTGAGGCCATACTTGGCAGTGCTGAGGGCTTATTCCTTGTTCCATGCTCTGGGTTCACTTCTGGCAGAGCACAGGGAACCATATGCAGTGCGGAAGATTTTACCTCGTTGGCTGCATGCAAGGCATACCCTACCTACTGTACTAATGCTTTGTCCATCTCAATTTCTAGTATGATGACTACTTATAGTAATAACTCATAACTCTTGGGAGTCCTTGAATTTTAAGAGTATTTTCTTAAACAAGAATCCTGAGGCAAAAAGCTTCAAGGACCATATAGAGTATGCCTGATAACTGTGAAAGATCCTGACATGCAGTGACTCAGAAAGAACATACTCTTTTTTTGTTTGTTTGTTTGTTTGTTGCTTTTTGGGTCACACCCAGCGATGCACAGGGGTTACTCCTGGCAGTGCTCAGGGGACCATATGGGATGCTGGGAATCGAACCCAGGTCAGCCGTGTGCAAGGCCTACCCGCTGTGCTATTGCTCCAGCCCCAAGAACATATTTCTTTAACTGTACAATTGGGTGGTTCCTGTTGCCTCTTTGTAAGGTATGATATAATACAGGGACTCATTCTTTACACTAGAATTTTTCCTGATCTTTAGGACAGTGGTCTCATCCTTAGTGCGTATCACTTGGAGGACTTACTAAAACAGTTTCTAATCTCTATCCCCAGAATTTCTCATTCCTTAATCTGAGTTTGGGGCTCAAGAGTTTGAATACCCAGTGGGGGCCGGATATAGTTACTTGCACTGGTAGAGCAAGTGACTTGCCTTGTTGAGTTCAAAGCCTCTGGCACTACCCCGAATATGAAATGGGAGCCAGGTGACCTGGCCATTTGTGATCAGGGGTGATGCAATCAGTGTGCAATCTCCAGTGCACTGTAGCTGAAATGTGTGAGCACCACAATTGAAGTATTTGAACTTCACTGCCAAATGTATGACCATTACAACCAGGTGTTTGATACCTCCAGTCATCACAACAATTTGTATGACAGCCAATTTTCAAGAGATTCTGTAGGATCAGCTTGTACAGTATTGTCCTTCACACTACAAGGTTGAAAATGGAAGGAGGAAGACCTTGGAAGAGTTTGACAATTTTAGCAATTCTTAGGCAGTATACTCATCGCATCCTCTTTATTGTATTGGTGAGACTTTAGCCTAAGGATTGGCAAGGGAGGCTAGTGTAGTTGAATAACTATATGGCCAAAGCATATTGTTGTGGAAAAGGGAAAAATTGATTTTTTTTTTTTTTGCTTTTTGGGTCACACCTGGCGGTGCTCGGGGGACCATATGGGATGCTGGGGATCGAACCTGGGTCGGCCGCGCGCAAGGCAAACGCCCTCTCCGCTGTACTATCAGTCCAGCCCAAAAATTGATTTTCTTAAAGTATTTCTCAACATTTTATTTGTTTTTAGGGCTGGAGCGATAGCACAGCAGTAGGACGTTTGCCTTGCATGAGGCCGACCAGGGTTCGATTTCTTCGCCCCTCTTGGAGAGCCCGGCAAGCTGCCTGTGGCGTATTCAACATGCCAAAAACAGTAACAAACAAGTCTCACAGTGGAGAGTGCCCGCTCAAGCAAATCAATGAGCAGCGGGATGACAGTGACAGTGATTTTTCTCTGCCTCTGCCCTCTTCCCTCCCTTGTTTTAATAAGTGAAGATCACACACACCTGAGGATTCAGTGAGGATTCAGTCTTCCTGCAGTTTTAGCTGTGTTGCTTGTGGGGGATGCACATCAGGTTACAGTGCTCATACAGTGAACCATAGTCCTCACCAGTGTCTGCACACGTTTAGTTAAAATGCTTGCACTTGTGCTTGCCAAGAGTACCACTTCCTGGCTGTGGCACTTGTGCATCTTTTTAGTTGGGATTCCCAGGAGTCATATCACTTTGTGGTGCATACACACTCCTAAGTCCTCTGGTGCTGGATTGCAGAGAGTAGAGCTGCCGGGGTTGCACTGGGTGCGTGCGGGGCACCAGGGGTTTAGGTTCATGCAAAGCATCTTTCTAAGCTACTGGGATATTCTGCTAGACCGAGAATTTTTTTTTTTGGTTTTGGGTACACTCAGCTCTGCACTCAGGGATCACTCCTGGCAAGTTCTTAGAAACCATATATGGTAATGGAGATTGCATACAAGGCAAGCACTGTATCCACTATACTATCCACTATACTATCTCTCAGCCTCACCCTGCACCCGAATTAATTTGATGGGCAGTGAGCAGCAACATGAAGACATTGATGGGGCCGGAATGTTAGTACAGTGGATAGATCATTGTCTTATATGTGGACAACCTGGACTAGATCCCCTAGCACCCCATATGCTCCTCTGAGCGTGCCAGGAGTGATCCTTGAGTACAAAGCCTGGAGTGAGCCCTAAGCACCACTGTTTGTGCTCCCTGTGTTTCCCCACCCTCCAAAAGAGGACATTGAACTGGAGAGTACAGGGGTTAACTAAGGCGCTTGCCTTGGGGTTCTGGGCAGTGGCAAGGAAACAGTGTCTGAAAAGAGCCATGGTTAGAAGAAAAGTGAGAAGTACTGCTTTAGAGAACTGAAATAGGATTTACATTTTTGGGATATGTATAGTTAATCATCGGGAATGATTAGAAATAGGAAGCCTTTGGTAGCTTGGCAATTATTCATCTGTTTACTTGGTTTGCATTAGTGTAGGTTGGAGATGTGTGGAACGGGACCATTGTGCTGTGATTTTTGCCAGGACTTGAAAGTACAGTTTGATTCCAGTGAATGGGAGACAAAGGCAATTTCATTCAATTATACATTATAAGTAGAGAGCACAAAATGAACTAAAATCTCTGAAAATGACTGAGGTGAAATTTATTTGTATATTTGTCTCTTAAAATACATGAAAAGCAGTAGTATAGTTGACAGGGTGCTTGCTTTGCATGTGGCTAATTCGAGTTCAATCCCTGTCACCTCATATGGTCCCCCAGTCTCTGCCAGGAATGATCCCTAAGTACAGAGCCAGGAGTAAGCCCTGAGCCCTTGAGTTTGTGGGTGTGCCTCCAAAACAAAATACATGATAATACAGGGGTTACAAATGGTCCCCCAAGCACAGCTGAGTATGGAAAAAACTGTAGCACTGTCATCCTGTTGTTCATCAATTTGCTCGAGCGGGCACCAGTAACATCTCCATGGTGGGACTTGTTACTGTTTTTGGCATATCGAATATGCCACGGGCAATGTGCCAGGCCCTGCCATGCGGGTGGGATACTCTCAGTAGCTTGCCAGGCTCTCCAAGAGGGACAGAGGAATCGAACTCGGGTCGGGTCGGCCATGTGCAAAGCAGACACCCTGCCCGCTGTGCTATCGCTCCAGTCCTATGGAAAAAGAAAAGAATTAAAAGATTAAAGTATATGAATTATCATAGACTTGCAAATCATGTGCCCCAGCCCTTTGAGCTATTTCCCTATTCTCCAAAGTAGTTTTATAGGTAAGTTCTGAAGGAGGTTACCCAAAAAAAAAATGCGGCTAACTCTTCTTGGTGGTGATTTTTATCTCCTCTCCCACCCTGTTAACTGTTGAATTACATCTTTCCCTTTGTTGTTGATGTTGCTGCAGTAACTGAAGCTAGCACACTGAGCTTTGTTGCTCTCTGAGATTTGCACTCATATAGTTGTGGAATAACTCGGGACAGAGATAGAATGGGAAACACTTGGCACCTGTGCTCCCAAGAGGTCAGTCATAGTGTTGGTTGAGGCACACAAACTAACCATTGTTGGGCTCTCCAGAGGTCGCTGGCTCTGACACGCATGTGCAACAGTGGTTCACCTTGCTCTCCAAGTATTGCACCCCTTTTGTGATGCTTAGACACGCCTGGTTCCAGTACAACTGAAAATCACCTGCAGTTCTGGGGATTGCAGGCAGAAGAATTGCCATGATTGCACTTGGTGCTTCCAGGACCCTAGGGATTTGAATTCTCAATTGGATGCTTGCCAGGCAGGTGATCTAAGACAGTGTGCTATTTTTCCAGACCCCAGTTCCTGTACTGAGTATTTGGGGAGGGGAGTACACCTGGCAGTGCTCAGGGCTTACTCCTGACTGTGCTCAGGGATTACTACTTGCTGGTATCGGAATCATACGTGATGCTGAGGATTGAATCCAGGTCTGCCCTTTGCAAGGCAAGTGCTCTACCTACTGTTCTATTGCTCTGACCCCCTCCTATGTCTTATTTTAGGACTTCTTAAACTTTTTTCCACTTGCAAACCTTTTTGTCCGTGAAATTCTTACCAGGGTGTATAGGTATATAAAATAGGTATCACTTGATCACTTGACATCCCGTTACTCATCGATGTGCTCAAGCAGGCGCCAGTAATGTCTCCATTTGTCCCTGTCTCGTGCTAGTGTAGCCCAATGGCATCTGCTCACTCCAGGAACATGAAAAGCCTCAAACCATTCATTCAGGGTCTTGATGAAGAAGTCTGACCATCTCGTAGGTGGGCGGCCACGCGGTCTTTGACATCCTGTGGAATCCTATGCAGAAAATAGGTATACAAATCAGAAATTTTCTGATTTTCATAAAGAAATGTGTTTATGATTCAGTACTGCTTGGTGTTCAGGTCACACCTAGCAGTGCTGCAGAAACTATGCTGTACCTGGGGATTGAATCCAGTCTTGTGACGTGCAAAATAATGTGCTATCTTCTATTCAGCTATCTTTTTTTTCTTTTTTTTGCTTTTTGGGTCATACCTGGCGGTGCACAAGGGTTACTCCTGGCTCTGCACTCAGGAATCACCCCTGGCGGTGCTCAGGGGATCATATGGGATGTTGGGAATTGAACCCCAGTCGGCCTCGTGCAAGGCCGCTGTGCTATTGCTCCAGCCCCTATTGAGCTATCTTTAACATTTTAAAATATTTATTTTAAAATGACTTCCACATTCTTCTGTAACTCCTTTTGGGGTAGCAACCCACAGTTTAAGAAGCTAGAAAGCTTTACATAGTTCCTAGATTGCGTGTCTATTTATTGGCCCATACCCAGCAGTACTGAGAATTTATTCCTGGTTCTGATGTCAGAGATGACTCGTTCAGGGTTCTGGGGTACCACAGGGGTGCTAGGGAATCATTTGTATGTAAAGCAAGAGCCCTACCCCTTATAATGTCTTTCCAGCTCCTATTTGTGTGTGTGTGTGTGTGTGTGTGTGTGTGTGTGTGTGAGAGAGAGAGAGAGAGAGAGAGAGAGAGAGAGAGAGAGAGAAACTTTACCATTCATAAATTATATAATACCATAAACAAAGCACCAAGAAACATAGTAGGAGGAAGATTCCTTGGCCTCACCTTTCAGTTATTCAGGCCCAGAGCAGTAGTACAGTAAGTAGGATACTTTTCTTTGACACGGCTGGCCTGGATTCAGTCCTCAGCGTCCCATATCCTGTGAGCCCTTCTAGGAGTGATTCCTCAGTACAAAGCCAGGAGTAAGCCCTAAGCACAGCTGGGTGTAGCCCAAAAAATAAACAGAAAAAGAATTTTCAAATAATAGTATGATAAGATGATAGGATGGATGAGAGGGAACCTTAAGACTTTGGTGGAGGGATGCTGATGTTTTGGAGGTAGGTTTGATGCTGAACATTGTATGCCAGAAGCTCTTTTTAACAGTATTGTACATCTTTGTGCTTGATCAAAAATTGGAGAAGAAAGCGCAGGCCCTAGAAGCTGCATTTAATAAATCTGAAGAGATTCTGATGTAGGTGGTTTAAAATAATAGGGAAACTGATTTGAAATAAAAGGAAAATGACAGATCTAAATTTGCTGGCTTCCATTCATTGGTTGGTCACTCATTAATCTGTATCACTTCTGTACTACTATACCAGATTATCTGTTGTAAAGGACCAATTCTCCCGTGTTTTTTTTTTTTTAATATAGTATTACCAGTACTTTGTAAATGCTGTGAAATGAGTTACTAAAAAGAGGGACTGGGGACTGAATCGATAGCACAGCGGGTAGGGCATTTGCCTTGCACGCGGCCGACCCGGGTTCGATTCCCAGCATCCCATATGGTCCCCTGAGCACTGCCAGGGGTGATTCCTGAGTTCAGAGCCAGGAGTAACCCTTGTGCATCGCCAGGTGTGACCCAAAAGCAAAAAAAAGGGGGGGGGAGTAAGGACCTGAGATAGAGTACAGCAGGTAGAGTTCTTCCTTGCACTCTGATGTCTCATTTATTAAATTGAGACAGGTTTTTCTAGTAATGTGTATATCTGATAGGGATCTTATGAGGAGCTCATAGTTAGAATGTAAAAGTATGTTGAAAACTGAATAAAAAGAATGTGGGTATTAATCATCATGGACATTTACTGAAAACATACTATTGTTGAACAGGGACTTTGTTAGCAAATAGGGATTTGAAAGTAGATAACAAGGAGCTTATTGTTCATACATGTATTTGCTTGACAATATGCAAAGCTGATTAAATGTAACTTCATAATTTTCCTAAACTTGTCTAGTGTTTCTTTGAACTTCAGTAATGTTTGTACAATTTGGGGAGTTTGTTTTTGGGCCACATGTGGTGGTGCTCAGGGCTGACTGTGGGCTCTGTGCTCAGGGATCACTCCTAGCAGACTTGAGGAACCATATGGAGTGCCAGGGATCCAACCCCTGGCTGCATGCATGGCAAACTCCTTAACTTTTGTACTGTCACTTTGCCCCTGATATTTTTACAATTTTTAAGTATACAATTGATTTTTGGGGGAGTGTCTAAAATGAATAACCCTTTGGAAATACATAACATTCTGTAGTAGATAGGAAACATTTAGGCAGATCCCCTTTGAGTTGAAGTTTCCAGTATTCTTCCTGTTAAATTCTGGAGCATGTTACTTCTTTTGCCAACTGTCATTCTGTCTCAGACTTGCTGCCGCTCCTTACCTTTTCTCTTTGCCTACCTCATCTTTTCAGTGTTTGCAGAGATTCTTGAAGTCAGGAGTTCACTTAAAATTTGTTTGCTTGCCTGTTGTGTTTAGGTCAGGTATAACACAGACAAGGTAGCAGGGAGGCGCGGGGGAAGTAATATGTACCCATTCTGACCTCTATTCTTTCATGGAAATGAACAAATAATTCAATAATGAGACAGATACTGACATGCTTACGTATTTAAAATGTTTTAATAACACAGATCAAGAAAAAACTGTCTCGGGGCCGGAGCGATAGCACAGCGGGTAGGGCGTTTGCCTTGCACGCGGCCGACCCGGGTTCGATCCCCGGCATCCCATATGGTCCCCCAAGCACCGCCAGGAGTAATTCCTGAGTGCAAAGCCAGGAGTAACCCCTGAGCATCGCTGGGGTGTGACCCAAAAAGCAAAAAAAAAAAAAAAAAAAAAAAAAAAAGAAAAAAGAAAAAACTGTCTCAGTGGACAAAAGAGGTTTCATAGACATGGTGGTCATGAAATTACTTTTCAGTCCAATTTGAGGGTCGACAGGCATAAACTGGGATTACCTAAAATACTTAAGGGTAAGAGTAGCAGATAGTGTAAATTAAGATCAGGTGGTGGAAGAACCTATATGCTGCTATTGTTGTGGGTTATGGGTACTTTTTGGTATCCAAGATAGGGTGGTAAAATGTGGGAGGAGTGTTCTGTTTGTTTGGGCCTCCTAGGCAGTGCTTGCTGATACTTGATCAGTCAGGTGAGACAGTTCAGTGTTAGGGCCTGAGAATGTGAAGCTGCTTGAGCCCTGCAGTGCTAGAGACTACCTGTGTTTCCTCAGTTGTGCTTGGAGACCTCAGGGCCACATGTGGCATTGCTTATGGGCCATGTGGTACTGGGGGTCTAGTTCAAGCTTCCTGTAGGCATGTGCTTAACCTGTTCTGCTAACCCTCTGCCCCCCAAAAACCATGATTTAAACTCTTGTGCTCTGGAACATTGAGCTGTCCCCCTGACCCAAAGATTGGATTTTTTTTTTTTTTTTGGTCACACCCAGCAATGCACAGGGGTACTCCTGGCTCTGCACTCAGGAATTACTCCTGGCAATGCTCAGGGGACCATATGGGATGCTGGGAATTAAACCCGGGTCAGCCGCGTGCAAGGCAAATACCCTTCTCGCTGTGCTATCATCCCAGCCCCAAAGATTGGATTTTTAAAGGTCATTTTGTTGGCTGATGGAGTGAGGGGGGCACACTTATTTTTGGAGGGGCACACTGGATAAGGGCTCTCCTGGCTTTGTGTTCAGGGATTACTCCTGGTGGGGCTCAGGGTACCATATAGGGTTGGCTGTGTGCAAGGAATTCCCCTTCCTTGCTGTACTGTTGCTCCAACACCTTGTGTAGAGGATCAAAGAGGGCTATAAATAAAAACTAGGAAATGAGCATATAAGTGCTATTTAAATCCATAAGGATATCTGGGGTCAGAGCCATATTCTGGGGCTGGAATACAGCAGATAGGGCGTCTACCTTCCACACAGCCTACCTCAGTTTGATTCCCAGCGTCCTATATGGTCCCCCCAAGTATCTTCAGGAGTAATTCCTGAGTGCAGCGCCAGGAGTAACCCCTGAGCATCACTGGGTATTACCCAAAAAGCAATCAATCAAAGAAAATAAATAAATCCATAAGGGTCACTATCACTATCACTATCATCTCATTGATCGTCGATTTGCTCGAGCAGGCCCAGTAACTCTCCATTCGTCCTAACCCTGAGATTTTAGCAGCCTCTCTTTACTCATCCTTCCCACAACAGTGCACATTAGAGGCTCTTTCAGGTTCAGGAGAATAATAAATAAATAGATCCATAACGGTATCAATGAAAATTTGATGTCACTTGGTAGGGTACTTTCCTTGCATGTGACTGACCTGGGTTTGATCCCTGGCATCCTATGTGGTCTTTTGAATGCTTCCAGTAGTAATTCCTGAGTTCAGAGCCAGAAGAAATCCCTGAGCATCACTGGGTGTGGCTCTAACAAAAATGAATATGATACCTCTCAGGCTTTGTGGTAGTAGGGAATACCAGGGCCATCTAGGCAGTGCTCAGTGACTGCCAGGTTACACTGGTGTTGTTCTGGGCCATTTCGTACAAGGGTGTAGTAGGTCTCTTATATGCGAAGCGTACTTGTGCTGTCCCCCCAGCCCTACTCTTGTCTTTTCTTTTGTATTTACCTTTGTCTCACTGTACCCATCATCAAAGAGCTACTCATAGGTCTGGGGCTCAGAGGTTGCTTCTGTCAGTGCTGGGCAGTAGAGAGGAGCCATTGCAGTGCCAGTGATCAAATGGGTTGGCTGCATGCAAGTCAAGTGCCTTAACCCCTACTCAATCTCTCTGGCCCTGTTTACCTTTTCCTCTGAATTTGAGTATATTGCCCTGACACATTGTTTCAGGCAGGCACCCTGTGGCTAAGAGGGAAGGCAGCTTGTAAATAATGGAGACTCTGCCCCACTGAATAAATACCACAAGAGATGTGAGTGAATTAATAGTTGCATCTCCAGATCATTCTACCCTGAGAGAGAGAGAGAGAGAGAGAGAGAGAGAGAGAGAGAGAGAGAGAGAGAGAGAGAGAGAGAGAGAGAGAGAGAGAGAGAGAGAGAGAGAGAGAGAGAGAGAGAGAGAGAGAGAGAGAGAGAGAGAGAGAGAGAGAGAGAGAGAGAGAGAGAGAGAGAGAGAGAGAGGAGAGAGGAGAGAGGAGAGAGAGGAGAGAGGAGAGAGAGGGAGAGGAGAGAGAGAGAGAGAGAGAGAGAGAGAAAAAAGACCTGTGCAGTGCCAGGGATCAAGCCAGGGTCAGCAGCCGTATGCAAGGCAAGAGCCATTAACAGCTACACTATCTCTCTGGCCCAGCATACGAATCAAATGAAAGTTTTATAGGAGTTAACCATACTGGGAAGTGGAATCTTTAACATTCTTCCCCCCACCCCCAATGTATTTTTTTTTTTGGTTTATGGTTTTTTTTTTTTGGGGGGGGGGGACCACTTCAGTGGTGTTCAAGGGTTACTCCTGGCTCTGCTCTCTATAATTATTCCTGGCAGTGCTTAGGGACCTTATGGGATGCCAGGAATCTAACTGAGTTGGCCACATGCAAGGCAAGGTTTCTTACCTGCTATACTATCTTTCTGGCTCCTTACCCCAGACTTTTCTTTTTCCCTTTCCCTTCCCCTTTATTGTTGCTTTGTTGTGATCATGGCTTAATTGTGGTGATTGCCAGGGTTTCCATATCTGATTGTGCTCACATACACAGATTCAGTGCTCAACAGTTGCTCATTTAGTTGCTCTTACGCATATTCTGGTTGTAGTGCTCAATGGTGGGATAGCGTTTATGTTACAGTGTTTGCATATCTTTAGATGTGGTAATCAAACACACTTTGCAGTGCTGGTGTGTAAGTGTAGCAGTCTTGCTTGTAGTGCTCACACACTTGGTTAGAGGTGTACTTTGTGGCTCCAGGGATTTCAAAGGCTAACAGGGTTGATCTCAGAGCCTCATGCCTACTAAACAGGTGCTCTACCACTGAGCCACACTCCTGGACTCATCAAACTTAATTTTTTGCATTCTAAAAAATATGTTTGGGAGCTGGAGAGCTTAAAGAGCTGAACACATAACTTATATGCAAAGAGGCCTGGATTCTATTCCCAGCACCTCCCCAAAATGAGCAAAACTATCTTCATAACAATTTTAATGTTTTTTTTTTTTTTTTTTTTTTTTTTTTTGCATTTTGGATCACACTCAGCGATGCTCAGGGGTCACTCCTGGCTCTGAACTCAGGAATCATCCCAGTCCTCACTCTGCCTCCATGGCAAGCAATTTTCCTAATACTCTCTCTCTGCTTTTGGGCATTATGTTTCACTTGAATTTTCCCACCACCATTCAAACCTATCTGCCAGGGGCAGGTGCTAGATCATTTATTGTCCATTGCTCATTTTCAGTATCTTGGGTGCTGCAGCCACACCCTAGATTGTAAATGGTTGGGTTCCAGAGACATTTCTGTAGGGCAATAATCCATTTTGGGATTCAGTTGGGTGTTTCTGGACCAGGGCTGTTGATGCGCAAAGATGGTGCCCAGAGGCACATGTGGGCTTGACAGCCAGGCCGATGAGCAGGCAGGGAACTGGGGAGGGATAGCCCGGCACCTCTGCCGCCATGCAGCATGGAGAGTTTGTCCTAGAACCTGCAAACCTGTACCTTGCTTGTGGTCGTGGTTGCCGGGATTCCATCTGGAGTAGGCGGGGAGACTGCATCTGCTCCATCTGGGATGCCCCGGTGAAATTGGCTCGGTATGGCGCCTGGAGAGATCTCCGGCTCTGTGGTATCTTCCAGGACGTGCTACTGTGTCTCTGGCTTTTGATCTCTTTCGAGATTTATTTATGGGTCTCTGAAGTGAAGCAAGGCCAGTAATAGAGTTTACAGGGTGGCGCTGGAGTTGGTTTGTGGGGGGTGACTGCTAGTGCTTCTATGTGTATTGGGAAGTGGGGCGAGGTAGCCCACCCCAACTTTGTAAAAGCCTGGAGATTTCAGTCACAAAACCCTCATACCAGAATTTTTAGCAGATTATACATCTTGATGAGTTCTGTCCTGAGACTGTAGAGTCAGGCCAGGGGTATGGCAGCGATTTTGGATTGTGGAAGCAAATGGCTGCCAGGGGCTCTTCTTGGGCAGGCACAGACCAACCTGCCCTGCTCTGATTTACCCCAGTCTGTTCAGCCATGTGTGGGTCTGAGATTAACTATGGCTTTTAGTCTCTCTTGAGATTTATCTATGGGTCTCTAAGATAAGGCCAGTAAATGAACTTATATAGCTGAACCAGAGGTGGTTTGTGGGCATGGCTCCCACATATCTAACTTTTGGCCATTTAATTTCTTGGTAAACTTGGTCCCAAGTTGTTGGGGTCTGGCAAAAGGCACAGCGGCAATTTTGGGGTCTCAGGAAGCCTGAAGGCACCATCAGGTTGCTGATATGCACTCGCCCCGCAGGTACAGGTTGACCTGTTGGTGGCATCATACCCCCAAGGGACTTGGTTCTGATGTTACTTGTAATTTTCTCTCCATAGGATGGATAGAATGACAGAAGATGCTCTTCGCTTGAATCTCCTGAAGCGGAGCTTAGACCCAGCAGATGAACGAGATGATGTTCTGGCCAAACGACTCAAAATGGAGGGACATGAAGCCATGGAACGTCTGAAAATGTTGGCACTGCTCAAACGGAAGGATTTAGCAAATCTTGAGGTACCACATGAGTTAGCCACCAAACAGGATGGCAGTAGTGTCAAGGGCTACGAAGAGAAACTGAACGGGAACCTCAGGCCTCATGGAGACAGCAGGACAGCTGGAAGGCCAGGCAAAGAAAACATCAATGATGAGCCAGTGGATATGAGTGCTCGGCGAAGGTATGGGAAAGTTCAGCTGCCTCCAAGGATGGTGTCTCTACATAAAGTAAACCTATGGAAATGGAATGAATTCCAATGAAAGAAGAGTGTTTCTAGATCTAAAGCTTCTTAGAAAAGATATATGTATCATTTGACTTGACCATGAATTTCCTAATTAAATTTAGATCAGGGACCTCAAAATTTTGCTAAGCTATGCTAAGAAAATCATAAGTCTCACCTGTAAGGTAAAGTAGTCACTCTGGATTAGACAGACACTGTAGAGCTGATAAAATCCAGTTTTAAAAATGAATTCTTGCTGGAGTATTAGTATGCTTGTACGGCACATTCATTGTTCGTGGTCAGTCCAGGTTTGATCTTCAACATCCCATAAGGTCGGTCCCCTAGAACACTGCCTGGATCACTGAGTGCAGAACCAGAAGGAATCTCAAGTACTGCTGGATGTGACCCCAAAACAAAAACAAATGAAAATGAATTCTTGGATCTGAGCGATAGTACAGAAGGTAGAGTCATGTGCCTTGCACATGATTGAGCCCCACCAGGCATGGTCTCATCTGAATGAGCACCAAGGCAGGAGTAAACCTTGAGCACCACTGGGTGTCGCCCAATCTCCCCAATTCCCCCTACATTTTTTTTATTTATTTTTTTTTGCTTTTTGGGTCACACCTGGCGATGCACAGGGGTCTCCTGGCTCTGTATTCAGGAATTACCCCTGGCGGTGCTCAGGGGACCATATGGGATGCTGGGAATTGAACCCGGGTCGGCCACATGCAAGGCAAATGCCCTACCCGTTCCAGCACCCTACAACAACTTTTAAATAAAGGGTTTTTGTTTTTCTTCTTTTAAGATTTCTTTTAAAAAGCCAAAAACTTATTTTAATTTAATTTTTTTTTATTCTTACTTTTTTACGGGGAGCATACCTGGAACCTCTCAGGGGCTACTACCAGCGTGCTCTGGTAACCATGCAGTACCAGGGATCCAATATGGGGCTCCCATCCTCTGTGATTTCATTCTAATCATCTTGCCATTTTACAAGAAAAAAGCAGACCCAGGTTCTGTTTATTGTGAAATTGTCTTTATATTATACTTCTTTTTGTTTGTGTTTTGGTTTAGGGCCACACCCAGCTATACTTAACGGTTACCCCTTGCTCTGTACTCAGAAAGCCTGGTGGTGCTCAGGGGAACATATGGCCTGCTGGGTATCAAACCCTGAGTCAGCCATTTGCAAAACAAATGCCCTACCTGCTGTATTATTGCTCTGGCCCCTATATTAAACTTCTGTCTAATGTAAGATGAAAGCTTAGGAGCCCGGTTTTTCTTTGTCAACACAGTAATTATCTTTATGTGTTCTAACTTGGAATTGTCCTCTGTATTTTGACTCTGTGCCACCATTCCTAATCCTGTGTATGTATCTACATTTATTTGTGCACGTAACACTCACAGTTGTGCACTCAGTCACTTGTTCTCTTTCTTGCATGCTCCTAAGTGCACATTTTCACAGATCTTTTTCTCTCGTATGCATTAAGGTTGAGCGCTTAAAATGACAGAGAACTCAGAGATATCTAGAACTTGCTGAAGGTAGAAGCTACCTATACAGACTCAAAATATAGACAACTCTAGTTTTAAGATCAAATTCAGTTTATTTATGAAACTGAGTTAGATATGTGAATTACACTAACCTTGTTGACTTTGTCCTAAACTGGTCCAATGTAGGATCTCTGAGAAGCTAATTGAAGGAAAATGAAGAAGAAATGAAGAAGTGGTTATAACTTAACATTGTTTATTTCTCACCCATTAAACGTTTATTTAGCAGTAACATTAAAAATCACTTTGAGTAGTCCCTGAGCATTGCCAGGTGTGACCCAAAAAAGGAAAAAATAAAAATATAAAAATAATTGTGTTAAATCATGCCCAATGGGGGGGGGACATTATTCTTGGTAATAGCATTAAAAATAATAGCCCAGGGCATGGGAGGTAAGTTAAAGGGCTGGAGCACAAGGGCTGGAGCGACAGTACAGTGGGTAGGGTGTTTGCCTTGCACGTGGCTGACCCGGGGTCGGTTCCCAGCATCCCATATCGTCCCCCAAGCACTGCCAGGAGTGATTCTTAAGTGCAAAGCCAGGAGTAACCCCTGAGCATTGCCAGGTGTGACCCAAAAAGCAAAAAAATAAAAAGGGCTGGAGCACATGCATTGCCAGTATGAGACCCCAGATTTAATCCCAGCACTACAAGCCCCTGGAGAACAAGTAGATTTGGTCTTGGTGGCCTGCAGCACTGATGGGCCTTTAGCAGCATTGCATCACTGGGCCAAGCACTGAGGCATCTAGCCTGGTTGGCCTACTATTGCCTTGAATGGCCCATGGTCCCCTTGATCATTGCTTGGAACCCGACCCCTCTTTCCCCACCAATATTTTTTTCTTTAATAGTTCTAGAATTGGAGAGAAATCCTTGGAAGCTATAGTAATGTCAGCCTCATGCTCCATCACTCTTTATTTGTTTTTTTTAATTTTTTTTTTTAAATTGAATCATCATGAGAACAGTTACAAAGCATTCAGGTTTAAATCTCAGTCATACAATGATCAAACACCCATCCCTTCACCAGTCCACCACCAAGAACCCCAGTATACCCCCCTTCCATCCCCCACACTGCCTGTGTGGCAGATGATTTTCACTTTACTCTCTCTTTACTTTGATTACATTCAATTTTTGACAGAAAACCCACTATTATTATTTGGAATTTTCCCCCAACAATCAGACCTGCCGAAAAGGCATCATTAGATAATTTTTTCTATTGCTGAAAATGAAGAGCATATGATGTCGCACAGCCACGACAATGGCCACGAGGTTTTGGAATTCTGCTATTTTAGTAATTAAGTCCAGAGGTATTTTTGCCAGCAGCCGCTGTGTTCCGAGATTGGTTTGTGTGCCTCTGGGATCATGGCCATTCAGGAATGGAGGAGCCGTCCGTGGGCAGCCACTTGGGGTCTCGTTTGGGCGGGGAGCAGGGCCGGTTCTGCCCCCCCATTGCACATGCCCCATCACTGCAAACTCCTTCCTCTCTGTCCAGTTTGCTCTGAAAGGTAGCGGTCGCCATGCTGCCACGAAGGGGAAAAGGCCAAGGGACAAAAACCCTTCCCCTCCCGGGGTGGCACGGGGCCCTAGCTTATTTCAGTCCAGGAGCATTTCTGCCAGCAGCCGCTGCGTTCCGACATGCTCCATCAGTCTTAACCAATTCTGGAACAAGTGACTAATTGCTTATTAGGAAGAAAGAAAAGAGGATTCATCACATGCTAGTAGATGTGAAGAGTGGTAAGATCCTATTAATGCTATTGGAATTATTCTGTATCACAGATACGTAAGTGTGTTAAAAGAAGAAAGGCAAGGGCCAGAGAGTGCAGGGGTTTAGGCAACTTCCTTGCACTCAGCTGACTCTGGTTATATCCCCAGCACCACCAAGTGGTCCCTGAGCATTTCCAGGTATGGCTCCAAAACAAAACCAGAAAGTTAAGTATGGCCAGGAATGTAGCTCAGTAGTAGAGCCCATGCCTTGCATGTGTGAGACCCTCAAGTCTATCCAGGTGCCACACATACAGAAGTCAGGCTACCCTGAAAACTCTAACATTTTCTTTTGATTTAATTTAAGGGGTAAACTTTCAAAGCACTATCCCTGAAAACTGGGCGGTTTTTAATAACTCCTAGGAAAAGAGACTTGATGTGAGCCGTTCAGGTCCCCACTCTGTAATGAGTGATAGGGCCTGTTGGCTCTTGGTCATCCCTTTTATCAGACTTAATAATGACTACTGCTACTGAGCTTTTTACAAGAATGAACTAAACCAAAATGTTGTTCAGCAAGTTTGTTTGATATGGATAAAAGGGATAGAAAAGTCTCAAGTGAAAAGAACTCTTGACGTGAGAAGCATTGTCGTGTTTGCTTACATAGTTTACTTCTTAGGGGCCATACTCAACCATGCCTGGGGAGGAGAGGGTGCATGTAGTGCAAAGGATCTGGAAATTTGTCACTGAGCATGAGTGATGTCAGCAGTAAATCAGATGCATTTTGGGGGGAGAGGAGCAAGCAAGTGCACTACCATTGAGCTACAATTCCATCCTGCAAGTCATACGTTTAATATTACCCAGTTGGTGTGCATAGGGTTTCATACTTAAGAATATCAAATATTAGGGGTGTAGAGATAGTGCTTGCCTTCTATGCAGCTAACCCTGGTTTGATCCCAGCATATGGTCCCCCAGTATTTGTTACCAAGTCTGATGAAAGGGAAGACCAAGAGCCAGGAATAATCCCTGAATGCAGAAACAGGAATAATTTTTGAACACAGCTTGGTGTGGCCCCAAAAGAAAATGAGAATATAAAATACTATAAATTATATTCATGTTTGGGAAAGAAGCAAAATAATTTCTTCCCTGGAAAGGTAAAACAAGATCCCAGATTTAAAAAAAAAAAAAAGTTGTTCCCATATGCAACTTACTGTCATTCAGTTCTAGAATCTCTATCCAGGAATATCTGGCTGTCTTGGTGCTAAGCAATCCTGTTTTGATATTGAACAATCCCAAAGTAATAGGTGGCACTTACTTGAGCAAAAAATAGTTTCTTAGAAATAGTCTGTAATAAGGGCTGGAGCAATAGCATAGCGGCTAGGGCATTTGCCTTGCATAAGGTCAACCCGGGTTTGATTCCTGGCATCCAGTATGGTCCCCTGTGCACCGCCAGGAGTAATTCCTGAGTGCAGAGCCAGAATTAACCCCTGTGCATCACTGGGTATGACCCAAAAAGAAAAAAACAAAATAAATAGTCTGTAATTGGGGCTGGAGTGATGCCTCAGTGGGTAGGGCATTTGCCTTGCACGTGGTCGACCTGGGTTTGATCCCCAACATTCCATATGGTCCACCCATGTACTGCTAGGAGTAATTCCTGAATGCAGAGCCAGGAGTAACTCCTGAGCATTGGCAGGTGTGACCACCCCCCAAAAAAAATTATAATTTATTATGTAACCAGAAATTGAATTGAAAAGGCTTCCATTGATATAAGCATTGAGGAATCAAGTAGAAAATCTGTCAGGTCTCAGTTACTCAATTATGTGGTCAAAGGGTCATAAGAATGGGAAAGTGATGAATTATAGAAATAATAAGTTATGAGGCCAGAATGATAGTAGTGGGGAGGGCGCTTGTCTTACATGCAGCTGATCCAAATTCAATCCCCTGTAAAAAATACAAAGGTGAGAGCGCGTGTGTGGGAGGGTTCGATGTGATGTGTGTGTTGTTCGAGGGCTCTCGGGGCGGCGCTCTCTCTCTCTCTCTCTCTCTCTCTCTCTCTCCCCCCTCTATCTCCCCCCCCCACTCGAGTTCGGTGCTCTCGAGCTGTTGTGTATGGACCGGATCGGGATGTCTCCTCCTTGTGTTCTGCTTCTGTATGTTTCTCTGTGCTCTCTTCTGTCTCTATCTGTATCTCTGTCTCTGTGTCTTTCCTGCTACTGTGTCTTCTCTCTTGCTTCTGTGTCTTCTTCCTGCTTCTGCTCTGCTTCTGTGTCTACTCCACTCTGTGTATTCTCTCTTCCGTGTCTTCTCTCTTGTCTTCTGTCCTTCCTCTCCTACAGTCTTAGTTTATATAGCAATCTCAGGACAGTAACACAAAGGTGGGTTGAACATTAGCAAATCAACAGACAGGTAAGACCATTTCTCCAGGAGATTAACAAAATCTCATTTTAGGAGATTACTTCAGATACTGGAAGATCTGCTCAAGGGTGGGATCCAAACAAGGGTGTGTCACTTTCTTAGCTAGTAAATCCACTTAAATAGTTGTAATAAATCTACTTCAAATATTTCTAGCAATGTCATTCTGTATGAGCACAGTAAGATATAAACTTAAAGTTTGGTTCTTTCTGAGGACACTCTATTTTCTAGACCACAGTCCTCAGACCAGGTTAGTCTTCCTAACCCCAGCAGGGTCCTAGTCTCGTCATTACTTTTGGATCATGACAGCATTTGTCTATAACCATGCTCTCAACTTATAGTTGAGTATTGTGGTGATTTGGCCTGGCTCATTTTGACACCAGGGTAGCTGACAGCTTTCCCTGGGTCTATTTCGTCCCTTGTCGGGACCCTGCTTTTGGGGTGCTAGGAACTAAGGGTAACTGAGTTGAGAAAGCAGATGCTCAGGAGTAAATATTATTGGAGTCAATCAACTCCCAAGTTACAAAGCATAATATTAACTGTCTTTCTGTCTGTCCATACAGAAAGGACATTGCTTTAAGGCAGACTAAGTTCCCTGCTGTAAGGCTAACAGGACAAACCCAATGTTATCCTACACTCCCCAGCATCCCATATGATCCCCCAAGCACCATCAGGAGTAATTCCTGAGTGCAGAGCCAGGAGTAATACCTGGATATCACTGTGTGTGAACCAAAGAGTGGTAAAAGAAAAAGAAAAGAAAATGATAAGTTACTTTTAATTATTTGGGCTGGAGAGAGAGAGTTTAGTGGATTAGATTGCATGCTTTGGGTTCGATTTCCAGTACTATATATTTGAAGATACATATATATGTGTGTTTGTATACATATGTATATGTATATATCCAAACACTTAGAGATGGATAGATATATCTATATATATCCAAGAACAGCATATATATCCAAATACTTAGGCCTGACTAATACTCATTTCTCAGGTGTTAGAGAAGTTTTTTTCCTTCCTCTAGTGGCTTGCATCTTATAATTCCACATTACCAGTTTGCTCTGTAACTAATGATTGTAGAGTAATCCAGATAAATTTAATCGTTTCCAAGGTAATCATTCACATCACTCTTCCTGATTTTGTTTTCTTAGATAAATTTGGGTAAATTTAACAGTTTACCCTGTTGAGAAATTGAACGTTCCAATCACTGGGGGTTGCCTTGTTCAAAAGGCATACATAACCCAACAGCACTGAATCAGGAAGCCATAAGGAAAGTAGACTCTCAGCACCAAAGTTTTGTGTTAAGGGTTTGAGTTACTTGTTTGAATAAAAAAGTGAGAACACCTTGCTCAGCTTTATACTCTATTTTTTCCTGTTCTTTTTATTTTATGATTTTTATTTTTGGGGGGGGTGCCCACAGATGCTCAGGACTTACTCAAACTGTATGGGGTGCCAGGAATAGAACCCATGTTAGCTTTGTGCAAGGCAAGCACCTGACCCACTGTACTATCACTCCAGCCATATGCATTTCTAACTAAACTGAATTTCTACCCACTGTACTATCACTCCAGTCCTAATCATTTATATGGTAGCAGAAGAGAGTTGAATATATGTTGATCAATTTCAGACCTAGAACAGCTATACTATCCACAGTGCTTCTTAACGAGTTATTAGCATTGTCTTCCACTTTTTCATCTTAGAAAAACAAGAATGATGTTTTAAGGCTAGCCTCAGTAATGTCGAAACTAGAGTTGTCTAGTAAATAGGCTTAGGGAAACCTGAGAGATAGTACAGCAGGCTCCTACCTTGCACATGGCCAACCCAGATTCGATATTCAGCACCACATATGATCCCCCGAGCCCCTAAAGGAGTGATCCCTGAGCACAGAGTCACTTGTAAGCCCTGAACACTACCGGATATGGCCCCCAAACAATAAATACATAGGATTAGGAATAGGAGTAGCCACTGTGGAAGTTTGCTATTTCAGTGTCATTTCTAGGTAATTTTTATCCTGTTGGGACATAAGTAGAAGTTCTACCTAGAGTTTCAGTTTTCCAGAAGGCTAGAGCTATTACACTTTGGCATAGTCCATTCCTTTATTCCACAGATAACGATACTTCTTTGACCTTCACTCCTGACAGGATATACCATCATTTGAGTTATTATAATATGCCTTTCTTAAAAATCCTCAGGCAACCAAAGAAGTGTTAGCAACTTACCATCTCTAAGTGTACTACCTTTGCCTTCCTTTTTCTATCTTCCTTTATAAACTTACACGTTACCTCTAAGAGAACCCAGGTCAGACATGTGCAAGGCATGTACTTTACCAGTGGACTCTCTAGCCACTTTTGCTCAAATTTTATCATCACTTGCATTTTTTTTTTAAGCAGAAATTTTGTTTTGGAAGGCTTTTGCAGCTCCCAGGCATGGTTGAGAACCACCCCCAGCAGTGCTTATGGTGGAGCCATACAATGCCAGGGATTGAACTCATAACCCAGCACAGAACTTAATATGTGCTCTGCCACTTAACCTCAATTTATATGATCTTTTCTGGTTTTTTGTCTTGTTTTATTTTGTTTTGGGGGTCACACACTGCAATGTTCAGGGGTTACTCTTGGCTCTGGCCTCAGGTAACCTCTGACTCTGCTGTCTTTTCTTTCTTGGATTTGAGTCTTTTCCTTTCCTTGGGTGAATTGGGACAGATCTAAGTTTCCGTGTTTGTTTGTTTGTTTGTTTGTTTTTTAAAATCAAGGAACCGAATGTAACATGTTAATTTTGAGTGTATTATTTTGGGGCAGATGAATGGGTGGCACCAGGACTTTAGACCCAGTGGCCTCATCTGTGCTAGTTGGCCCTAAGAAGCTTCTGCCACTGCTTCCAAAGCTAATCCTTGCATTTTTCCATCTCTCGGCACTGATCTTCTGTCTCAGGAGGCCCCATCTCCCTCTTGCACTGTATGACTTGTCCTCAAACCGTGCAGCCTCATTGGCAGCCCAGAACATGGCCACAGGGAAGGGGATTCAGAGAGAATCATCAAAACACCTCCAACCTCACCCCCATCTCGACCCCTCCAAACCTGCCAAAGTTGCTTCTGCTCTCATGGATTTCCTTATTATAGACAAGCTTTCTTAACTCACCTTCCCTCATTGAAAATACTGTGATTTATTTTTTTCTTTCAGTGAACCAGATCGAGGAAGGTTAACTCCTTCCCCAGATATCATTGTTCTGTCTGATAATGAAGCTTCCAGTCCCCGTTCAAGCTCCCGAATGGAAGAAAGACTCAAAGCAGCTAACTTAGAGATGTTTAAGGTAAAATGAAGAAATAATTTCATAATTTCTTGCTTTTCCTAGTATCTTTAATGTTCTAACAGTCACAGTTCTGTTTTTAATAGCTTGCTTTTTATTTTTTTATTTTTTTGCTTTTTGGGTCACACCCAGCAATGCTCAGGGGTTACTCCTGGCTTTGCACTCAGGAATTACTCCTGGCGGTGCTTGGGGGACCATATGGGATGCCGGGGATCGAACCCGGGTCGGCCGCGTGCAAGGCAAACGCCCTACCCGCTGTGCTATCGCTCCGGCCCCCAATAGCTTGCTTTTTAGATCAAAATAACTACCCATTAATGAAAAAAGTTTTCTGACCATGTTTTTATTTTTTCTTTCCAATTTTTATTGAGGAACCACCATTTACAATACTGTTAATGATGAGTTTTGTGTATACAGTATTCTAACATCCTAACCACCACCCAGAGTGTCCTCTTCCTTCCACCAATCTCCCCTGGACCTGTCACATTGAACCCCATACCTTCTTCTTGGTAAATTCAGTTCTGTAGGTCAATTGTGAGTTTCTCTTGCCTTTGATTATTTGTTATTTTATTAATTTTTTTTTAAATAATCCATGGTTTGGGGACCACACTCGGTTGTAAGGTGCGTGCAGCTGCCCTGGGTTTGGTCCCTCGTGTCACAATAGTCTCCAGAAGTAATCCTTGAATGCAGAGCCAGGAGTAACTCCTGAGTACTGCTAGGTATACACTCTCCCTCCAAAAAATACATATTTTTAATAACCCCACATTATGAGAGAAATCATTATGTATTTGTCTTTTTTTCTGGGTGTGAGGAGGCATACCTGTTGTTGCTCAGGGGTTACTCCTGGTTCTGCACTCAGGAATCACTCCTAGCAAGCTTAGGGGACCATATGGGATGCTGGGGATTAACTCAGGTCATTTTGGTGCAAGGCAAATGCCTTAGATGTCATATGATCTCTCAGCCTCATGTACTTGTCCTCCTCCTGGCTTCACTCACCCAGTCTACCCAGAGTGCCCTCTAGCTTCATCCATGTAGCAGCAATTTATATGATCTTTTCTGGTTTTTTGTCTTGTTTTATTTTGTTTTGGGGGTCACACACTGCAATGTTCAGGGGTTACTCTTGGCTCTGTCCTCAGGTATTACTCCTGGTGGTGTTCAGGGGCCATATGGGATGTGGGGGATCGAACCCAGGTTGGCCACATGTGAGGCAAGCGCCTTACCTGCTGTACTATCTCTCCGGCTTATTTTTTCTTAGAGTAGTATTGTGTGTATATAACATAATTTGTTAAGTTTTTTTGTTTTGGTTTGGTGTTTTGGAGGGGAGCCAACCAGGCCATGCTCAGGGTTTATTCCTGACTCATGGATCACTCCTGGCATATCTTTTACCCTGTACTATCTCTGACTCTGATAGATCACAATTTCTTAATTCATTCATATATATATTTTTTTTAAAAAAAAATTTTTTTTTATTTTTATTTTTTTTGCTTTTTGGTTCACACCCAGCAATGCTCAGGGGTTACTCCTGGCTTTGCACTCAGGAATTGCTTCTGGCAGTGCTTGGGGGACCATATGGGATGCCGGGGATTGAACCCAGGTCGGCCACGTGCAAGGCAAACGCCCTACCCACTGTGCTATCGCTCCGGCCCCAATTCATTCATATATTCTTCAATACCTGGGGTTAGTTCCAGAACTTGGCTATAGTGAATAGTGCTGCAATGAATATAGGAGCACAGATTTTTTTTTTAAATGTTTTTGGGTCCTTGGTAGATGCCATGAAGTGAGATTGCTGGGTCAGTTCTTAATTCTTTAAGACTCCATGCTTCTTTTTTGTTTGTTGGCCTCACCCAGCAGTGTTTAGGGCTTACTGCTTGGCTCTGTACTTAATTGGTATCGCTGCTGGCAGTTCTTGGCACCAGGTGTGGTATTAGGCTTCCATGGCAAGTCAGCCACATACAGGGCAAGCCTCTTATCTGCTATACTGTCTTACCAGCCACCTAAGCAGATTTTTAAGCACCTACTGAATACCAGACTCTGCCAGACCTCAGGATATAAAGATTGAAAACTCAGTTGTTTGGGCCAGAGAGATAGTACAGTAGGTAGGGCTCTTGCCCTGCACACGGCCTGCCCTCACTCAAGCACTAGACCCCCATATGGTCCCCTGAGTGCAGCCAAGAGTGATTCCTGAGTACAGAGCCAGGAGCAAGTGTGCCCTTTACCCCACCCCCACCATAATCCTTGGTGCTGGACGAGTAGTACAGCGAGTAGGACTTCACCTTGCACGTGGCTGACCCAGGTTCAATCCCCAACATCCTATGTGGTCCCCTGAGTACCGCCAGGCGTGATTCCTGAGTGCAGAACCAGAAGCAACCCCTGAGCATCACCAGATATGACCTAAAGGGTTAAAAAAAAAACCCTCCATTGCTATGTCTGCTTCTTGTGGAACCTGAAGATTTCTGACATAAAAAAATAACCTTGCAAGAAAGGGTCCTGGATACCTGCACCCATGATTGACAGTCTTCATCTTAACTTAGGGGAAAGGCATTGAGGAACGGCAGCAGCTCATTAAGCAGCTGAGAGATGAGCTTCGACTGGAAGAAGCCCGACTGGTGCTATTAAAGAAACTGAGACAGAGTCAGTTACAGAAAGAGAATGTGGTCCAGAAGGTAAGGTTCCCCAGAGATCAAGAACTAGGAGAATGGAAAGAAAAATTGATTGAAGACTGTGCTGTCCCGGGTACCTATCCCAGGGAGGTGCAGCTGGTTGCTTATTCTTCTCTAGTTCCATGGTTTTTAGTCTCTAGGAGTAGTAATTTTAATTTTCTTGAATGGGGTCAGATGGCCTCTCCTCACCATGCTCACCCCAGTAGTACAGGCCTTTCTGGTCTAGTGCTGGCACCTGATGATGCAGTGCTTTTTGAGTGCTGTGGCTCTCGGGGTCCCATGTGGTATCATTCATGGAACCCAGGTACTTGTCCATGCTAGGTATATCCTCTGCCACTTGGGCTGTCTCCCTATCCCTATGATTTTTGTTTGTTTATTTTAAATCTTAGATATTAACCAAGAAAGCATTTACCTTATGGCAGACAGGAACTTAACACTGGCAAGGAATTTTTAAACTCTTGAAGTACACCAGCTTTCTTTTCTATTGTTGTTTTGTTTGCTTTGGTTTTTTTGGGGGGCGATACCCTGTGGTGTTCAGAGCTTACTCAGTCTCTGTGCTCACATCGCTCTGGCCCTATACCAGATTTCTTAATATATTTTTTAAAATTTTTCATTATAATACTGTATTTGACCAAATTGTTCATTATATAGTTGCTTCAGGCATTAAATGTCCCAACACCAATCCCACCCCAGTGTGTCCTTCCCTCCGACAGTATTCCCAGTTTCCCAGCCACTACCCTCGCCTTAGCAGGCACAAACAGATTTACTTCATATTTATACCAGATTTCTTTATTAGTGTTCCCAGTCTCAATTTCTGTTCTGTCTCCTAGACTCCAGTTGTACAGAATGCAGCATCTATTGTTCAACCCTCTCCTGCCCATGTGGGTCAACAAGGCCTATCCAAACTTCCCTCCCGGCCTGGAGCTCAAGGGGTCGAACCTCAGAATCTGAGAACATTACAGGTATGTGACCTTTCTGTTTATTCTTCCCCTCTGTTCCAGGGCTTTTGTAAAGATTCAAAACACCTGGTGGTTATAAAAAGTGTTTATACTGTAGATAATGCTATTGGCCCTTCATAGCATGGTTGTCTACCATCAAAGGATGAATGACTTGACTCTTTCCACTGTAGTTGCCCTTCAGAGTTTTTCCTCTTACCTCTTTTCCATATAGTGTTAGAGAGCTTATACCAGAAAAGTTAGGGACTCTTAGCCACTAATTAGGTTTCATAGTGATGATAAATTGAGGCTGTAGATCATTAGACAAAATTGCCAAGTCTGACCTTGTTTCTATTTCTATTCAGCAATATTTTCTCTTTAACTTTTTCTGGAGCATTTTACCACTTATGATTAGTTCTCTTCTTCTCTTCCCTTCCCTAGGGTCACAGTGTCATTCGTTCAGCAACCAATACCACCCTTCCACATATGCTGATGTCTCAACGTGTCATTGCACCAAACCCAGCCCAGTTACAGGGCCAGCGGGGCCCACCTAAGCCTGGTCTTGTGCGCACCACAACACCCAATATGAACCCTGCCATCAACTACCAACCGGTAAGAGAATCCTGATGTGGAGACAAAAATTCTTCCCTTTCTTTTCCTATTGGGAGCGTCTCCATTTTGGGGACTGGAGAAAAGAAAGTTCTAAGGGCTGGAGCACACACTGGTGTCCTCAGGGCCCAACGTGCGGTCCCTGGTACCACAGTCTACTGAGCACCGATCTTACGTAGTCATGATCGCCCTAGCACTACTGCGTCACTCCATACTCCCAAAAAATAGAGGAAAGAAAGAGACCATGGATTTTAAATTTTAATGACATGGAGAAACTCTAAGACAACAAGGAAGTAATTTGGGTGGAGCTAGAAATGACTACAGTCCCACAAATAAAAACACTGAGAAATGTTTAAGATGGTTGTAGAGGGGCCAGAGCGATAACACAGCAAGCAGGGTATTTGCCTTGCATGCAGTATTTGCTGGGGTTAGATCCCCAGCATCCCATATGGTTCCCCGAGTATCTCCAGGAGTAATTTCTGAGTACCCCCCTCCCGACCCCCCCCAGCATTGCCAGGTGTGACCCAGAAAGCAAAAAAAGAAAAGAAAATAGTCATAGAGAAGAGAGATTATACAGTGAAGTAACAGTAAGTTAAATTTTAATAAAATTAATTCACAGAGAAGAAAGATGAGTCCATTCTGAAGAGATGACAGATTTTTTAAAAAGATAGATATGAGGAATAAGCACAGGAACAAACGAAAGAAAGCAAGCATCTCCAGTGTTTATTTTTCTCCTAGCACTTTTAGCTGAGCACTACTATCAGTCTCTCTTTGGTTTTGGGTCTCAGTGATGCTCAAGGGTTCAGGGGACGTATGGAATGCTGGGGATCTAACTTGGGTTGGCCGTGTGCAAGGCAAATTACCTACCTGCTGTACTATCTCTCCAGCCCCTATCAGTCTCCTTCCCTGCATGCCAGAGTTGTTTCTCAGTGAAAATGTTGTAGCCCTCTAAACCTATTGTGAGTGTTTTGGAAGCTCAGTGCTTTGTAACAGAACAAGATTGTGTTCTCTGCCATGAAAAGAAAATGTGTCCTTTTTCCCACATAACCATCTATTTTCAATTTGTTTCAGCAATCAAGTTCTTCTGTTCCCTGTCAGCGCACAACATCCTCTGCCATCTATATGAACCTTGCCTCCCATATCCAACCAGGGACCGTGAACAGAGTGTCCTCACCACTTCCTAGCCCTAGTGCCATGACTGATGCTGCTAACTCACAGGCTGCAGCTAAATTGGCTCTTCGAAAACAGCTGGAAAAGACACTCCTGGAGATTCCTCCCCCTAAACCACCTGCTCCCTTGCTTCACTTCCTGCCTAGTGCAGCCAATAGCGAGTTCATCTACATGGTAGGCTTGGAAGAAGTTGTACAGAGCGTCATCGACAGCCAAGGTAAAGCTCTTCTCGTCTGCCTTTAATTTAAGACTTGCCAGGCCTGCTTAACAGATTAACATGGACATAATCTCACAATGTACTAAGTAGTTTCATTTTGTTTTGTATTTTTTGCATACCCAGTAGTGCTCAGGACTTACTCCTGGTTCTGTGCTCAGGGATCACTCTTGGCAGGGTTTGGAGAACAGGCCAGATGTGGTGCCAGGAATCAATCCAGGTCATCTACATACAAGGCCAAGCCCCTTACACACTGTACTATCTTTCTGTCCCAGTACTGTGTAGTATTAAGTGCACCTTCTTACTACTGTCGCTAGTTTTACCCCAGCTCTTTTTGTTTGGGACTGAATAAGGGATGGAAAGAGGCTTTTTTTTTTTTTTCTGGGTGGCTTTTTGGAAGCTGTGTATCAGAAAATGTTTTTTTGTTTCTTAGGCTTAATATTATTATTATGTATTTTGCATATCGTGTATACTTTCTGTAATGTTTTCTTTTAAATGGTGTCATTTAACATTGAAGTATGCTTAATTTGATGACAAGAATACATATTTGGGATGGGAGGGGGATGCATTTGTGCCATCCTGGTTGTGCTTGGGGGTTATTCCCAGCTCTGCACTAAGGGCTTATTCTTGGCAGTCTCAGGGGATCATCTGTGGTGCCAGGGATCAAACCTGGGTCAGCCATGTGCAAGGCAACCACCTTACCCACTGTACTATTTCTCCAGCCCAAATCTATAAAATCTTAATTTCTACTAAGTAGAGAGGTTTTTATGACTGAAATTCCAAACACATACTTTGAAGAACACTTGACAAATGAGGAAGGTGCCTTAAGGACACAGTTTGGGCTATAAACATGACAAAGAATAATTTTATTGATAACTAAAAATTATGAAGTAGTTGACAGGGATAAACATAGTCTTAAGTAAAGAGATGCAAAAAACGTGGCTGAATTAGTTGGAGTACTTTGACTTGACTTCAGATGAGCACATTCTTTTTTTTTTTGCTCTTTGGGTCACACCCGGCGATGCACAGGGGTCATTCCTGGCTCATGCACTCAGGAATCACCCCTGGTGGTGCTCAGGGGACCATATGGGATGCTGGGATTCAAACCCAGGTTGGCCGCGTGCAAGGCAAACGCCCTACCTGCTGTGCTATCGCTCCAGGCCCCAAGCACATTCTTTTCTTAATGTAACATAATAGGAAATCAGAAATCATGTGCCTGTCCCAGCTTTATCATTTAGGATTGGTTTCTTAGATTTAGTTTCCTTATATGTAAATGGGGATGATAAATTAGAAAATAGGTTAATTTGCAGGGGCTGGAGCGATAGCACAGCAGGTAGGGCATTTGCCTTGCACATGGCCAACCCAGGTTCAATTCCCAGCACCCCGTATGGTCCCCCGAGCACCACCAGGAGTAATTCCTGAGTGCATGAGCAGGAGTAACCCCTGTGCATCGCCGGGTATGACCCAAAAAGCAAAAAAAATTGCAAAGGCCCAAGGAAGTAGCTGAAAGGTTGGAGTGCAAACTCTGCATATGGGAGCCCCACGTTCCATCCTTGACCTGCCTTGTTCTATGAGCACTGTAGGTATAGATCATTCCCTCCCACCATTGAGAAAAGAGGTTCTGAAAAGAAGCACAAAATAGGAAATGTGAAACCACTAATTTCTCTTTTTGTTGGTATCTAGGCAAAAGCTGTGCCTCACTCCTGCGGGTCGAACCCTTTGTTTGTGCCCAGTGCCGCACAGATTTCACCCCTCACTGGAAGCAGGAGAAGAGTGGTAAGATTCTCTGTGAGCAGTGCATGACCTCCAACCAGAAAAAGGCTCTAAAGGCTGAACACACCAACCGGCTGAAAAACGCTTTTGTGAAAGCCCTACAGCAGGAACAGGTAAGACTTCTTGACTTTTCCCCAGCCACCTGCTGAGGCTTGTTCTTCCCAGAAGTAGTTTCTTCTTGATTAGAAGATTTCCTTAGTGGTGGCCTAGGTCTTTGGATCTAGTTTCTAAGAACATACAGGTCTTAGGCTCCCCTTTTTTCCTTTTTACCATTCAGTCATTTCCATTTCCATTTGTTTTCTACTAGGTAAGAGCAGGGTAACATTTAGTAACTGGCATTAAGGGACAGAAAACTTGAGACTGTTGGCTTTCCCTAACTTCACTAAAGAAATCTCTCTGTTCTTGACTACATTTTCTCTCAAGTGGATTTTAGTGGGTGGGATTTATAGTTGTTGCAAAAACCTTATTGGGAGAAGTAGATAACTACAGTCCATATTGGACCAAAAAAAGACAAAGGACAGGGTAGCTCAGTAGCCCTGAGCATTGGGCCCCACTGGGATAGCCCCGTGTTCCCGACACAGCAGTGCCCAAGGAACCCCATATCTTAGTCCGTGCATCCAGTCCAGTCCTCTTAGCTGAGTATTGCTGGGGGCTACTGGGAGACCCCCCACATACACCCCAAAAGAATATCCCAGTAAAGATTAGTGGTGCTAGAATATGTGAACTAGTATTAGTGTTAGTAGTTAAATAGTATTAGTAATATGATATCTTTATTTTTTTTCCTTTTTTGGGTTACACCCGGCGATGCACAGGGTGTGCATGCTCCTGCTCATGCACTCAGGAATTACTTCTGGTGGTGCTCAGGGGACCATATGGGATGCTGGGAATCGAACCCGGGTCAGCTGCGTGCAAGGAAAATGCCCTACCCGCTGTGCTATCAGTCCAGCCCCAGTAGTATGAGATCTTAGTGGGGTTAGGAAGATGTGTTAGGAAGCCCAACTTTTTTTTTCTGTCCTTTTTCCTCCCCTCTCCACACCTTCCACCCATCAGGCATTTGGGTGGCATCATGTACCTTCTGGATGATGGGGAAACAGGAGTTGAATAAAATCTTAGACATTAGTTAATTCATCATGACCACCAAATCTCTATAGCCAACTTCTGAGAACCAGTGTTCCTGACGAGAGGGAGCCCTTCATCAGTGAAGCATGTTGACTACTTAGAGATCTTTTGTACTCATCCCACCAAATTATATTCGCTTTTCCTTAGCCTTCCAACAGACAGGCAACATTAGACATAAGATCTCTAGGTTTTCTGGTTAGGAATTTGGGAGATGCCCTCCCCAGATTGACCTGATGACTTCCCCACACATAGGAAATTGAACAGCGGTTGCAGCAGCAGGCAGCCCTCTCTCCCACGACGGCTCCAGCCGTGTCCAGTGTCAGTAAACAAGAGACCATAATGAGACATCATACACTTCGGCAGGTGAGAATTGGTTGCGGGGGAGGGGAAGACTTAAGCCACTTCTAAGGGCTGCTTTCAGCTCTGTGCTTGGGCAGCTGTGCAGTGTCAAGGATTGAACTGGGCTCAGCTGCATGCAAGGCAAGCACCTTAACCTCTGTGCTGTCTCTTCAGCCCACAGCAGGTGAGAGTTTGTCATGAGGGTTTGCTAGCTCTTTACCCACACTTGTCCTTTCTCTGTAGGAGATCATAACTCCCTTTCCTGCTCCCCTGCCTTCTTTCTCACACCTTGCGGTATGGCAGCGTTTCAAACAACTGTCTCCTTCCTGTTGCAGGCTCCACAGCCCCAAAGCAGCCTACAGCGTGGCATACCCACATCTGCCCGTTCCATGCTTTCCAACTTTGCACAGGCACCCCAGCTGTCTGTGCCAGGTGGCCTCCTTGGTATGCCAGGTAAGCAGGTTGATCCGAGAGCCGTTCCCAAGTCTCAGCTAGCAAGCATGCCGTTCCGTGGCAGCCCTCTGGTGAATTTTTCTTCCTCTCATTTTCCTGTCTCCAGTTCTTTAGACCCAGCTCCCTTCACTTTTTTGTTACTAGGCAAGTGTTGGTGAGCATGCTTATTCCAGGTTCAGTGAGCCAGGGTTTGGGTGATGGAAATGGCCTAGCTCCTGCCATTACATTTCATATCTCACGAGCCCTTGGAGGGCATGTGGCTGCTGGTCGCTGGGCGAGAACCGCAGGGTCAGCACTCCTGATCCAGTTTGAAAGATGGAGCCATGGTTTTCCACAGTCAGTCCCCAAACCAGATCAGATCATCTCTGTCTTGATCATTGTCCTCTTGTCAGTGTTTCTCTGTCTCCTACACCATCAGGTTGTGTTCATTATATTTGGTAGGACTAACCTCTTGGGCCAACCTCTTCTCTAAAGTTTGGTAGTAGGGAGTAGTTGTCAATAAAATAGAGCTAGGTCTGGACAGCTACAGCAGCATTTTATATTTCTGTCTACAATCATGCGGCCCAGTAAATAGCAAAATGTGGTATTTCTTCTTTTGATATGTACCCTCTACTTTTGTTTCCTGCTGTAGGTGTCAACATCGCGTACTTGAACACTGGCATCGGAGGACACAAAGCCCCCAGTTTGGCAGACCGGCAGCGGGAATACCTTTTAGACATGATTCCTCCCCGGTCTATATCGCAGTCCATCAGTGGACAGAAATAACGCCTGTTCCACTTGTACTGCCCTAACCTTGAATCCTTTACCCCTTTCCCATTGCCCCCAACTTCCGTCGCATGCAGTGCCTGTACTGGTGCCTACCATACACGGAAAACAAAACAGAAAACAGAAGACAAGAGTAGAGATCAACAAGCAGACACGCCCTGCCCCACACCTCCCCTTGATCACATGCTGCCATCTGTTCTTCTGCCGCTCTGTCTTCTCTCTTCGGTTCTCTTTTAACAGTGAGGTTCGTCTCACCTCTGATCGAGGTCAGAATGAGATCCTGGGGAGAAACCTCAGCCCTCTGACATGTATTTCCGAAGTTTATTTTTATGCTATGATTATTATCATTTCTAATGATGTTGTGTGTCCTGCCTTTGTTCAATGAACGGTTAAACCTTTTTCATTTCTCCCCCCCCCTTTTTTTTTTCCATTTTTTTCTTTCTTTTCCTTAAAAAAATTTTTTTTTTTAAACATAAAATGTCATTCAGTTAAATGACAGGAGCTTTGCAGTAGGTACTAGCTGCCAAGTAGAACACGACCAGGAGTGTTAGGGGCAGAAGTTTTGAATGCACTTACCCCAAGGTCAGAGGCAGGTGGTGATCTGGAGCAAGGAAGAGCAATGCACCAGCTGTGGGTGTTTCTGGGCGTCGGGAGGCAGTGTTTAGTATTAAGTTGAGGTTCTAAGAGAAAAGAGCCTGAAGGGAGAAGCTTTAAAGTGTAACTGCTCTGGAATTGACTTCTGGAGCAGGGAGAGAGGGCGTGATGATAAGCCATGGAGGACAGAGACCAGGCCCTGCTGTGTGCTGGGGGTGGGACTAAGATTGGTCACCCAGTCTGTTGTAGGCCAGCTAGCCCCAGATTATTTCATCATTCTTTGCCTGTAAAAGTCTCTTTCCCCTCAGGTGTTTTTTAATTTTATTTTCTTCCTAACCTGTCTCCTTAATCAAGCCCCATCTGTAATATAGAGGAATAGCTGTTCTTAGCTGGAATTTGCTGGGTGTCCTATAATTGAATTGGGCATAGTGATTAAAATGACAAGAGGAAAAAAAACAGATTTAGAGGATGCAAGAAGGGACTTTCCTGCCAGCAGAAGAGAGTCTCTTGTCTTTCCCGTCACCCTCTGCTTGCTGGGAGGTGTGGGTTAGGCACCTAACCAGGTCAGATCTTGCCGTGCCCTGCCCCTGCTACACTGAATGCAGAGCCAGCTGCTCAGAGCCCAGCACCCAGGTTGGAGTCATCTCTGGGCCTCTGCTATAAAGATAGTTTTGTCTCAGCCCCCAGAAGTCTCCTAATTTGCTTTTTTGTTTGTTTTTATTTTGTCTTTTTCTTACGCGCTACTAATGTAGAGGATGAATTGAATTGTGCAATGTTGCTGTCTGGGGTTGGGAGATGAGTGTCCTGTTGCCCCACACCCTGGGGAAGGGGGGAGACCAGGCTGCGGCTGAGGGAAGGGAGCCCTTGAGTGCTGGAGTTGCTGCTCTCCTCTTGCATGTCACCCACCTGCCTCCTCAGCCCCAGGTGCTGCCGGCGTGTGGGCAGGGCACCCTGGGTACAGGGCTGAGGAAGGAGAGTTGAGATAATTTGCCTTTGAAAGCCACCTAGGAAACTTCTCCCTTTATTTTTAAAAATTAAATAATTTTTTAAGGTAAGAAGGCACTTTTAAAATAACAAACACACAAACTGCACATCTTCTCCATAAAGTCTGGGGTTGGGCTGGGCGGAGGAGCTGGAAGCAGGCTCCGTCTCCCCCATTCGGCCTCTTCTCCCCGTACTGCAGAGCTGCTGTGTGTGATTATACTGGCCCCACGGGCCTTCTGGCTTTTTTCATCTTCCCTCCCCCACATTCATTGAGCACTTAATAAAGTAACAGATGCAGCCCATTTCTGGGCTCACCAGTGGCAGAATGATCTGGAAGCTAGATGCTAGTAACAGGTAGTGATGGGGTCGTTTTTTGAGTATTTTTCTGGAGAATGTGGTACCCCTGACTGTAAGTGACGGGAGAGGGAGGGGGGCATTAATGGAACCGGGTCTGGGATTATTTTAAAACTATATATATATATATATATATATATAAAGATATATTCTTACATCTTCTTTTGCCCTTGTGCTTTGAAAGCACTGGATAAATCGTTTGGTTTTGCTTTTCTCTCTTCCACAAAATAGTGGGTTTTTTTTTTCTTTTAAAACTATTTTACCTACAAGTCATCTTGCCTTGTGGCATGACTGTCTAGCCTCTTCCTCCCCCAATGATGAAGTGCCATTTCTGTTACGTCTCCCTCTCCCCCAGCTCAGAGGTGTTCAGAGGTACAAGGTGCCCCAGTTTGTCAGTTGAGATTAAAGTAGGAACAGAGAATGTGCAATACCGTCTGGCTGGGGCTGCCCCTGCCCTGAGCTGAGTCCCCTCTGGAGCCCAGCCACCTTTTATGGGGTTTTGGAAGTAAGAAGTAAGTGATGGGGAGTGGCAGGAAGGGAAACCTAACAGTCGAGTGCCTGCTAAGGTGCTGAGATGATGGTGGTTTTGGGAAGCCTTCCCCGTTTTTGCCCTCAGGGTCATCGCATAGAAGCTCATTGCTGGCTTGTATAGGTCCATGACCCTTTGCTCAATCATGGCAGTCTGATCTTTTTTTGCCCTCTCCTTTCCCCTTTTCACACCCTTCCAGGGATAGTGATGGGGTAAGGTTTCAGTTTCCCTAATCATGATCAAATATTAGCCTTCCACCTCCTCCCTCCCCTCCTCTACTCACCCTTCTGTCTTCCTTGTTTTTCTGCTTTTCATCACGGATTACCTTGTGTCCCTCCAAGTCTGTTGTGCTCTCCATCCCCAGGTCTTGGGCCCCATAGATGCTCACCTGGTGCCCTAATACAGGAGGAAAGAATCTCCGTTGCGAGAGTTCCCCTTGAGACCCAGCACGCTGACGCCCGGGGTGATGCTAGAGTCAAGTCCTCCCAGTTTGCCTGGCTTCCTCCTTGCCCAGCGGCCCTAAAAATAGTGGCAGTTCCTGGACAGTGGCTTGTTCCCTCACATCCTGAAACGGGGTAGTTACGGCTTGGGTGACGCTAGGGATAGAGGTCTCACTTGTCAGGGGTTTGATTTTATTTTATTTTTTTAATATTTTATTTTTTGTCATTTGACCACAGCATCTGGACTTTCTCCATCCCTGGAATAAGTATTTTTTCCACTTTTTGGATGTATGTATGGTAGACAATTTTTTTAAGACACAAAGATAAATGTTTTCCTGCTTTGGTTACCTTTCCTTTCCCTTTTAAAAGGAATTAGCTATAGAACTGCTTTGTAAAGATGCTTCTTGGTATTTTACTTTTGTTCCTTTCCCCCAACAACTCCCTTTTTCTCCCCACTTCTCCAGAAGGCATAACTCCCACCCCCTCCAGTCCCAGGCTCCCTTTCCCCTCCAACAAGACCTTCATTAGCTTATGATATTTGCTGCCGAGATGTTATAACAAGGACTCATTCGTGTATATAAGCTATTTCTTGATCCATTTAAAAGGAATTGTACATTGTGTAGAAAAAAAAAATGAAAAAGAGAAAAAAAAAAGCCCTAGCCATGGATATTGTGAAACTGTGTTATGTCATTTTGTAATGTGCCCGTTTGTGTATGATCCGTGCAAAAGGGTTTCTGGGGAAGGGGCGGGGGTAGGGAGGCAGGGCTGTGGAGGGTGGGGAGAGTGGGCCGGGCCCAGCACACTGAGACTGGCAGCTGCTCCAACCCCGTCCCTCCTTAGAGATGCCACCGCCCCCATCATCCACCCCTAACTTGTGCCTTGCCTCCCCACCCTGGAGTAGTCCCTCCGGGTCACCAGCACTGCCTTGGCAGAGCCCTCCCCCTCCCCTAACCTGCCCGCCCTCCCTGCCCTCCCAGCATTAGGGTGAAACTGTGGGGAAGTGCTGGGAGTTGGGAGGTAGCCGAGGAATGGGGCACTTCCTGGGGGCATTGAAACCAAGTATTATGAATTGTAATTGTATTTGCACTGTTTTTTTCCCTCTGATTGCATCAGCATATATACAATATACCTATATAACAAAATTCAGTGTCAAGCTTTCTTATGCAAGGGATTTCCCCCACCCCACCCCCCAACAAAGAACCTAGTTTTATAATCTTTGAGGGTGGATTGTTAGAGGATGGTAGAAAGTGAGGATCTTCGCAAGCCCTTTGGGACAGGCTCGCCCAGGGAGAGCCCCCATCCATCCTCACGGTGAGAGCCTTGTGGAGTGAAGGGAAAGTGAAGGCCCCTCCTCGTCGGGCCGTGCCATGGGGGAGAGCAGGCACCACACACAGCAGGGATGGGCCCGGGCCCATCCCAGGCTTCCGAACAACTGGCTGTGACCTTCAGTAGTTCATTTTCTAGGTCTCAGTTTTTTTATTTGTCAAGTGATGGGGTGATTATCTGGCCAAGAATCGAAACGTACAGTCCATGCTTCCTCCCCTACTTGCAGAACAGAGTAATCTGAGGTGAGGAAAGTGTTGGGCTAGAAAACCAGGCAGGTGACCAGAGACTGATGGTTCGTGTGTGACAGTGCCCTTGGACAGCTGCCAGCCCACTGCTGATTTGGTTTGGGAAGGCAAGCAGAGGGTTGTCTAGGACATCAGTCTGACCTGTGACAGACATCATTACCCCCAGGCCTCTTGTCCTTCAAAGACGGGGACCAGGCCTCAAGCCCCACCTCACAGGCAACCAGGGACCCGTCAGGGCAGCTGACCAATGAATGCTCTGGCTCAGTGGCTAGTACTTAGGCCTTTGGTGAGCTACAAGATGCAGAACTTCCCCCATCTTGGTGACAAGCAGGGGAGTTCAGTTATAATCTGCATCTTGTCTCCTTCCCTCAGATCTCATCTGAACCCCTAAAGGCAACTGTCTCACTGTCTGCTTCAGGGCCCCATTTCCCTGCTGCCTGGACTGAGCACTCCCACGCTAGGTTCTTGGCTGGCAAGGCCTGGGGAGGACACAGGAAGGGGGTGAGGCCCAGGTGCAGGTGGAAGGGTAAGTGGGGGCGGGGGGTGCAGGGCGGTGGGATGGGGAATGGCCTTCTCTGAACGGGGTGGGTGGGAGGGGAACAAGACCCTTTTGCACAACTCTCTTTTAAGTTTCCTTTTTTTTTTTTTTTAACTCATTCTGATTTTCTGCATTGTGTTTGGGAAATAAAATGAAAAAACTAAGACCAATAGAAACTGGTTTTCAAAAAGGCAAATACACTCCCATCTGTTTCAGATGCTGCTGAGCACTTCAGCAGTGACAGATTCAAATAATAAGCTAATTTTTGGAGAAAGGATTAAAAGAAAAAAAAACTTTGTAATATTTATCACTTGCAAGCTATGTTTAATAAAGAAAGGAATGGTTTCTAAACTTCCCTGTGGCCGTGCTTTAGTCATGGTGGTTGGGAGGTGGCAGTTGGGTGGGAAAATTTTGACTTCACAGTCATGGGATGCCATCCGTATGAACCCTTTTCTTCATTGTGATCATTGGGAGCCTTCACCTACTCTGTATTCTTCTCACCCCATTCCCCACTTTACCTGGCGGCTGTCACTGGCCCTTTCCAGCTCTTGTCCTCATCTCACAGGCCAGCCTTTATCACATTGCTTTCCCCCTCTGGGGGCCTCGTTTTGTTTTGTTAGCACTGCCCCCAGCAGCTTAGGGGGCATGAGGTACCAGGGATGGGCCTGTTAGAGGGAGCCCCAAGTGGGGACGGGCAAGCCTAAGCACTGTTCTGTGTGGTGCCCACAGAGTACCCGGTACTCTGAGTCAGTCGGGTGTCACTGCTCTCCTCCAACGCAGCCCTTCCCATTCTCCAGCCAGGCTGGCTGGGGCTGGAGACAACCTGGAGCCACCCAGTCTTGGACAGAGGTGACCACTGAACATACTCACGGGGGTGGGAGGCACCCTGAGAACTGGCCTGACTCCTCCTTCCTTGCTGCAGCCCCCTTTCCCTCATGGGTTCACCCCGCACTGGCAGGACCCCCAGGCAGACGGACACCCCCCAGTGCTGGACAAACCACACATTGGAGATGAGGTTCTCGTGCCCAGGATTTGGATGCCCCCACCCCCATGGAGCAGCTAACTGGGCCAGTAGGGCCAGATAGCATGGGGCGGGGCAGGGCAAGGTCTGGGCGGTCTCTGGCCGGGTCGGTGGGGAGCACCCAGGTGGCTCCAGGACACCAGTGGGTGTCCCGTGCCCCAGCCCCGTACACCCATCCAGTGCACCCTGAGCCTCACTCAGGGTTTGGACTTTTGCAACCGCTGTTGGAGCCCCTACCAGGGGCAAAAAGCTGGTCAAAGGTCAGGAAATAATTCTCCCCTGTGCCCCCCAACATGGATCAGTTCCCCCCTACAGTAGCAGCCTCACCACATACCCTTTTTCTGTGGGCTCATGGATAAAGGGAACACACAAAACAGGGCGAAGCATTTGGGCCCAGTAAGCAGACCCCAGAGCCCCCACAGAACCCTGGGGAGACCTGCCCACCTGCCCTCACCTCTGGGTATGCCGGGCAGGGCCTAGTTTCAATGCATCACCCCCAAAGCTGACTCGAGTCTCCAGAACAAAGTCCTGGACCCTTAAGAACTCAGCGTGGGGCCGGAGCGATAGTACAGCGGGTAGGGCGTTCGCCTTGCACGCGGCCGACCCGGGTTCGATCCCCGGCATCCCATATGGTCCCCCAAGCACCGCCAGGAATAATTCCTGAGTGCAAAGCCAGGAGTAACCCCTGAGCATCGCTGGGTGTGACCCAAAAAGCAAAAAAAAAAAAAAAAGAACTCAGCGTGTTGGGGGGCTGGAGCGACAGCACAGCGGGTAGGGCGTTTGCCTTGCACGCGGCCAACCCGAGGCCGACCCGTTTGATTCCCAGCACCCCATATGGTCCCCTGAGCACTGCCAGGGGTAATTCCTGAGTGCAGAGCCTCAGCATGTCTCAACTATCAAGTGAAGATGAATTTTTTGTAAGACTGATATTTTGGGTCTGCATTTTATGACCCCTTCTTTCAGTTTATTAGATTATTTAGCAAACCTGGCCTTGTTTTTCCTTTATCCTGTCACCCCCCACTTTTGCTTAACTATTCTGTTTATGAGGCTTTATAACAGCTTTGGCCTTTCATAATGGCCACTGAAAAGGCCTTTCATAAAGGTTCAGTGTGGGTGGGGGAGCACCTTGACGTCTCTCAGGGGACCATACAGTGTAAGGGATCAAACCTGGGGCTCCTGCGTGCCGTCATCTCTCTCTTGTCCCTGACATTGAGGGGCCAGAGAGAACTCAGTGGGCTGAGCACATGTTTTGCATGCAAAAAGCACAGTTCCATCCCTGCACTTCATGATCTCTTGAGAACCTCCAGGAGTGAACTCAAACTTCAAACCAGAAGTAGCCCCAGAGCGCCACCAGGTGTGGTCAAAAATTTTAAAATGCTCTGCGTCCCCCCCTCCAAAAAAAAATCATAGCACAGCGGGTAGGGTGTTTGCCTTGCACTCGACCGACCCATTCAATTCCCAGCATCCCATATGGTCCCCTGAGCACCGCCAGGAGTGATTCCTGAGTGCAGAGCCAGGAGTGACCCAAAAAGAAAAAAAAAATCTCTCGAGAACTAGGATTAGCCTTACACACCTAAATTTTGTTTTGTTTTGGGGCCACACTGGCAGTACTCTGGCAGCGTGCAAGGCAAGCTCCCTGCCCTCTGTACTGTTGTTCTGGCCCCTTACACATAGAACTTAAATGAAATGTTTCAGTCCTGCAAGGCCTCTAACTGAGTTTAATTCACTCATCCATTTCTTCAATGAGTACGCTGTGGGTCTCCAGTAAGCAAGCACTCTGGGGCAAGAGCGCTAGTACAGCGGGTAGGACTGGCCCCCTGAGCACTGCCAGGAGTATTTCCTGAGTGCAGAGCCAGGAGTAACCCTGAGCATCACCAGGTGTAACCCAAAACACACACACACACACACACACACACACACACACACACACACAAGCAAGCACTCTTGTATTTGTCTCTTACAAGCTCTAGTCCAGTCTATGGACTGTTCTAGAAGGTCCTGACCTTGGCCAAGGAATCAGTGTTCTATCTGATCAGACTATTCAGCAGGAGGGTCTGTTAAAGCCATTTCACATATGGCTGACTAACCCTATCTTCACACCAGTTCTTCTGCCATGAACTTGCCCATGCAGTCCTTTTGGATTTCTTTTAAAACTTTGTTTTCTTTTCTGGGGCTTACCCAGAAAAGTCCTCAGGCTCATGCCTGGCAATACTCAGGGCACCCTCTGCAGTGCTGGAATCAACCCTGGGTCGACTGCGTTAAATGCCGGCACCTTCCAGCTTTCTTCTCTATTCACATACCCTGTGCAGTTCCATTTCACCCGCATCTGTGGTGATAGCCCGCAGCCTGCAGATGAGAAACCCGGCCTCAGAGAGGTGGGGTGACTTGCTCAATCTGTGGAACAGGTGGAGATGGCTCTCCAGGGGCCGGAGCAATAGTACTTCAGGAAGGATGCTTGCCTTGATCCCCAGCATCCCATATGGTCCCCTAGCACTGCCAGGAGTGATTGCTGAGTGCAGAGCCAGGAGTGACACTGTGCATCCCAAAATGGCTCTTCATCTTGGCTCTTGAGAGCTCAGACAGCTGCCTGGCTGACCTCATACCCCTCCAACCTCTGGGAGCTCCTGGGGCATCTGGGGCATTCAGCCTCTCTTGCCCACCCGGGGCCTTCCAGAATGAATGGTTTGGGGCCTCATACCATTGATCCCTAGCTCTTAGCCTGGAGATGGGTCATCTGACCCTTGTGCCTCCTGACCCTCCTGAAGTCCCCTGGTCATTCCCGTTGCTCCTCTCGGTGGCACCACAGGCCGGGCCTCGGGCCAGCAGCCTGGATGCATCATGGAAGCGTGGCGCCTGCCCTGCCCTCCGGCCCCAGATGCTTGCCGGGAACAGGAAGTGGGAGGCCAGACAGCCCCGCCCGGGCTCCCCTGGCGCCAGGAGCAGCCCCTGCTCCTCAGCATTGCGTGGAGTCTCCAAGTCAGCTCCAGATCAGACACACACACAGGCTCCCGCTCCTCTTTCAGCTTCCATTTCAAAGCCCCAGAGAATTTGTGAAAGGTTCTCCCAGATGTTTCCAAAGTTTGCAATTTAGGCGCCTTAAGGCATCATGAGGCTCCCTGGCTCCCTGAGACTCTTGCGCCCCCTAGTGGCTCTTTAGGCACGACACCTACAGACACTCCGGCTCTGTGGCCCCTCACTGTTGCAGCGGAGGGCGTCTTAGGCTGGGCATTGAGTCCCAAGCTCCTATACCCGCCTCTGTGGGTGCCCACCCTGACTGCCAGCGCCCCACTCACTGCTGGGCAGCCTGATCGTGGCGGTGCAGGCCCTTATAGCGGAAGGCACCCGTGCCAGCCGAACTTAAGCTGGTCATGTGTAGGCTGCCTGGCACCAAAGCAAGCCTGTGGGGGGGGGCGGGGGGGGCAGGCATCCAGCTGCTGCCCCTGCCCACTGCCATAGTGATCCTGGGAAATAGAGGGTGTGGGTACCCCTGCCTCCTGCCCCATCTGCACAGGTTCTGGTGGAAGCAGGACAGACCTGGAAATAGGATCACTGAGCTGCCCACCCGCTGCCTCCCCCTCATCCTTTGGTGCCTGCCACTGCCCTTCCTGCCGGCCTCCTGGTGAGAGGCTTCGAGCCTCAAGATTCGGTGAGTCACGGGCGCTTCACCTCCCGCAGAAAAGCGTTTTATGCATTCATTTGTTTTTTAGAGAAAAGTGTCTTAAATCTTATTTAACATTTTTTTCCTCATCAAAAAATAAAATAATGGGGCTGGGGTAGTAGTACAATGGGTGGAGCATTTGCCTTGCACGTGGCCAGCCCTGGTTCAATCCCGGCATCCAGTAAGGTCCTCTAAGCCCTGCCAGGAGTAGCCTGAGTGCAGAGCCAGGAGTCAGCCCTTAGCACAACTGGGTGTGGCCCAAAATGAAAACGAAAACAGGAAAGAGGAAAAACTAATATGTGGCAGCTATGGAGGCGTCTGGGACGTCTGGGACGTATGAAAGGAGCCGAGGTTTTCCCTGATCAAGCATCTCAGATGCGCAAAGGGGGGACCGTTCCCCCAAAAGAACCTTTTGAAGAAGTGGACTCCTTCCCCTGACCTGCAGCCGCCACTCCGCAGAGCTTCTGGGAAGAGGGAGAAAGGAAGGGGTGTCCGCGAGAAGAACCAGAGATGCCAGGAGAGTAGCCAGGCCAGAAGCGGGAGACACAAGCTCCCCACTTCCTTCCCAGGGGCTCCAAGTTGGCCTTACCTGTACCCCAACTTTACCCCCTCCTTTCTCGCTTAGGCTGGTCCCCTTCAGCACAAGCTTCACCCCATTGGAGCCCTAGAAGAGTCAGCCTCGAGGGAGGAGAGGCCTCCCGCAGGCCTTCAGCCCAGCCCTGCCCCTCACTGCCTCCTGGACAGATGCCAGCCTGAGGCGGGGCTGGAGGTCGCGGCCCTGAGCCCTCGGGCTCTGTGAAACCGGGGCTTGTATGAGACACCCTCATGGCTGCCAGGGCTAGTCCAGGTCAGGGTGACTGGTCCAGGGAGAACTCTCTGTGTCCCCTTTTCCTGCTCTGCGCTCCTCTGCCAGATGGTCCCCAGGAACCACCAGTTGGCCCCAGAGCACCACTGCTGTGGCCCCTGTGGCCCGCCAAGAACCAAGTGTAATGCTTTGCCCTTTGGGGACCAAGGCAGCTCTTTCCTGTCCCCCGTCTTTCTAAGGATGGTTTGGAAGTGATGGATGCTGTTTACTGGCCATACAGGGTTTCTGTCTGCGTTGTCACCCAGAGCTCACCACATGTTCAGTTGTGCAGTCATCACCAGTCATGTCTCAGGGAGGGGTCAAGGGAAGGGGTATCCCAGAAATCACCAGGAGCCCCTCCACAGGCCCTGCCGGTGCATCCAGGACTGCACTGATGATGCTGGGGACCATGTGGGGCTCCTGTCTCTACAGCCCTGCTCATCCTCTCTCCATTCAGCCAGCTTTATGGCTGTACGTTCCAAGTGTGGATCAAGAACATTTACTGTGGGGGCTGGAGCGATAGCACAGTGGGTAGGGCGTTTGCCTTGCACGCAGCCGACCCGGGTTCAATTCCCAGCATCCCATATGGTCCCCTGAGCACCGCCAGGGGTAATTCCTGAGTGAAGAGCCAGGAGTAACCCCTGTGCATTGCCGGGTGTGACCCAAAAAGAAAAAAAAAAAAAAAACAAGAACATTTACTGTGTTCATTCACCAGATGCAGGTGGTGTATATTTGGGTGGTTTCCGATTTGGGGGAACAATCAATAATGCTGTGAGTTTTTTTGTGGCTAGACATATGTTAAGGTCTCTTGAATTTCTGGGTTGTAGGATGACCCTACATTTTGAGGCACTGGAGAACTATTGAGAAAAGTGGCTGTGGTTTATTACATTCTAAGCTTTTCTAAAACCATCCATACAGGGACCAGAGAGATAACACAGAGGGCAGGGCATTTGCCCTGCATATGGTCAGCCTGCATTCAATCCCTGGAACCCCATAAGGTCCTCTGAGTGCAGCCAGGAATGATTCTTGAGCACAGACCCAGGAGTAAGTACCACTAGGTGTGATCCCCCAGCCCCCACAAAAAATACCCCTCTGGGACCAGACCAGTCCCCTGAGCATCATTGGGTGTGACCCAAAAAAGTTAAAAAAAAAAAACACCTTCATATAAAAGTCAACTTTTGTTCTTTTTTTAAATTTAAAAACTAATTTTAATTTGGTGCCACACCCAGCAGTGCTCAGGACTTATTTCTGGCTCTGCACTCAGGTATTACTTCCGGCAGTGCTCGGGAAACCATATGGGATGCCGGAGATCAAACCTGGGATGGCTGTGCACCAGGTAAGCTCCATACCTGTTATACTATTGCTTCAGTCCCAGCTTTTATTCTGTTCTGTGGCCACACCCAGGGTCCCTCCTGGCCAGGCTGTGGGACCTGCCTTGGGCCTGGACTCCTGGCTCAGCCCTTTGAGCATTTTCTCTCAGGCTCCAGGAACCAGCTCTGGGCTGGCAGGTTCCCAAGCAGCACCGGGATGCCGGAACCACTCCTGGTCGCTTTGGCCGTTGTGTGACCATCTGGGTTGGTGCTGGACCTGAGAATGAGACACTGTACACACAGCCTGTGTGTTGGGGGCCACCAGTGTCACACCCCGCAGTGCTCAGGACCCATGTGCTGGGGTGCAAACAGCTCTGCGTCCCAGCTATGTGCTCTGACCAAATTTCTCTGGGTCAAATGCTTGGGCGTCCTTACCCCCAACTCCATGAACTCTGGCCTCTCTCCACTGTGTTCTTCTCTCTACTGGGCACATCTCCTTTTTGTTCTTTTTTGGGCCCCACCCAGAGATGATCTCTCTCCCTCTGCTTCTCTCTCTCTCTCTCTCTCTCTCTCTCTCTCTCTCTGTGTGTGTGTGTGTGTGTGTCTTTCTCTCTGTCTCTGTCTCTCTCTCTGTCTCACTATCTCTATTTCTGTGTGTCTCTGTCTCTGTCTTTCTGTGTCTGTGTCTGTGTCTCTGTCTTTCTGTCTCTGTCTCTGTCTCTGTTTCTGTCTCTGTCTTTGTTTCTGTCTCTCTCGGCTCCACACCCAAGAGTCACTCTTGTTGGTGCGTGGCGGATTATAGGTGACTCAGGGGATCAAACCCAGACTGACCACATGCGAGTGCCTTATCTTGCTGTCCTATCACTCTCGTCCCGACACTCACATCTTTCTTCTTCTTGCCCTGGAAATAGAAACTCTTAATATGTGTACTGTTTTTGTTTGTTTTGGGGTCACACCCTGCTATGTTCACAGCTTACTTCTGGGAGCTGCATTCAGGGATCAATCCTGGTGTTAGAGGACCATATGGGGTACCAGGGATCAAACCTGGGGTGGTAGTATGCAAGAAAAGCACCCTACCCACTTCCTATCCCTCCAGTCCTTAATGTGTGTACTATTATGCAATAGAAGAGTTTCAAATAATATGGGCTGGAGAGATAAAACAGTGGGGAAGGCACTTGCATACCACCAACCTGGTTCCATGCCAGCACTCTTTATGGTCTCCTGAGCCCCATCAGGAGAGATCCCTATGCATAGATCCAGCAGTACGCCCCATGCACAGCTGGGCATGGCCCCAAAGCAAAACAGACAGAATAAAGTTTCAAACACCAGTATTACTAATAAACATACTCCCCAAAGAAGTGCAAAGTGTTTTTTTGTTTTTTGTTTTTTTGGATCACACCCAGCGATGCACAGGGATTACTCCTGGCTCTGCACTCAGGAATTACCCTGGCGGTGCTCAGGGGACCGCCCTACCCACTATGCTATTGCTCCAGCCCCTATGTCTTTATTCTTACAGGAAAGCTAATAATTGCAATATTCTCTATAAGGAAAAAGTATCTACGGACTGGAGTGATAGCACAGCGGGTAGGGTGTTTGCGTTGCACACAGCCCACCCAGAGTCGATCCCCAGCATCCCATATGGTCCCCAAGCACTGCCAGGAGTGATTCCTGAGTGAGTCAGGAGTAACTCCTGAGTGCTGCTGGGTGTATCCCCCACACACCAAAAGAAAAGAAAAGAAAAGAAAAGAAAAGAAACTATATGCTTTGAAAATCTTTGTGTTTCCTGTATTAATTTTTAAAGTCTGGTTGGCCTTGACTCTGCAGATTTGAACCATTGTCGTGGCCTTGCTGAAGGAGTGCTTTACCCTCTATACCATCTCTCCAACTCAAACCTTTGTGTCTTCAATGACATTACTGGGTCCAGAGAGATGACAGTGTGTAGGACACTTGTCTCACACACAGCCAACTGGAGTTTGGTCTCAGCACCACATAGAATCCCCTTGATCCCTGCCAGGAGTTATCCCTGAGCACCTAGCCAGGAGTCAGCCATGAGCACAGCTTGGTGTGGCCTCTCCACAAAAAAACGGTATTATCAAGGAAGTGAAAAAGGAACCCGCAGAACTACAGAAGGTTAGGGGTGTGGTTAGTGAAAAAGCACACACTTAAAAAATATGAAGCCCTGGATCTCATTGCTGGTTTCCCAAAACAACAATAACACCTCTGGGCGTGTGACTCCTTGAACAAAAAGAAAAAAGAATATTAATCAAATGTATCTCTGGATGGGAGCTTGAATTCAGAATCTATATGTATATATATATGCAGATGCATGTTATGTTTATACTGTATCTTTTTCTTTTTTAAAATTTTTGGTGCTCAGGGTTTCCTCCCGGAGCTCCGAGAACCATATGGGGTGGGGGCGGCGGTGGAGCCCGGGCGGGTCACGTTTAAGGCAAGTGTCTCAACGCTTGTGCTGTCTCCCCTGCACCCACGCTGCATCTTGTCTCACGGGGTGAGGCAGCTGCACAGCGAGGCGACAAGGACAGGAGCGGGCGGACGGGCGCCAAAGGCTCGTGTTGCTCTGCATGAGCTTCCGGCCCTGGCACCACGCCCCCACCCCCCCCCCCCCCGACACTGCCAGGTGTGGCAAAAGGGGAACAACCAACCCAAAATATAAAGAACAAGGGAAGAATCTGAATAGGCTCCAAAGAAAATATACAAACGACGACTAACATGAAAACTGCTTTCCCTGGGGGCTGAAGAGACGGGACGGCGGGTAGGGCACTGGCCTCGCACTCATGGGACCTGGCTCCATCCGATCCGCGGGACCACACGGAGCCCCGAGCGCCGCCAGGAGTGAGCCCCGCGGATTCGCTTGGCCCCAGACGAACAAAAGAACAAACCAAGAAGAACATGGTGAAGCTCGCAGTCATTACACTCACTTGGGGAGATGAGCTAGACAGTGGCACAGTCGCAAGAACTCACCAGCACGCTAAAACACTGGCCTGCACTTTAGGTGGCTTTTGGTTCGGTTTTGTGTTGTTTTTGGGCCACACCTGGTGACGTTCAGGGATTACCTCTAGCCTCAGGAATCACTCCTGGGGTGCTTGGGGGCCATCAGGGTGCAGGTGATTAACGGGGTCGGCTCCTGCAGGGCAAGCACCCTATGCTATCCCTAGGTGCTCAGGGCTTACTCCTAGCGGGCTCAGGAGACCCTATGGGATGTTGGGGGTCCAACCGGTCAGCAGCCTCAAGGCTGGTACCTCACCTGCTGCACTATCTCTCCTGCCCCTTTAGAAGGGGGACTTCTAGGGTCTGCCAATTATGTCCCAGTGGAAATGCTTTTCTGCCCAAACTTTGCTGCCTAGGGGCCCAAAATGTAGGCCTGCGGCACTGGCAAGCGCCCCTGTATGGCTCAAGGGTGTGGGCGTGAGTGAGTGGGTGCGGGGCCACACAAATGCGCAGGCGCTGGCCTGGGCGGAAAGGGCGGGGCGATCGGAAGAAGGCCCCGCCCCTCCCTTCCCCCTCTTCCCCAGGCCCCTTCGGGAAGGCCGCAGTTTGCAGGTTGGCACTGCCCAGAGGTCAGCAGTGGCGAGGACTTTCTGCCCAGTGCAGCGAGCGCCACCCTTTTCCACCCTCCTGGGCATCCATCGCCCTTGGCCTTCCCAACTTCCTCCAGGGAGGAAGTGCGCCGGGAGCTGGAGGGCAATTTCTGGGCCCCTGCCAGAGACCAGGCTTGGCAGGGCCGGTCACTTTCTCCGTTCTGCTTTTGTGCCCGCCCAGCAACTGAAAGCCGGATGTGTTCCAGCAGAATTCTTCACAGACCCCGAGATGGGGCCCGTATCATTTTCACAAGTCGTGAACAGTCTGACTTTTTGTTTTTCATTTTTAATGGCTGAGAGTTTTAAGCCACACCCAGCTATGCTCAGAGATCCCTCCCGACAGGCTCAGGGGGACTGTGATGCTGGGATTCGAACCTAGGTCGGTCGTATGCAAGGCAAATGCCCTGCCTACTATACTATCTCTCCAGCCCCTCAAGCTTTAATTATTTGGGTTTCTGAGGGCCACACTGACACTGATAATGGACCACTCCTGGCTCCTTGCTCTTGCATGGCTTCCAGCTGTGCGGGGTGGGGTGGGGGAACCACGTGGTCTGGAGATGGAGCCTGGGGCTCCTACATGCAAAGTCTGTCCCCGCCACTGAGCCATCTCCCTGACTCTCACTACTAGCTTATATCTGTTGGGGCATAGCTGGTGGTGCTCGGGGCTTACTCCAGGTAAGAGTGACCCTATGAGGCGCCAGGGCTGGGCCAAGTTGGCCACATGAAAGGTAAGTGCCCTGCCTGCTGAACTATCTCTATGGTCCCCCTCCTCAGCTCTTAGATACTGAAGTTTCTGACACCTCACCTTAGGGTCAGGGCAGTCTTCCTCCTCTTGTTCCATCTAGGCCTCCTGCCACCTCAGGCATACCCCAGGTTCTGTCACTCTCCAGAACCTGGGGACTCCCAGTCTGCCTGCTGCTTCTGGGAAGATTTTTTTTCTCCCCACTTTTACTTTTTGGGCCATACGCAGATGTGCTCAGGGCTTACTCCTGGCTCTGCACTCAAGAATCACTCCTAATGGGGGCTGGGGTGCTGAGGATCAAGCCCGGATTGGCCCTGTGCAAAGCAAGTGCTTTACCCACCGTGCTATTTCTCTTGCCCCCCTCCTCAGATCTGTTGATAGCATGATCGTGACTGGGTTCCAAAGGGTAGGATCTCTGGCATACCACACCCCAGTGTGTGGGATCCCAGAAGCACAGAGAGAAGGGAAGAGGAAAATAGAGTGAAAACTACTCTAAAAAACAAAATCGGGGGCATAGAGGCAGTAGAGCAGGCAGGGTGCTGGCCTTGCATGTGACTGACCCAGGTTTGATACCCGGCACTACAAAAGACTCCCCGAGCCCACCAGGAGTGATCCTTGAGCGCAGAGCCAGGAGTAAGCTCGGCATATGGGGGTATGGTCTAACCCTGCGCTCCCGCCAACAAAAACTCACAACAAAGAGTCAACAGCTGGAGAGGAGAGAAGGCTCAAAGGCTGAGCACAGGTTTGGCATGGGGACATGAGTGTCATCCCTGGCACCCTAGCTGCGGGACCCCTTGAGGTCTGCTGGGTGTGGCCCCGGCAAAGACTAGGGCCAACAGCACTAAGTGGCCGATCCTCCTCAACGGCCTCTTTTTCAGACAGCTGAGAAGGGGAGCCAGGAGCTCATCCCCACCTGGCCTCACCCGCATTTGTGGAGCCAGGGGCGGTGGGGGGGAATGGGGAGGGACACCTATGTCAGGGCAGCCGTCTGTGTCCCGAACACCCTAACCACCTGGGGCTGCCCTCAGCGGGTCCCTGGGAGCACGGTGAGGTCTCTCCCAGGACAAGGATCACCCAGAGGCACAGCTGGAGAGGTGCCCACGGCTTGTGTCCCCACAGACAGCCAGACGGTTCCCTGGGTCAGAGCAGCAGCTTCCACCCTTTTTATTAGAAAACAACGGCAATAAAAGCAGTGCCAGGAAGGCTTAGGGCCCGAGGTGCTTAGATGCGCAGGTGCCCTGTCAGGAGGGCGCGGTACCGGGCGGCTGTGAGTGGCAGGTAGGCAGCAGCGGCCCCGTCCAACACGTACAGTGGCTCTGACACGGCACTCGGGTCAAAGCCCTCCTGGGCCAGTCGCACCTTCTGCTGCTTGAAGGTCTCTGTGGTGGCCAGAGACTCCTGGGGGGCAGAGGAGGAGCCTCTGAGTGGGGCGCCCTGCCCAGGCCCGGTCAGCCCTGAGTTCTGAGGGTAGGTCTGGGCACTGCTCACCAAGGAGCATGTTACAAGGAAGGAGCCAGACCTGGAGAAGGCGCAGGGAGTGAGGAGTGGGGCCCCCTGGTGGGAGCTGGCGGCAAACACACCGTGGGTGGGGGTGTTGCTGATTACCTGGAGCCTCAAGAACCGCGGTCGGGCATAAGGTGGCAAGTTCTCAGACACGTGGCTGTAGAGCCTGGCGAGGTCCAGGCTGTGTGGGGGCCGCAGCACCAAGGCTGCCATTCCGGCCCGGCCTTCATGCCCTGGGGGGGTGGGGCTTGTGTCAGGGGGTGCTGCCGCCTTCGCCCTGGGATGCCAACCCTGCCCTGGCCCTGCCCAGGCACCTGGCACGCGGACGCCATAGACATTCACATCCTGCAGGAAGTCGAGGGCCTCCAGGACTCCTGCAACCTCGGTGGTGGCCACGTTTTCCCCCTTCCACCTGCAGTGAGCAAACAAATGGGAACCGGGACTGGTGGGAAGGAAGGAAGCACGCAGGCGGGGAAGCGCGACCCGGAGGCTGGGCAGGAAGGGGGCCGGGAGGTGGGGAATGGGGTCCTGGGGCGTACCTGAAGGTGTCTCCAGTGCGGTCGTGGAAGCGCAGGAAACCGTCTGTGTCACGGACGAGCAGGTCTCCGGTGTTGAAGAACACGTCCCCGGGCCGGAAGACGTCCTGCAGCAGCTTGCCCTGGGTCAGCTCGGGACCTCCAGCGTAGCCCAGGAACGGGGACTGCTGGCTCACGGGGGCCACCAACAGCCCGGGCTCCCCTGGCGGAGTCACGGGGTAAGGCCAGGCCTCCCCAGCTCCCTGTGCCCAGCACCCCCGGGGCCAGCACCCACCTGCACAGGTGGCCACGCAACGCCCCTTGGCGTTCCGGATCGGCTGCCCTGTGGTGCCATCATAGCGGATCAGAGCGAAGGGGAAGACGAGCTGGGGTGGGAACCTCACGGGTCACTGCACCTGCAGCAGGGTCCCCCCACCCTGCCCAGGGGCCCCGCCGCATCCCACCTTGTAAATCCAGGAGGCCCGGCCCACAGCGCCGCACTGGCCCGTGTAGTTGAAGGTGGCGACGTTGCCCTCAGTGAGGCCATAGGTCTCCAGCACCTGCAGGGGCCCGAAGCGCCGCACGAACCGCTCCCAGGTATCTGGCCGCAGCCCGCTGCCCACCGCCAGCCGTACTCGGTGTCCGTGCTCTGCTGGGCTCTGCAGGGGGCAGAGCTTCACTGCACCCCCAAACCTCTCCTAGGGTGCCACTGACCCCTAGGCACCTCAGTGGCCACACCCACTGGTGCTTGGGGGCTGCTCCTGTCTCTGTGCTGTGTCCCACTCGGCCCTGCCCCTTTCTTGGGCTTCCTCTGCTCAGCAGCTGGCATCTGCCCACATACCGGTGGCTGGTTGACAAGGTAGCGGCACAGCTCGCCGATGTACTGGAGCACAGTGACCCCATGCTGCTGGCAGTCCTCCCAGAACTGGCCCGCTGAGAACTTGGACTTCAGCACCACTGTGGCCCCTGCAGGCAAGGGCAGGAAGGGATTGAAGGCTACTGGGGAGCCCTGTGCGCCTCCTTCCCAGAATCAAGCCTGCGCTGTGATGCAGCCCCCAGGAGGGGACCTGGAGGGACCCAGGTGACCCCTTCTTTTACACCCGTGCCTCCTCTCCCTCCCTCTGGGGACCCCACCTTGAAGAGCGCCCCCACCCGCTCAGCTGTGCTGCAGGTCCTTGGAGGCATGAGGCACTGACCAATGCCCAGGCAGCCCACGATGCCAAGCAGCGAACCGGACATGTGGTAGAGTGGCAGAGCTAGGTAGATGATGTCCTCCTGGTGGACGCCACACAGCTGGTAAAAGGCCTGGCACTGCAGCACTTTCAGGTGGCTAATGCGCGCAGCCTTGGGGAGGCCTGGGGGCAGCAAAGGATGACAGAGGGAGTGGGCAGCGATGCCCTGTCCCCTCTGTCCACCTCTGCCACACCCCCCAGATTCAAGAAAGACAAAGAAAGAGGCTGAGATGATAAACCCATTCATTCCCGCCCCCACAGAGAGGTCTCTGGGATCAATTTCCTGGCGGGGTGGGGAAGCTTTTGGAGGACCGTCCCCGCCTGTTTCTGGGGAAGGCCAGGGCCCGTCGCACCTGTGGTGCCTGAGGTGAAGATGTACAGGCACGTGTCCATCACATTCTGTGGGGCGGACAGGTACCCGGGCACAGGCTTGTCTGCTTCTGCCGCGGCCTCTGCCAGCAGGTCCGGGATGCCCGAAGGAGCGGGGGAAGGTCCTGCCGCCCACAAGTGGAGCCCCAGGGCTCTCAGGGCCGGCAGGTCAGGCTCCAGGGACTCCAGGAACTCTGGAGGGGGGGAAAGCCCAGATCGGTCGCTCCCCAGAAACCCTCTTCGCCCCAGTGCGCTCCCACCCTGTCATCCACACTGCTCTTGGAATACTATTCAAGCCCAGGTGGGAGAATTCCATGCATCATAGGCCCATCAGAGACCAAGGGGCTCCCTCGGAGCAGAGCCGCTTCTGAACCTCTGAGCACCCCTCCCTGGCCCCGCCCCAGTTCTGGCCCCGCCCCCTCACCCTGCAAGCACGCCCCAGAGGCCCCGCCCGCAGCCCAGGCCCCACCTCTCAGCCTATGGAGGCCCTGCCCCGCAGTCTGTGAGCTGCGCCCCAGAGGCCCCGCCCGCAGCATAGGGCCCCACCCATCCTGGAGGTCCCGCCCCAGAGGCCCCGCCCACAGCCTAGGGCCCCGCCCTTTGGCCTATGAGCCCCGCCTATTCTTGAAGCCCCGCCCCTCAGCCTGTGAGCTCCGCCCCAGAGCCCCCGCCCGCAGCCCAGGGCCCCGCCCACTCTGGCAGCCGCTCCACCCGGACCCCGCCCCGCGCAGCCCGCGCCCGCCGCACTTACCTGGCGCCAGCACCAGCGCGCGCGCGCCGCAGCCGCGGAGACAGTGCAGCAGGGGGGCGCGGCGCAGGGCGCTGGGCACAAAGGCCGCGCGCAGGCCGGCCTTGGCCAACCCGAACCAGAGCCACAGGAACTCGGGGCTGGCGGGAAGGAGCAGCGCCACGGTGGCCCCCGGGGTCAGAGGGGCCGCGCTCTCGGCCCGCGCCTCGCCGCCGTCTCCCGGCCCCGCGCTCCAGCCCCGCGCGCGCAGGAAGGCTCGCGCCGCCCGGTTGCTCTGGCGCTCTGCCTCGGCGTAGCTGAAGCGCCGCGCGCCGCTCACGAGGAAAGTGTGCGCGGGCCGCCGGCGAGCCAGCTGCGCGAGGCGCCAGGCCAGGCTGCAGCCCGCCTCGGGACCCTGGGGGTCGGCGGCGGCAGCGGCCAGCGCCTCCGCGCGGAGGGCCCTTTTGCATCGCGCGGCGCGCACGGCGAAGGCCAGGTCAGCCGCCAGCCAGCGCAGCTGCAGCCACAGGGGCTGCTTCCGAAGCAGCAGCAGCGGCACCAGCAGCAGCGGCAGCAGCAGCAGGAGGGCGGCCATGGTGCCCGAGCCTGCCCTCGGCCCGCCGGCCCCGACACTCCGTCCCGAAATACTGGGCTGCTCGTGCGGGCGCTTAGACCGCTCCTTCCCGGGAGCGCGCGCGCTGGCACACGCCCCTTCCCACCCAGCCCCCCGCCCCTGCTCCCCTCGGGCCGGGAGCGGGGAGGGGGCGGCCCTCCCCACAGCCTCGCCCCGCCCAAGGCCCGCACTCTCCGGGACCAGGGCGGTGCTCCCGCCGCCCCCGTCTTCATTTTGCTGGGGCTTTCACCCCCGGGGTGAGCGAGGGATGTCCCGCTGCACTTTGGAGCCGGGCCGGAGGGCCGCTCGCGGCCCGTCTTTCCCTCGCATCCCCCATCCCCTCCGGAAAGGGAACGTGCCCCTGGGCTCCCCAAACAGGCCGAAGCCGGGCCCCTTACCTGCCGGGTGTTGCAAGTCCCGGCAGGAACGCCAAAATGACGCCCTCTCCCCCGGCTGGCTGCCCGCAGCACCCCGCCCCCGGGAGAAGTAGGGGAAAGGTGCCGGTCCGTCCGCCAGATCCCCGGAGGGGCCACGCGAAGCCCTCCCTCTGGGCAAGGGCAGCAGATGGGGACGCCCACTAAGGCCTTCGCCAGAACTCGGGAAGGCGAGAGGTCTGGCCTTGAAAAGGCGGCGGGAGTTGCCACGGGGAGGGGAGGGGGGCGGGGGGATACATTTGCAGGCTGCATAGAGGTCATCCCCCACTTCCCTGCACTGCGGGCAGCAGATCCTGGCTGGGCCGTCGCCAGGCTCCTGCTTGTTAGAAATCCTCCCTCTGCAAGGGTCTGGCTCCTGCCTGTTAGAAATCCTCCCTCTGCAAGGGTCTGGCCCGCGACTGCCAGGAGAGACTTGTGTTGGCCTGAGAAAAAGGCGGCCCTTGGCCCACGCTGCTCCCGGAGGTGAGCTGCTCCCGGAGGTGACCAGGCAGCCCTGGGTTCCAGCAAGTCCCGGCAGGAACGCCAAACCGACGCTGTCTCCCCCCAGCTGGCTGCTGGCAGCACCCCGCACCCACGCCAGGGCCAGCGTGGGGTGTGGTGGGACTCAGTGGTGGGGGCTGCCTCGTGCTGAGTAAATGGACTTCCGGTGGACACACTGGCGAGGGGGGCAAGGACTCCTGCGCAAGAGGTTCTGACTTTTATTGTCATTTAGAAACAACTTTTAAAACGCGATTATCTCTGCAAAAACAAAAGAAAACCCGACCCACCCCACCCCCACAAAATCTAAACAGAACGAAATGGGCCCATTTGACAGTTCTGTGGCACATGTGTGGGCCCCCCAGGGCTGGGCCTGACCCCAGGCAACATAAGTTCCAAGGAACCACAGCCTCCCCGCAAGCCCCGCCAGGCACAGGCCAAGTCCCCGCCGTTCTGTGTCCGAGGGTGTCCCAGGGTGAAGTCCGGTGTGGAGGAGTGAGGACACGAGTGGTGGGGGCGCTGCCTCGGGCCAGCTGCCCTGTAACTCCCATGTGGGAAGAGGGAGAGTCTGAGCCCCTCCCAGGACCTGGGGGTATCTGGGGGGACAGTTCCTGGGGGCTCCAGGGGTGCCGGACCAGGCAGATTCGCGGCAGCTTCCTGGCAGCAGCTCCTCCCTCCCGTGGGCCAGGCACCAGCAAGGTGAGAGAAGCTTGCATGACCTTCTGGCCCCTGCCCTCCTCGCCCCTGCGCCTGTGCGGTGCGGTGGCAGCAGTGCTGGCAGTGACACAGGGACCAGGGGGCCTCAGTCACTGTCAGAGCCCACAGCGGAGGACCCCTTCCGTTTCCGCTTGGTGGGCTTCGGCTTTGTGTCCTCCTCCTCCTGGAAAAGATGGGGGTACGGGGGTTGGGAGGCGGGAGTCGGGGGCCGGGCGCCCGTGTGGGGCCGGGGGCTCACCGAGGCGCTGCTGGAACCCGACTCCTCCTCGGTGTTGGGGGGCTGTGCCGCGTTCTTGCGGCTCCGGGGGCTGGAGAGCGCTGCTTTCCGCCGGCTCTTGGGTGGTTTGCTGGAGGAGTCCTCATACTCCTCGGCCAGGGAGAAGAGGTCGCTGAACCTGCGTGCACAGCCAGGGCAGGGGTCAGCACCTGCTGGCCCAACAGCCAGCCCCAGCAGCCCCCGCCGGCCCCGACACCCCCCGCCTCACGCACTTCATCTTGTGGGCTTCATCACAGCTTGCCTGCACGTGCTGCAGAGCCTGGAGAATCGGGGTCTGGCTGAAAACTGGAGGGCAGAGGGAGCACATGCAGAGCCCAGCGCAGGGGGCTGCACCCCCCACCCCCCCACCCGGCAGCCCCATGCCTACAGTTCTGCTTGGTGTTGGTCAGGTTGAGCCGCAGGTTGTCCAGGTGCTCCAGGATCTGCTCCAGGGTCAGCTGGGCCAGCTTGCTGCTCGAGCTCCTCAGGCTGCAGGCAGTGCCCGGGCAGTCTCAGTCTCAGCTGCTCTGGTGCCATCCTCCCCCGACACCTCCCGCCCGCGGGGCCAGGCCCACCTCTGCCTCTTGCGGGGGAGACTGTTGTTCTTGATGAGCAGCGACTTGATGTGCTCGGCTAGCAGCTCATCGTGCTTCATGCACCAGTGCCGCAGGATGCTGGTGGTGAACTGATCGTCGGGGTGGCAGGCCCGGCTCAGCACCATCTTCACCATCTCCTCACTGGGCCTGGGAGGGTGCAGAGGGCTGGGGGGCCGACTCACACCTGCCTGGCCCGAGGAGTCTCTGGCTCCACCCCCCTGCCCCAGCCCGAGGGTCTGGTCCCACCCTCTGCAGGGGAGATGTATCTGCCTGCCATGGAGGGGCCACCCAGCCTCCCCTGCTGGCCCTCCTGACCGCCCGCCTGCCCTGGGCCACAACCAGAAGAGGAGAGGAGGGGATGGCAGTGCAAGAATGGCTCCCTGATCAGTGGCCCAGGGAGGGGGCATGTGTATGGCCCCCTGCGCTGCCTGCGTCACCTGTGGGACAGCCCCGGGGCACAGGAGTTATCCCAAGTGTCATGGCAGCAGGAGACTGGGATGTCTGGTCCCACCTCTGTGGATGGGCCCTAAGGGGGGCGGGGCCGTGCAGAGGAAGCAGTGGCTTCGTGGGCAGCTGAGGGAAGGGTGGCGGCAGAGGCCAGCCTGGGGACCTGGGGACTCACTTCTCTCTCCGGAGCTGCAGCAGCAGGCACGACAGGGCCTCCGGGTGCTCTGGGGGAAGAGCACAGGCCGCTCAGGAGGACACACGCTCCCGCCCCCCACTGCACCCACCCCCCGCCCCCAGCACTCTCAATCCTGGCTCATCCCAGAGGCCTGGTGCAGCCCCAGCCCTCTCACCCTTGTATTTGAGATGCTGCAGGATGGGGATGATGGTCTCCAGGGGGATGTTGTGGGCCAGGAAGAGCTGCCAGGCGCAGTACTGTTCAAACGTCTCCCAGTCCAGGCTCTGGACTGCGAGGGGAGGAACAGCCCTGATCACCAGCAGCTCAGCACCCTGCAGATGGTCCCGGGCTCGAGGGGGGCAGCCTCAACCCCCTGCTCTGCCCAAACCAGCCCCGCCCACTTACTGAGGATGTTGAGGACCGAGTCTTTCCGGAACATGACCAGGTTGCCCATCATCACGTGGCAGACCAGCTCCTGGAGCTGCACAGGGGGAGAGCCCGTCAGCACTGACGATGGCCAGGAGGCCAGACGGGAAGGAGCCGGGGAGAATTGGAGGAAGTGGCAGCTCAGTTCACTGTGGCCCTGCTGCCCACCACAGGAGTGAGGGGAGGGGAGGTGGGCAGGGGAGGGGAAGGGCGGAAGGAACGGCCCCTCTGTGCAGGGGAAGGAGCAGGCACAAGCAGGCTCACTCCCGGCCCATGCCACACACAGAGGCGGGAGAGGCAGGCACAGCAGGGCGGGTGAAGACCCCTGGGTAGGCTGGGACAAAGGGGGCCAAGCTCAGGCCTGAGCTCAGAGCTGAGGAGCAGGAGTCCTGGCGAGCAGGGGCCGGGCCGGGGGAGCCTGTGCATGCACGCTGGCCCGGACCACGGAGGCCCAGCCTGGTTCCACTCACCTGTGCAGAGTCGATGACGGCCACAATCATGTTCAGCAGCTCCCCGCTCCGCAAGGTCTCATCCGGGAACTGGGAGGAGAGAGGCGTGTAGGGGCTGGGGCCCTCCACACCCGCAGGCAGGGGACAGGCAAGCGGGGAAGGACCCTCCCTGTGGGCCCCCAGGGCCATGGAAGTATACATGGGGGCAAGGGCACGTGTGGGAAGGCCAGACCCACACTGGGCACCAGCACACCCCCTCTACAGACCCCCAGGGATGCCCAGAATCCCTGTTCCAGCCCCTCTGGCCCAGTCCTGCAGAGCCCAGAGGGAGGGTTCTGGGAGGGAGGGACATGCGGGGGCAGTAGGGGGTCCTGAGGAGGTAAAAGGTCAGGAGAAAGTACAAAGGCTCAGACCCGTGGCCCTGACACTGTCCCCTGCTCTTAGAGAAGAGGGGGCAGCTGTGCCCACCTCCGTGTAGATGGAGGGCGTGAGGTGGCACAGCAGGCGCACGTCGTCCTCCTGGCAGGCCTTCATGTCCATCATCAGGCAGGTGTGCAGGTCGCCCAGCTGCGTGGCCTGCGCAAAGGACTCGTACAGGTTCATCTTCCCGGCGGCGGCTTTGCTGCGGGAGCAGTTGCGCCTGAGCCAGCGGGCTCAACCCCACCCTGTCCCCGTCCCCGTCCCTCCAGGTGCTCCCCAAGAACCCGACACCCTGTGAGAATCAGGAGACCCTCCCATACCCCAGCGCTCAGGCAACAGAGGGAGGGCAACCACCCGAGACCCCCAAGGCATGGCCTCAAGGTCCGATCTGAAACTGCCATTCCGAACAAAGCACTGGGGGTGAATCTCCATGATGCCAACGGTGCAGGTGAGGGAAGGACACAAGCCAGGCTCCCCTGAAACCGAGAGCTGATGGGGGAAGGCACTTGCGTGACAGGCGGCTGGCCTGAGTTGGATCCCTGGCACCACAGGGTCCTCCAAGCCCCAGCAGGAATGATCTCTGAGCACAGAGCCAGGAGTAAGGCCTGAGCACAGCTGGGTGTGACCCAAGAACCAAAGCCAAGGCAAACAAAACAAAACGAACAATAATGGAGACGGAGGAGGCTGGGTTTGACCCCTGGCACTGTTTGGTCCCCTGGCACTGCCAAGAATGATTCCTGAGTGCAGAGTGAAGAGTAAGCCCTGAGCACCGCCGGGTGGCGGGGAGAACAACTCCAATGCTCCTCAGTGCGTGAAGGGCTGGAGAAGCTGTGGTGTCCCCAGGGACAGTGTCACTGGGTGACATTAAGAGAGTGGCCTGACAGGCCACATGGGCATGAGCTGGGAACATGTGGCTAAGAGCTGCCAGTCACAGCACCCGCAAGTCTGCAGATGGGGCAGGTGGCAGCTGGGAGGGCCGGTTGGGAGACAGCGGAGCAGAAGCAGCGGGTGGGATGTGGTGTCCAGCCGAGTGCAGCTGTCTTGTGGACACGTGGGATCATACTGTAGAATGGGGGGATTTGGGGGCATGTGATCAGAGCTCACGAAGCTGCTAGAAGCACGCAATGCACGGAGGCCCTCCTGCACAGGTGACAGGCTCACCTGGCCCTCAGGTAGTAGAGCAGGTGGTAGCCGATCTTGGGCTGCTTCTGGTAGAGCTCGGAGAGGAGGTCCAGGAGCAGAGAGAAGCTGCTGTTGTCCTCCTGCATCTGGCAAAGGTTCCTGGGGGTGGGGATGCCAGGGCGCTGAGCTGGCTGGCTGGGGCCCCTGCAGGCCCTCCACCCCGACCAGTGGGTACCACACCCCTGGACCTCGGGTGGGGCTGGGGCCCAAGCTCACCTAAATATCAGGTAGAGAGGCTTCCCCACAGATTCCTCCAGTGACCTACAAGAGGGGCCGTGTGAGGGGGGACACCCTGTACAGGGTCAGCCTGCTGCTTCCTGACCAAAGGGAAAACTCCTGCTGCCCCAGGAAAAAACAGGCTCCAGGCAGGTGCCATGCCTGCGCCGTCCTGTCACTGGAAAGGAGTCTGCCGGGCGCAGGGCTGGTCAGCGGGCGAGCTCCGGCCTCGCAGCAGGAGCTGTGGGAGGCCCCCAGGCACCCGGCCAGGGGTGGCCCCAAAGCCCTCCCCCCATCCCCAACAAAAAAGGGAAAAGATTTCTGTCCTGGGAGAGCCCCAGGAATGTCGCCACCCCCAGGAGGCCCAGGGGCAGAGGGCAGTGAGGGGCAGCAGAAGGGAGGGTCCCCAGCCCAGGGTGCTCGCACAGTCTGCAGCAGGCAGACTGTACCCGTGTTCAGGGGAGCCAGCGCCTATGAACACAGAAACAGGGGAGCAGGCCAGGCGGGGGCCAAGCAGGGGCCTTACTCCTCCGTGACCTCCTCGGGCAGCACCTCCCCCCGGAAGTGGGCCTTGAAGAGCTCCTGGAGGCAGGAGGCGAGGACAGACAGCTGCTCCGAGTCGAAGTCTTCCTGGGGTGGGGGGATAAAAGGGGTCACAGCCAGGGGCCTCACGAGCCCTGCCCCCTGGGGGCCCACTGCGGGGCTCTGAACTGGGGAGACGGCTCGTGCCCTCACCTCTAGAACCTGGTCCACGATTCCCTGCATGACCTCGCACTGGGCCTCGGTGTCGCTGCAGAACAGGAGGGAAATGGGGGCTCAGGGGGGCTCAGGGGGGCTTGGGGGGGCTTGGGGCAGGACGCGCTGCGCGGGGCAGCCTGGTTCTGGCGCTCCACCAGAACCTTGGGAGGGAGGCGGGGCCACACCCACCTGCCCTTTTGCAGCTGCAGCACCTTGTCCCTAAGGGACTCCTCCAGCTGGTCAAGGTATGGGGTGATGTCCACGGGCTCCTCCACCACCGTCTCCTTGATTGGGTGGAAGCGGAACTCCCGCTTCTTTCCTGGAGCCGTGTGGCAGGAAACGACTCGCTCTGCCCATGTTCTGGCCCCGTGCCCACCCCCTCGGCGACCAGCTGAGCGGCTTTGCTCCTCCCCTGCCCGTGCTGCTCCAGCATCAGGTGTGGGCTGCACCCCAGAGCCCACCCCAGCGACCGCTGGGACACCCCTCAGCGCCTGCTCTGGGCCATGTCACCTTTGCTGTTGAGGTCCTCCTCGTCATCACTGAAGGCGGCCTCAGCGTTGTCATAGCAGCTTTCGTCCTTGTCGGACATGTGGTTGTCCATCTCCATGGACACCGGCTCTTCGATTTTGACTTGAGAGGAAGACAGACAAGGGCTCTGAGCCTCATGTCTCTATGGCAGGGGGTGGGGAACAGAAAGCACCACAGGGATACAGGGATGCTCTTGTGCCCGCGCCACGGCCGTCGGCCATCTGCACGCCAGCCCATGCGCAGTGTTGCACGTGTGGGGCAGAGGGAGCAACATGAAAGATGCAGCATGACCCTGGCCCTTGGAGGAGCCACAGGCTCAGGCTGGGGTGAGACGACAGATGGGCCAAGTACAAGGGGCTACACAGGCATCCCCCTAAAGCCACCCGCCTTCTGAGGGGAGTCAGTGAGAACACGGGGGGGGGGGGGGGCAGCGGGCAAGAGACCCACGAAAACCAGAACTGATCATGCGAAGTGGGCAGGTCCAAGGAGACAGCACAGGGGGAGCGGGGAGGGAACGGGGGCACCTACCTTCCACAGGCGGGGACGGCGAGCTGCAGAACTCGGGAAACTTCTCCCTCAGCATGGCCCGCAGCTCCTTGTCCAGCTTAGGGTTGTCGAACAGGGGGGCCAAGTGTCTACAGGGAGCACGAGGGAAGGCCCGTGTCAGCGCCCCTCGAGCCCGCACGCAGGCCCTGCATCAGGGCAGCAGGCGCGGAGCCGTGGAGCCCAGCAGGGTGGGGCCGCAAGGCCTTCCCTGAGTCGCCACTCCCGCCCCAGGGGACAGCAGCGCCACCCCGGGCCCAGCCCAGCCCCCCGCCGTCCTTACGCCAAGACCCGCTTCTCCACGATGTGGTTGAGGGAGGAGAAGACGCCCTGCCGCACGTGGCTCTCCAGCGGTGGGTAGAAGTTGGGGATGATCTGGAAAGGAGCAGGAGGACCATGAGCAGGGGCCCGTCTGTCCCGGGCTCCAGCAAGGGACGCTGGCGTGGACGCTGGCAGGAGAGCGAGGGCCAGCGGAGCGGGGCCTCCCTGGGGAGTGCTCACAGCCGAGGGGGCCGAGGGTTGCCCCTCTTTCATGGCCACACACGGAGGACCCTGGGAGAAGGCAGGGACAGTGCCACCCTCCGCCTGGTTGGGCTGGGGGCGGTGTGGACGCAGCACGGACCCGGCACATGAAGTCCAACAGCGTAGCAGTGATGGCCGGGTGGGGCTTCATGGAGTGGTGCATGACCAGGATGGCCGGCTCTGGGGAGGGAGAGGAAAGGCTGCGTCAGGCTGTGCCTGTGGGGACCTCAGAGGGAGGCCGACGCCTCCGTCTCCCCGTGTGTCCCCAAATCCAGTCTGGGAGAGGGAGACGGCAGGAACGGGAAAGCAGGAGGAGGCACCATTTCAAGCCCAGGGCCAGGCGGGGGCGGCTCCCGGGAAGCGGCTCACAGGCTCACACACCTATGTTCATGATGCTGTCCTTGTCGGGGCTAAAGAACAGCCAGTCGTAGAACAGAGCCAGCTTGGCGTTGGAGGCGGCGACGTTGGACTGCAAAGAGAGGCGATGATGGGCCGCTGCGCCCTCGGGTCACCGGAGACGAGGGGAGGGGCCCTAAATCTGTTTATGTTGGTGCAAGCGCCTGGGGGTCCACCTGGCTCTTGCCCTGCGGCCTCACAGGCCGCCCCTGCTCCCTGCTGCAGGACAGGCGGGCCTGGCTGGGGTCTGAGGGAGAGGCCCTGGTCAGGGCCAAATCAGCACATTCCAAAGCCCCGTCTGCCGGGGGAGGGAGCCAGCGTGAGGTCAGAGGGCAGCTGGATGCCAGAGCAGGATTTCTCAGCACGCGGCCAGAGGAAAACATGGGGCAGGAAGGAAACGGCCCTGCTGTGGACTCAGGCATCTGGACAAGGGAAGTCTCCACAGCCAATGCCAGAGGACGCGCCCCCCTCCCCCAATCTGAGAGAGGGACAACACAGGGTGGGGGCCTCGGGGAGCTCGAGGCAGGGCAGGGCTGGCTGGGCCCCTCACCGTGCATGTGGTCAGGAGCCAGCCGATGATGGCCCATCGGGGCAGGATGTCCGAGCTCAGCACTTCATTGGAAGGGTGCACCACCCCACAGATGTAGCGGATGAGGTCGCAGCGCAGAGACTGACTGTCCGGGGTCGACAGGTACTGGCGCTGGAACCAATCCTGGTATCGCTTCTGTTGCCCAAACCGCACCTGAGGAAGGAGGCGTCTCAGGCAGATGGGAAGCGTGGCCAGACCAGAGAGGCCGGTCTCTCGCCAACCTCAGCTCTCTCGGAGTCAGCGCCTCCCGCCTCCTCCCGATACTACCAGGCGCTCACCCGTGACGTCATGAAGAGGAGCTTCGTCTCCATGTCTGGGGTGAGACGGCAGGCGAGAAATTTTCGGGATGTTCTCGACTGGAGAAGCTGAAGGATACCTACACCAAACGTGGAAGGGAGGAAGCAGCGAGAAGTCAGAGGACCAGACAAACCAAGGCCAGGGAGAGAGAGGACAGGGTTAAGGAGTGTGCCGTGCACGTGGCTGGCCAGACTCAGTCCCCAGCACCGCATACCATCCTCTGGGCCCCATCAAAAGTGATCCCTGAGGACAGTGGGTGTGACCCCAAACTCCCCCCACAGAACAAAAGACAAAAAGCGCAGCGAGATGAGAAGGGCAGGAAGCCTGCTGATGGGCCTGTCTTGCTCAAAGGGAGGTTTTAAGACAAGATCAGGGGGCTGAAAACATGACTGAAGGGGAAGCACATGCCTCACAGCCCACCCTGGGCTTCAAACATGGGTGCGCAAACACACACACGCGCACGCGCCAGAAGGTCCTATAAGGGTCCCACCCAGCACCTGTGATGCTCAGCTCCAACCACCCACCAGCCCCAGGCCCCAGACAGGGCAATTCCCTGCTTCTGCTGGCCTTTCTGGAGCCCCTGCTCACAGTCGTCCAGCTGACACCGTGTGGGAAGCGGAGCGGCTGAGGTGCAGCCCCTCGCCTCACTTCCCGCTCCTGCCCGTCCCTTCCCCAAGTGCCAGGCGCTGCCCGGCCTTAGCATGAGCCCCTGGCGCTCACTGGCCGTGTGGCCCTAGGCAGATCACTTCATCCCCTTCGACTCCTGCTCTGCAAATACGAAAGGAGAATGTCCTTACAGCAGGGGCCTGGGGAGTTCGTGTGAGCTGACGGGTGCCTGGCAACGCTGCCCCCAGCACAGCTGGGCGCGGGCACAGGGTGAGGCAGGCACTCTCGGAGGCCAGATGGGTGGGGACTCTGCTTTCTGCACCCCCACGCTTCTACGTGACTGTCCCCACGCCGTGTGCACAGGCAGGCACACACGCGTGCTGCAGCGCGGAGCCACCCACTCAGACCAGAAGCAAGCCGGGGAGGGGCAGGGAGGAGGGGCAGGCCCGGGCAAGGGGCACGGGCCTCTCTCCCTCCCAGGGGCCAGAGGAGCCCCGAGGGGACCCTTGGACTTCCCTGAAGGAGGAGCTTCCCTTCCGGGGTGGATCCAGCCCTCCTCTTTCCCCCGCAGGCCATCAGCTCACCTGTCAGGAGAGGGGCGGGAGGGGGCAGAGGGCTGCCGCCTGCTGGGGGGGCAATCTGGTCTGCACATCCCCCACCCCTGGCGCTGTACCTGGCTGAGTCCGGCCCATCCCACTCTGGTGGCAGCCAAAGCCTTGCTTCTCCACCACCAGCTCCTGTCCAGGCCGCCTGCCCACTGCGGAGACGGCTGTGGGGCCCCGCTCACCTGTGAACTGCGGGCTCAGGGCCTGAGGGTTATGGATGATATCCTTCCACAGCAGCTCGAACTCTGGGATCCGCGCAACGTTCTGAAGCAGCCTGACGAGGTCGCGACCGATCATCAAACATTCCATGAACTTGACAGGGGTGAGGGGGGAGACAGGAAAGAGAATGAAGACATGGACTATACTTTCTGCGGAGAGGGCAAAGGCGCGGCGTGGTCGGCGTGCCACATAGAGACTCTCGGAGCTTGGGGGCCCAGCCAATTGCAGCAGCCCTGCCGGTCCCCTTTCCACCCAGAACTGCTGCCAGCCCCATCAAGGGGGTGAAGGGTGCGAAAGGGCCGACCAGTGAGCTGCTCGGCCCCAGTACCACCCGTGGTGCAGGAGCACTCTCGTGGCCAGGCTCTGAAGAGCAGAGCACAGGCCGAGGTGCAGCTCAGAGGCCTGGTCCCCAGGAAACAGCAGAGCATAGCTCAGGGTGGACGATTCAGAACCCACCTCACCATGGCAATGACCCAGGGGGTGGGGGCAATGTGACAGGGGCACAGGACAGCGTGTCCACAGCTGAGGGAGACCCCGCCGGCCAGCAGCCTGGGAGCTGGGACTGGTCACACACTCGCCTGGGAAGGCACAGAGGGGCTGTGCCAGCCCACGGGGCACCACACTTACTCGATCCAGCCATATCTCGCCCACTCAACCCCTGCCCGGGCTCTGCGTCCCCACCGCGTGTCCGTCCTCACCCGTTCCCGAAGCAGGGAGATGCAGAAGTCCACCTCCTTCTGCCTCAGGGCCTGGAGCTGGGCAGTGCCGTGGTGGTCGACGATGAGGCGGAGGTAGGTGTAGACGGTCATGGCGATAAGGATGCCACTCTTCAGCACCCACTCCCTGTGGGGGAAAGGGACGCACCGGAGCTGGAACACCGCCACCAGTGCCCCGGCACTCACTGCTCAGGCCCGACTGTCCATTCCTGCTGGGGTCAGGCACCCCGAAGTCTCTCGACCACGGAGCCGCTTGGCTTCCCACAGCACTGACCTGCTGGCGGCCAGGGCCAGCTCACCGGGCCAGAGCGCAGCGTTGCCTCTCGGGAGTCCCAGTTCAAAAGCAGCTCCGCTGGGAACGTCCCCCCAACCTCCACCCTCCCCCATCCCCAAGCACCACCAGGTGTGGCTCCAGGACAAAAACAGAACACTAGGCCAAGAAAGAAAGGTGTCTGTCCACGGGCTCACGGGCAGTCACGGCACGTGCTGAGCACTGGGTGCTACCCGGGACAGAGGGAAGCCACAGCTCCTCCGGAGCTCAGACTCCTGGGAAGAAGACAGTCTGCGGCTCTCCGTCGGCAGTTTTTAAAGTGGGGTCTGAGGAGCCTGGGGACCACCATGCTCCCTTCCACAGCCTGAAGCCCTGGCCCTCCTGGCCTAAGTCACAAACGCCCCCTGACCGCAGATGTCAGAGCCCATTTCCCAGGAGTCTCCAGCCTCCCAGGGCCGAGGGCAGAGGAAGAACTGTGTGTTCCTCACTGCTGTTAAAGGGGCAGAAAAGGAAGGACGGGGGTGGGGTGGGCATGTGCCAGGGTCTCAGAGGCTCCTCCAAGTGCCCAGATCAATCAGGGACCCATCTCACCACCAGGCGAGCTGCCGGTGGGCCCACGGTGTCCCTGCAGGGAGGCAGAGAACAGGGAATCTAATTAGCCCAGCCAGGCCCCACACTGCTCCGGGAAGTGCGCACGCACCTAATGAAGGCTGTGGCCTTTCCTGTCAGGGCGCAGCCGTGGCCAAGGACAGGGGAGGGTCCCCTCCCGCCCTGCTGCCGCCAAGGACTACTCTGGAGGGGGGCGGTGGGGAGAGGCAGGGAGGTCCTCCCCGAGGCTCATGGCAAAGGTCTCTGGGGAGTGTAGTGGGAAGGTGGGGTCCCTGTCTGACCCTGGGACACGAAGGAAGGGCAGCTGGCGCTGAGGTGCACAGTGGCACCGGCTGAGCGAGAAGGGTCATTCTCGTAGCAGAGCCTGAGCGAGGGCCAGAGAGAAAGGAGCCCTGGAGCCCGGGCTGCGGGAAGGCAGAGCCCTCGCTGGGGGGGCGGCGCAGCTGTGCCAGGCCAGCTCAGGGCACAAGGTGGCGCTGCCTGCACGCCCGGCGCAGTCCTGCAACGCCAGTTCAGAGCACAAGGTGGCGCTGCCCGCACGCCTGCAGGCGCAGCAGTGGGAGCGAGGGCAGACCCGTGCCTCTGGCTGGAGGAAACACCAGCCACAAGAGTGGCGCCTTCCTGGGCCAGAGACAAGATTCGGAAACCAGACAACAGGAAGGCCGAGGCCACGGGATGGAGAGTGCGGATGCGGAATGGGGATGCAGTTCCTGGTCCTCTCTCGGAGAGGAAGGGAAAGCAGCAGCAGAAGAGCTCAGGGCGTCCCGCTAGGGCCCACTCTTCACGTGCTGTCCCCCGGCCCGGGGGGGGGGGGGGGGGGGAATCCTTGAGCTCCAGCGGCAAAGTGCAGCTGGGGGGGGGGGATGGGGCAAGAGAGAGAGGCGGAGAGGCACAGAGGGGAGAGAGGGGTACCAGGCCAGGCCTGGGTGCTTGGCCGGCCTCGCTCTGTTGAGCTCATTCTTCCTTCCCCACCTCCCTCCAAAGATAAACATTCCAAGGAGGTCTGGATCAAAAATAAACCCTTTATCAGATGGAACCAGTTTTTCCTGGGCTCTGAGATATTTCAGCCAAGCCCTCCTTCCCCACTCCTGCACCCCGGGCCCGATCCTTCACTGGCCCTGCACGTTCTCTGGGACCCAAGGCATGCAGGCAGCGTCTTAACAGTCTCCCCACAGCACCCCACGACCATTATCTGGCTCGCGCCCCGCCCCCTGCACGGCGGAAGCTTACCTCTGCTCTGTCAGGATATCCAGAACACTCTCTGCCAACCAGATGTTTTTCGCTGTAACGTCCCCGCCTGATTTCAAGGGGGCAGAAAACAAGAGGACCAGAAGAGCTCTGATCAGGACTCGGCTCCTCCGCCTGCAAACCCGACACCCACCTCACCCACCCCGCTGCTCAGCCAGTGAGCCCATCCCCGATTCTCCGAGTGCTGGGGAAATGGGGAGGAAAAAGAGGCCCTGTGCTGTGTTAGGGTTTTGATTTGTTGTTGTTTTTGCTTTTTTGGAGGGGACACACCGGGCAGTGCTCAGGTCTCTGCACTCAGGGGCCACTCCTGGCCGTGCTTAGGAGACCTTGTGGAGTACTGGGCTTGAACCCAGGTTGGCCACGTAAAAGGCACATGCCCCACCAGCTGTACTATCTCTGGGTTAAGTTCTAAATTTTCCTGTTTCCCCTTGGCTCTAGAGAAAGAAGATCCTGTGGCTTTTGTTTGTTTTTGCTTTGGGGGCCACACTTGGTAGTGCTCAGGGAGCATTCCTGGCAGGGCTCAGGAGACCATATGGGGTGCTGAGGATGGAACCCAGCTGGGCCGACCGCACACAAGGCGAGTGAGTGCCTTCCCATGTACTATCTCTCCAGCCCTGAAAGGAAGTGTCTGGGAAGAAGATCGGAAAGGTCCACTGGGTGGGGAGCTGGGAGACAGTACAGTGGGGTAGGCGTTGCCTTGCACACAGATGACCTAGGGTTGTTCCCCAGCAATGCACCTGGTTCCCTGAGTGCAGAGCCAGGAGCAATCCCTGAGCCTCTTGGTAAGGCCCAAAAGAGAAAAGAAGTCATGGATGGAGGATGACATCTCAGACGGGGCCCGACAAGCCACGGGCTTCTGTTTCCAGGGACCCCAGTCTTCAGGGCTGGCCATGAACTTCCAAGGCAGCACGAGCATAAGACAATGCCAGGCCCACATCTCAGAAGTGAGGACGGGAAAATACATGCCAGGAGAAAGGATAAAAATAGGCAGCAGCGAGCTGTGCCCGGCCCCAGGTCCTACTTTAAAATTTCAAAGTTCACACATTACTTGGACTAAGGCTCACACACACCAAAACAGGAGGACAAGGATTTATATAAAATCCAAAAGGGGCCGAGAGTCCCACTGGCCAGGCAGCAGCTCTGCATGGGGGAGGCCCAGGTTCGAGCCCCGGCACAGCCCCGAGCCCCACGCAGCCCCGACCATCTCCTGCAGGTGCATCCCCCCGAAACAAAAACAAACCAAAAAACACCCCTAAAGCAGCAGCAAAGCCGGCGGGGAATGCAGAGAACAGGCGGGGCCAAGTGATCCTTGGTAGTAGGGACCGCCTCTTGGGTACTCAGCGGTTCAGACGTCTGTCAGCAATGCCGCCAAGACACTCGCAGCTCCCCGGCAGGGCCTACTCGGTGACAGCTCGTCCCCAGACTGGCCACCGTCACATGTCATCACGAGGGAGCAAGTGCTCAGAGAACACGGGGGGGAGCCTGGGCCGGAGCGACAGGACAGAGGGGAAGGTGTTTGCCTGGCACTGGCCGACCCAGGCTCGATCCCCAGTGCCCAATATGGCCTCCCCGCCCCCGCCAGGAGTGATCCCCGAGAGCAGAGCCAGGAGTCAGCCCTGAGCACCGCTGGGTGTGACCCCCAAGCCCACACCAAAACCAACAAAAACACGGGCGGGAGCAGGAAGAGACACGTGATGGGAAACGATGATTTGCCCTCACTTCCCTCCTCATTCCTTCCAGATCCTTCCTGGTACAATTTGCCCAGCGCCCCCGGCGGGAAGATGGGCTGAACAGGCCACCACCTCGAGGCTAGGCCCTGAACGTGGCAGGACTCGGAGCCCCTCAAGGCGCCTGAGACTCCCCTTTCCTCCTGCAGCTAGTGTGCACGGAGGACGCAAGGACCAGAAGAAGAACGGAAGCGACTCCAGGACGGCGCCCACGCGGGTTGACTGCAGTCTGTACTCGCTGCCCAGCCTGGGCCCCGGGCCCACTGCCTGGCACCCACTCCGTCACACTCACCCGCGATCTGCTTCATGAACGTCATGCACACGCCGTCGGCGCCCAGAACCCCGCTCTTCACCAGCTCCCGCACCAGCCACACCAGCTGAGGGAGAGACTGCGAGCGTGAGAGGGGCGAGCACAGCACGAACAGGAGGCTGCCCCGCCCCACTCCACCCAGCCTCATCTCGGGGGTCTCACCTGCGTCCGGCAGGTATCCTGCAGCTTCAAGTACTTCTCCATGAGCAGCTGGTTGATTTTGTTCAGGACGATATTCATGCCATCACGACTCACTAGCGCCAAGTCCCGGTAACACTGCAGGGAAGGAAACTTGTGAGCAGCTGACAGACTGAGGACTGGCTCTGCAGGGGGCCTGCGAGGTCCCCGTGCCCCCACCTGCTCCCATCTCAGTCCCACAGGCCAGAGCCTGGAACCTTTCCCCTCTGAGGCTGTCCCCATGCAAGGGCCTCCATCCTGCACGACCGTGCCCAGGCTGCAGGGCTGAGGAGACTCAGCTACTCCAGAGGCAGAAACGTTGTCGGAAAAAGGCTCCGAGTCCTGCCCGTCCCCGACTCCCTGCCTCAGGAGTGCCGCACTACGTGACGCCATGGCCGAGCAGAAGCAGGTGGCGGCCATCTGCTTCTCATCTGCTCAAAAAAGGTCATGGCGGAACGGGTTTGTCTGAAGAGGCCAGGAAAGATCCCAAAGAGTCTTTTGGACTGGTACCGCCCCAGTCAGATGGAGGAAAGGGTCGGGAGAATCAGGGAAACAGAGCCAGGGCCAGAGGAAGCCTCCTCGACGCTTCTGTCTTTGTCTTCTGCTTTCCGGGCCACACACAGCGGTGCTCAGAGCTGCACCCGGGTGTGTGCTCAGGGATCACTCCTGGTGGGGCTCGGGGGGCCAGGACGCATGCAAGCACCTTAAGCTCTGTACCACTACCCCAGTCCCTGTGCTTCTGTCTCTCTCAGTCATGCTTTGCTCCTGCCAGGTATTAAGAGGGTCTTACTAGGGCAATAGCACAATGCATAGGGCTGATCCAAGCTCAATCCTGGGGACCCATATGGTCCCCTAAGCCCCTCCAGGAATGATCATTGAGCGCAGAACTAGGAGTAAGTCCTGAGCACTGCAAGGTAGAGTCCCAAAACCAAAAATAGTAAGGGAGGAAAGAGTCCCTGCTTCTCTTCTCAGCCTCTCTCAGAGCAGACGCTCAGGAAAAGACCTGAGGGAATCTCATTAGCACCTCCCTTAGCCTGCTGACTTCTATCTGGTTAAGGTTTGAGAACAACAGGGGGAGCGAGGGGGCAAGGGGACCACTCAAACAGCTCTGTAGCAGAGCATACAAGGTATGTAGGAGCCCCAAGTTCTGTGCCAAGGATGGGACCCCCGTCCTGCACCCACAGGAGCCCACAGCAGAAGTGATTATAAGCAACTGCAACAGCTAACAACGCACTGGCATAGTGCAAGAGATTTATATAAATTATTGTAATTGGTTCATATAACAAGCCTTAGAAACTGGAATTATGTACCATACACACAGTTTCAGATTGAGGGTCACAACAGTGGTAATCAGAAGTTACCCCAGGTGGGACCAGAGCGACAGCACAGTGGGTAGAGTATTTGCCAACTGGGGTTTGACCCCCAGCACCCCATAGGGTCCCCTGAGCACCGCCAGTAGTTCCTGAGTGCAGAGTGAGGAGTAACCCCTGAGCATCACCAGGTGTGTCCCAAAAAGCAAAAAAAAAAAAAAAAACAGTCACCCCAGGGTCACTCCCAGCAGAGCACAGGGACCAGTGGGCAAACCTAGGCTCCTGCAGCTAAGCCTGTGCACTGGACAGGCGAGTTCTCTCCCCATCTTATTCCTCTATTTCTACAGATGCGCAAACAGGGAGGCGAGAGATGCTCAGTGGTCTGAGCATATGCTTCACATGTAGGAGGCCTGGGTTTGACCCCTGAGCACAGTCAGGAGTGAATCACGAGCAGAGCCAGAGGTAGATCCTGAGCACCGCTGGCTATAACACCTCACCCCCCACCCCACGCCCCGACCCTAACCCAAAGAAGTCCACATAGGGCCGGAGCAATAGTACAGCGGGTAAGATGCTTGCTTGCACATAGCTGACCCAGGTTAAATCCCTGGCACCTCAAATGATCTCCTGAACCCCTTCAGAAGTGATCCCTGAGCACTCAGCTAGGAGTAAGCCCTGTGTACTACCAGATGCAGTGCATGCCCCCCGCCCCTAGAAAAAAGGAAAAAAGTTCTTGCTCTGTAATTCTGTGTTCTCCCTTGAACACGTATCTCGCTTGCTTATTTCCACTCTGGAGAAGCCTATGTTCTCTCCTGAACACAAACCTCACTCTTTCTCTCCTCTAACATTGTTATAAGTTTCAATAAAAACCAAAACCATCTTGCTTCACCAGAGACAGAGGAAGAAAAGAAAGGGGGAAGGGGAAGGTGGAAGGGAGGGACGGAGGGCAAGGAGTCCCTCAAGTACCACAAACTCTGACCCCAAAAGAGAACCTGAGGATTCTAATTCCAGCTGGGAGAGGGCCGGGGCTCCAAGCCATGAGCTAAGCAACAAGGCCGAGACCAGGGGCTCAGCCAACAGCTGCCAAGCCTGCTGTGCCGAAGGCTGGCGCTCCACACTGGAGCACTCCCGAGGCAGGCGTGAGTCAAGCAAGGCAAAGAACAAACACTGCTGACCAGACACCGCTGACTGGCCGGGCCGGAGTGGAGGCCCCCCGGCTGGGAGGCAAAACTCAGGGGCTCAGGGTCCGCAGACGGGGGGTGGGGTGGGGTGGGTTGGTGGTGTGTGTGTGTGTGTGTGTGTGTGTGTGTGTGTGTGTGTGTGTGTGTGTGTGTGTGTGTGTGTGTGTGTGTGTGTGTGCAAGCACTGGGCCTGCCAGCCGCAGCACACACCCTGCACACAACGCAGTCTGGGAACGGGCACTGAGTGGGCAAGAGAAAGAAGCAGGTACCCAAGGAAAAAACAGGTGGCAGGAGGGCGTGGCAGGGACACTGGGGCCCGGGCCAGGCCGCTCTGGTCTCCACTCTCCTGGGCCGCTGCCCGCCTGCTTTCTGAAGCTGAGAAAGACGGGACTGAACGTGCCAACTACCTGGAGCCCCTTCTTTTCTCTCCGTCCCTCTGCTGACCACTACAGCCTGCACGGAGCTAAGGCCTCAGCGCTGAGGCTTTAGCTCCGCGGCTCTCCCTCCCCCCGAGCCCCCCGTCACACACACAGGCCTGTTCCCAATGACTCAATGACTCAGTTCAGACATCAGACAGGACATCAGATGCGTCGGCAAAGAGAATATGCCTGGAACAGGACTGGCTGTGCGCAGAGGCACCCCTGATGCTGCCCTCGTCCCCGCCCCAGTCCCCAACCCTGCCTGCACACTGGCACGCAGCACCCATGCCCCCTTCTCTCCAGCCCACTCCCACCTCACGGCCTGTGGAGATGGTATGTCCACTCAGGCCACCGCTTCTGCTCAAATGGGGGAATCAGCCACAAACAGACCCGCAGGGCCCGTCCCGATCTTTCAGGCCGAAGTCGCCCGACAACCTGAGCTGGAGCTTCTGCAGGTCCAAAGCACTTCGGGAGATAATCCCCCATCTGGGGAGAGGGGCCTAAGCAGCAGGCAGAGTTCTGACTCCTCCCCACTCGGCCCTGGCACCAAGGACCCGAGAGATCCCCCAGCCTGCCACAGTGTCCTCACAGCCTCCCGAGTCCCCACCCGCACCCGCGTTGTCTGAACCGGGGGAGAATCTGCTTGGAAACTGTGCGGCTGTTAACCAGCCCTGATGCCGAGGTAAGGCCTGGGCCCGCCATGCACACAGGGCTGTCACCTGGCCAGCTCTGGAAGGGACAATTTGCAGCCGAGGAGTATCTGTAATGCAGAGTGCGGGGACCTCTCGAGCCTAAGAGGCTCTCTGTGCCCTTCTCTGAGGTTTATTGATTTACCCTGGCCTGGCTGATTGGGATCCCAACTAAAACAAATTTAAAAAACAGCAGGCAAGACAAACACTGCGCTGAGACGACTAAATGAGATTTTGACTCATTTGTAAAAACATATGCAGACAAAATAAACCTTTAATCCAATCCCTTATACCATCATTGCCAATTTCTTCTAAAACAGCCAAGTTGTTGAGCTGGAGAGATAGCACAGTGGTTAGGGTACCACTTGGCAAGTGGCCAACCCGGGTTTGATCCCCAGCATCTAAAAGGGTTCCCTGAGCAACACCAGGAATGATCCCTGAGCGCTGAGCTGGGAGACCTCTGATCATTACCGAGTATGGCCCCAAAACCAAATAACATAACATAAAATAGAGACGCTGGGGAACCAGAGATAGTGCAGCAGGTAGGGCACTTGCCTTGCACACAGCAGAGCCGGGTTTGATCCCTGGCATCCTGTTGAGTTCCCCAAGCCCTGACAGCAGTGATCCCTGAGTGCTGAGCCATCCCTGAGAGCATCCCCAGGTGTGGCCCCCAAAACAGTGAACTGAGATCTTGTTGGCATCAAGGCAGAGCTTGCCTGGTGCCCACCAACGCCCTCTGCAAGGGAAAGGGCATGGGCTTCCCCACTCGAGCCTTCCCTGGCAGGGTCAGAGTTAGTGCAGACCGCAGGCATGTAATAGGAGACTGTGTGTCAAGGCTCACAGGACAGAATTGGTGGGAGGAGAAATCTGGAACCGAAAAATCTCTGCCACTTTATGAAAGGCGGGAAACAAAATCCAAAGAGATACACCTGTGCCACCCCTCGGCTCAGGGAAGGACCCACTGGAACCATCCCATGGAAAGGAGACGCTTGGGCCTTCAGACCCCAGACCCCCCAGGAGGCCTGGCTCCAGGGCACCCCTGCCCCCACACCGGCGGCATCACCCTTTCGCTGAGCACTAGCTTCAGGCTGTCTGATCCAGGCAGCCCTGGCAAGGCTGCATCCTGCTCACTCTCAGTGACACACTCACCAGCCCCAAGTCACAGTTGTCTGGGAACAAACTCGCAACACACTGGGTTAGAACTGAGCTCTTCTCTTCCTGGGACTAATTCCCAACTTTTTTCACCCCAACCCGTAAATCTAAAATCTAATTGTTTCTGCACTCTCACAATGGAACCTCCTTTCCCTGACTTCAAGCTGCACAATGCAGAGGAAGAGCACAACCAACTCCCTGGGAGCTGGGGGGAGCACACGCTCATTTTACAGTTGGAGAACAGGTGACCAGGTACCTAAAGATCAGGTGCCATTCCCGGGACCCCAAAGTCAGAGCAGGGCAGCTGACTTACCTTCTGAGCCTGGGCAGGTTCAGTGAGGACCAGGGTGAAGAGGCCCAGGCAGATCTCCTCGTGTTGAGGGGGGCCTTTGCACACCTGGACACAAGGAGGGGAAGTGCGTGAGTTCCTCCCCGAGCACCTGGGCCCCCTGCAGGACCCGCAGATGAGAATCCTATGGAACCGGATGTCCTTGTCCCACAAGTGCGGGGCATCTGGTTCAGGGGAGAGATGGAGGGAAAGGACTAAGCCTATGGCTTTCTCTGAGGCTCCTGATGCAGGCCAGGGCAGAAAATAAAGTTTTTCAAATGAAGAGAAGAAAAAAGTCTCAGCACCTTCCTCGCCCCTCACCACGTGCGGCAGAGGGAGCCACAGAGTGCCCGGCGCACGCGGAGTCGAGGCACAGGCAGATCACTGAGCTGCGCTATGTGAGACGTGGAGGCACAACAGGAACACATCCCACTACTGAATGTGCGGCTCCCCAACAGCCACGTGTGGCTGGGAATAGTCTGTGCCCCGGGGCTGGAGAGAGTACAGAGGCAAAGCACGTGTCTCTGTCGTGAATGTGGATGACCTGGTCGGAGACCAGGCACCATGTGGACCAAGTACTGCGAAAAGGGGAAGGGCCCCTGGGCCTCCTAAGCAACATGTGGAAGGCCCAGAATAAATTAACAAATTACTCCTGACGGAGCCGGGATTCTATGGGATGCTGGGGACCAAACTCGGATGAGTCACACGCAAGGCAAGCGCGCTCCCCGCTGCCCTCTCTCCAGCCCCTGCATCTTTCTGCTTGTTAAGGCGTCCCAGGGATTTCAGAGCAGCAGCACGGCTGCAGGGAGGGGATACTCACGTAGGCATTCAGGGCGTCGTTGGCCTCTCTCTCCGAGACGCCCGCCGTCATCGATGTCACGATGCTCATACATCTCTCCAACCGCTGCAAAAGGGAGAGTCCGTGCATGACACCACCACCCACCAAACACTGGCCCTGAAAACCATTTCTGCAACAGTGAACCTCGGCATGTCTCTCGACCAACCTCCCAGTGAACACATCATGAGTGGGATATGACCCGAGAATTCCATCCTGGATTCGAGCCCTATCGTCCACCCTAGCCCCCAAAAGTTAAAATTCAGAACATGGAAACCACAGTAGGTGACCTAGCTCCTTGAGCGCATAAACTGGGAAGTGGGAAAAGCAGGGAGCGGAAGACCAGGCATTAAAGAGACTCACGGGGCCAGAGAGACAGTACAGCAGCTATGGCGTTTGCCTTGTATGGGGCTGATCTTAGTTTGATCTGGGTTCGATCCCACAAGGTTCCCGAAGCACCGCCAGGAGTTATCCCTAAGTGCAGAGCCAGAGTAAGCCCTGAGCACCCAAAAACCAAAAAGATTACAATCCACTAAATTTTTTTAAAAGAACAAACATCCTGAGTCCATCCTTGCTGGGACACAAATAATCACTAACAAAGAAAGGGTTCTGCCTACAAAGGAACGCAGAAGGAATGCGGGAGTGATCACTGATTCAGGCAGATACCATCAATGGGCGCTAAAACCTGAGGTGAAACTCTCACAAGCAGGGATTCGTGAAGATTCGTAATGCTAGTTACAGAGGGATAACCATTTACAGCAGGAAGCCATGGCATATACCCCTCTGACCAAGCAATCCAAGTTAACATCCACAATTATCAGAGGAACATCAGACAGTAATGTGTCTCTGATACAATGCACCAAAAAGGCGGCTCCCTTCTATGGTTTTCTTGCCAAAAATGCATCATCTTGCTCTACTCACAGAGAAATTTCACAAAATTCTAAACTGAGAGACAGTCTATAAAACGGGCTCTTCAGAAGCTCCTACAGGCACAAGAGATAGACTACGAGTGTGTTCGCAATGGAAGAATTAGAGACCACACCTCTAGGAGTGACGTGGGATCCTGAACAGCTATCACGGCCCGTGTTTGAAACTAGTAAAATATGAACCCAGAAAACTGAAGTTAGCCCCACCCCAGACACAGACTGGTTTCAAAGGCCAACGCACAGCACAATTCGTGGCCCCCATTCTCAGGAGAGGTCAGTCACCACTGGTGCTTGCTCCCAAGAACTGATTAAATGTTGAAGTCAAAAAACACTCAAGTCTGGAGGCTGGAGCGATAGCACAGCGGGTAGGGCGGTTGCCTTGCACGTGGCCGACCTGGGTTCTAATCCCAGCATCCCATATGGTCCCCTGAGCACCGCCAGGGGTAATTCCTGAGTGAAGAGCCAGGAGTAACCCCTGTGCATCGCCGGGTGTGACCCAAAAACCGGAGGAAAAAAAAAAAACACTCGAGTCTTTTAAAACTCTTTGGGCCACAGCCATAGGACAGCAATAGTATGCTTGCTTTGCACACAGCAAGCCTGAGGTACAATCCCCAGCACTCCATATGCTCCTCCGAACCCTCCCAGGAGTGATCCTTAAGCGCAGAGCCAGAAGTAAGCCCTGAGCACCGCTCGGTCTGGCCCCCAAACCAAAAGCAACACCCAAAAATCTACATGGGCCAGGGAGATAGTTCAAAGGGCTAGTGTGCATGTTGGCGTGCCGGAGGCCCAGGCTCGATCCCATGCACTGCACAATCCCCTAGGCACTACCAGGAGTGAGCGCCATGCTGGGAGTGGCCCCCAGACCCAACTGTCTTAGGAGCACTGTTTCTCACCGCCCAGTGATGTTAGGAAAGGGAGGCAAAGGCAGGCAACGTGCTTCTACCTGATCCTAGAGGGCACCTTCAGAACCGGTTCCACCGCAGCACGGGCAATAGGCACTGACAGGTGAGGACAAAGAGAAAGAAGTCTAGGGAGAAAGCATGTGACCGCCGCCTCTGCAAGGTGGCTGAGCATGTGCGCCCAGGACACAGGTCCCCCAGAGGGCACAGGTAGAAATCACACAAGTAGGGGTCTGCAGCCTGAGACTAGAGGGCCGACTCGTGGGAGGTGGGGAGAGGGTCCCATGGGAAGGAAGCTGTCAGAAGGGGAATCCTGGCTGGGAAACAACACGGCGCAGTGCAGCACAGGATTAAGGCAAGGGCTCCCAGAGCCAACTCTCTCTGTTCGTTTTGGAGCCAACCTGTTCATACGTGAATCTCACTCCTGGCTCTGCACTCAGGGACAAACTGAAGTAGGCCAAGCGTAAGGCGAGTGCCCAACCCACTGTACTATGTATGCTTGGACCTGAGTCAAAGAACTTGACCCCAAACAGGCTCCAGCTGGAGAGCGCTCATGGGCAGGGGCGCGCAGGAGGCCTGGTCCTACCCCACGCACCACAAGGGCCCTGAGCACTGAGCCAGGAGTACTCTTGGGAATGTCCTGGTGTGACTCCCCAAACTGAAAATAAACAGAAATTAAACTACGTAAGCTCAGGGGGCTGGAGAGTTAGTACGATCAGTAGGGCACTTGCCTCACACATGGCCAGCCCAGGTTCCACCCCCGGAACCCGGAAGGTTCCCCAAGCCAGGAGTGATCTCTGAGCACAGAGTCAGGGGGAAGCCCGAGCATAGCTGGGTGTGGCACCCCTCCAAAAAAAAATACAAAAATGATTAATTAAAAGTAAAAAGCTCTGGGACTGGAGTAATAGCACAGCGGGTAGGGCATTTGCCTTGCATGCGGCTGACCAGGGTTCAAATCCCAGCATCCCATATGGTCCCCTGAGCACCGCCAGGAGTAATTCCTGAGTGCAGAACCAGGAGTAACCCCTGTGCATCGCCGGGTGTGACCCAAAAACCAAAAAAAAAAAAAAAGTAAAAAGCTCTAAGCCACAAGCGGCTCGGGCCCGAAGCCCTCACAGCTTCAGCGGCCAACCCCAGGTGAGGGCAGCGGCCCAGCCTCACGGGCAACATCGTGGACTGTGAGCCAGCTGACAGGAAACACACGGGCCTGCGTGCCCGCCGGCCCGCTCCTCACAGCCTCCGTGACCAGCTCCTGCAGGACACGGGGCAGACGCAGGCCGGACTTGCTCTTTCGAAATCCTCCTCCTCCTCGCCATGAAATAGTCACCCAGGGTGGGACGTGAGTCTTCAGCACGCAGACGCAGACCCTGCGGGGCCCAGCGCAGGGAACAGCACAGCAGCCTTGGTGGGACAGACATGCAGCAGTCACACTGGCAAGAGCCGACCCTGCTCCCTCCCCCAAAGAGGCTCTTCACTGCCAGCCTGGAAAGAATCTTCCCACCTTGCCACTCTAAGCCCTGATTTGACTAAGTGGAAAAGAGAGTCTCTACCCCCCCCCCCCCCGAGATCTGAGGAAGATGAGACAGCATTTGTGAGGTTCAGTAAGGGCACCCCTGACTTTCTGGGGAGGGCAGAGGCAGCTCATAGGGCTGGGGCAGCAGCCCCCACTTCAACACCTGGCACAGCAGAGACCCCTCTCACTTCTCCACAGCACCCCTGAGTGGTGGCTTGGGAGGTTTCCCAGCAGTGCTCAAGATTGAACCTGAGCCCTCTGGGAATGATCCCTGAGCACTGTGGGTGTGGTCCCCAAGCTAAACAAAAATAGCATTTAAAAAATAAAGGTGGGGCTGGAGCAAGAGCACAGCGGGTAGGGCGTTTGCCTTGCATGCGGCCGACTGGGTTCGATTCCCAGCATCCCATATGGTCCCCTGAGCACCGCCAGGCGTGATTCCTGAGTGAGGAGCCAGGAGTAACCTCTGTGCATTGCCGGGTGTGACCCAAAAAGCAAAAAAAAAAAAGTAAAAAATAAAGGTACTGAGACTGGAGCAATAGCACAGTGGGTAGGGCGTTTGCCTTGTACACGGCCAACCCGGGTTCGATTCCCAGCACCCCATATGGTCCCCTGAACACCGCCAGCCTGAGTGCAGAGCCAGGTGTGACCCAAAAAACAAACAAAAAAAAGGTACTGTTCTTCCTAAACAACAGAACTTTTCCAGAGGGCCGGAGTCTAATTACAAATGGTGCTCATTACGAACCACTCAAGTAACAGCAGGCATCGAGAAGGCCACGCGAGTGCATATCCCTGTAGTCGAGGGGCTGAACCCCAATTCCCTCCATCAAGCCTGGGTATGCACCCTTGTCGATGATTCCTGGCAGAGATTCCTGGCAGAAGGCTGTGTCCCGACTAAGCCCTTCATAACAGCACCGGGGAGAGCTAAGTAAATATTTACCACCTCTGGAGCTCTGAAATTCATTTCTCCAGCAGAGGCGACTCCCTGGCCTCGGTTTCCCTGACAGCAGCAGAAATGCAACACTGGATGGGGGTGAGGAGCTCTCAGTGGGGTGGAAGCCTGAGGGCCAGACCTCCGCTAACCTGTCCTGTTCCCTCAGCCAGGCGAGAAGATGCTCTGGTGAAAAGAACATAAGCCACAGGGCGACAGAGCACACAGGGGCTAAGCATGTGCCTTGCATGTGGCCCCTCCTGGTTTAGTCTGGCTTCATTTCTGGCATCTCAGGGTCCCCAGCACAGAACTTGGAGCAGCCCCCATCTCTATGAGGTATGGCCCAACTCCAAACCCTCGGCTCCTCCAACAGTGCATGCTCCCTGCTAGGAGAAGCCAGAGGCTTTGAAGAACCCAATTCTACTGACCCCAACTACGCCAAAGAAGATGGGGGGTTCAAAGGCTCCACAACCAAGACTCCCACATGAAAGGAAGATTTAAGGGGGGAAACCCAAGAAATGACTCAAACCGCACTCTCGAGTGTCTGCACTCAGGGGTCACTCCTGGTGGGGCTCGAGCACTCAGGGATGCCAGGGATGGAACCCAGGGTAGCCACGTGCCCATTCACTGCGTGAGGAAGTCCTAGGAGCTGGGACAGAGCACAGATGCCCCATTCTGGGCACCACACGGTTCTTGGGAACATCACTGAGTGTAGCCCTGGAGGGACTCACAAATTAAAAAAAATAAAGTTCTACCTTTGGGTCATAGACCCTGACATCCAAGTGACCCAGGTCACTCTCGGCAGCAGACTGGCCAGGAGCGGAGCTGCCTGTTCCTGTGCCTTCAATCTCCGGCACCATTTTTACCTCTTCCCCCAGATGGGGATGGGGAGAGGCAAGAATTCACCCTTCAAGGAACAAACCAGGGGCAAAAGGAAAAAAAGGAAAAAAGAAAAAACAAAACAGACACTCCTCAGGGAGTCCCCATCCCTCCTGCGGGCTTCAGTTGTTCTTTTTTGTTTCTGGCCACCCGTGGCTTTGTCCAGGGAGCACTCCTAACAATTCAGACGACCGCACAGGGTGCCAGGGATTGAACCTGGGTCAACCATGTGCAAGGCCAAGTGCCCTACCCACTGGACTATCTCTCTGGCCCCTAGAACCTTCCTTCTGGGCATGTCGGTGGCACAGTCTCAAGATGGGCAAGCTCCGAAAGATGAGCCTGGTCACCCCCAGGCCATCTCCTGGGAAGCTTCAGCCCACAGCAAGCCTCGGGTCATTGCGCTGTGCGAGAGCAACAGGCTGGCGGTACAGGAGAGAAACTCGGCCAGAACAGGCAGGGCCGGTCCCCCACTACCAGGTCTGAGGACTGCTGTTACTGTGTGTGGGGAGACGGAGAGAAGGAAGCCAGTCGAGCCGACTCTCAGGCACTCTGAGCGATGGGAAGGACAGAGGCATGGGGTTAAAGAGAGACACACGCTGGAAAATCCAGAGACAAAGGACAAAGGGCAGTGGAGGAAAGGAGGGAGCTGGGGACATGCTGGAAATCTCTGCGGCACGAAGGGTGTCAGAGAATGAGGCCCTAACCACCACCCCCCCAGCCCCTGGAAGCAGTTGAAAGTTCACTCTCTGGCGGGCCAAAAGAGAAGAGAATAAATGCCTGCCGCCTGCCCAAGTGCTGGGCGTACAAGCACGTCACTGCACAGGGGACAGGCGGCTGCTCTCTGAGGTACAAGAACAGAGGCAGGCTGGGGGAATAAAGGGATTCCAGCCAAGGACGGGGGCTCTTCTGCCCTTCCACCTACAGAGGTCAAAGGCGGTACGGTTCGGCATTCTAGAACCACTCCCCCTCCCCAGGGCAGGACTCAGAGAGACTTGATAATGCTGGATTTCTAAAAAGATGAAGGATTCCAATTTTGAAGTAATCCTAATGTCATCTGCACTTTCTAAGGATGAATTGGGCTGTTTGATTCGGCTGGTTTGGGGGTCACCCACAGCAATGCTCAGGGATCAGTCCTGGCGGGGCCCAGGGATCCTATGCAGTGATGGGGACTGAGCCCTGGCAGAGTGTGTGCAAGCAAGCCACGGGCAGGTGCTGTCTTGTCTCTGTCCCTGGGATATACTGCTTTAAGTTACTCCCTTTGCTGGGTGGATCCCAGGCTCTAATGCTGAGCTACACCCCTGAACTTGCATCATTTTTTCATTTTTTCTTAAAAGCATGATTTATGCTCCAAGTCATTTGTCTCTTAAGCTGGTAAAAATAATAAAAGGCCAATTACCAGCCAAGTAGATGTACCTGGAACAATGGGGTGGGAAGCCTTTATGAGAGAAAGCATCAGCGGATGCAAGATCCACTGTCACCCAGTCACCTCCTGGTGCTCCAGCACTCATTTCTCCACGTCTGTGCCAGCGTCTGCTATCTGCAACAGTCTCCACCCACCTGCCTGCCTGCCCTCTGATATCAGATGAGTTGCAGGGACAAAGTGAGAAGCAGGGAAGAAAAGAAAAATCCAATGGACCACTTTACAGGGAGGGGAGGAGGGAGGCAAGGCCAGGACCACCAAGCCGAGTGCATCAGGTGTCACACATGGCTCAGCAATCACACCCCAGTTCTGGGTCTAGTGGTCCTCCATGGGGAAGTGCACAAAGCGACTCCTGATCAACTCTGGGCTGTCAAAAACAGGACAAGAGGGCCAGTGGGGTTGGATAGGGCCAACAACCCAGTCTGCTTACCCTCCCACTGGGGGGTGGGGGTGGGGCTCCCACACTGCCCTTATGTCCTCTTCCTGGATGCTGCTTACCTGCAGGCTGGCCCACCCTTTGGTGTCCACTGCTGGCCGCTGACACCCAGCGCCTAACTACTCACCTTGGCGGAGCCTTCACTCACTGGAAATGCCCAGTTCACCCTAAGGCAACTGATCTGAGTCTACACAGAGTGATCACTAACAGGCCGGTGCCCCCACACACCCACACTCACTGGGGGTGGTGGGTGGAGGGCGGGTGAAGGGCTGGCGTGGCCTGTGAGTGGTCAGGGAGGTCAAAGGCCAGGTCTGGGGGCTGATCCCTTCCTCCACCCACAACTTTCCCTGGTGCTGCTGCTGGGACCACCTGTAGGAAGGTGCAAGAAGTGGGGATGGGGGTGTGTGCGCACTCGGCTCACTTGCAAACATGTGACCCCCAAAGGCCAAGCCGCTCCTCCTCACCCCGTTTCTCAGCTCCCTGCCCGCCCCCCACACCTACCTCCTCTAACTCATCCTTGGCATCCAAACTGGTGGCAAGGAGCAGCCTTCCCCCTCCTGGGGCTCCCGCGCCCGCTCCTCCTGCACCTGCCGCCGCTCCCGCAGCAGCCCCCGCCGCTGCCCCCTTCCCCTTCTGCAGTTCCATGGCTGCAGCCCGAGGCGGGAGGCCTGGCGGTGCAGGGGGGTGGGGCAAGTCCCGGGAAGCGGGGAGCCCGGGGCGGCCGGGGAGGGGGGGTCCCCGTCCTCGCCACGCGCGGGGCGGCGCTGGCCGACGGCCCGGCCCTGCCGAGAAGAGCCGCTCGCCGCCGAGTCCGCTGCGGGGCGAGGGTCTGCGCCCCGACGGGGCGGGCAGGGGCGCTCGCGGCTGCGCCGAGGCGGAAGGGACCCCCTCTCTGGCTTCCGACCCCGGAGAAACAGGGGGAACCCCACGTTTCTGGCTCGGGAGGGGAGGGTGCGGGGGAAGGGAGTCGTGCCCGGGAGGACGGGTGGGAGCTCTTCCTGGCGGGCGCCCCGTGGATCCGGGCCCGGGGTGAGGGTGAGGCAGTAAGCGCTACAGGAGGACACGGACGAGCAGCTGCTGCACACAGCACACACAGGCGGCCATGGTGGAAGGGCGCGGGGTGGGCAGGCTGCGGGCCACGGCGGGGGAGGGGCGCGATCGCGGAGGTCCGCGCCGGAAGTGAGCAGTCGCCGTCCCGGGTCTCCGCCAATAGCGGCTTCCGCGGTGGCGCCGAGTCCCCGAAGAGTTGGCGGCCTGGGGCCGACTCGTCTGTCCCTCGATAGCCAATAGGATCAAGAAGAAGACGGATCTGTGTGACGAGCAGCCGGCGGGCCCAATCGCATCCGTCCTGGACCCCGGGAGGCGGGGTACGCGTGCGAGCCGAGCAGGAAGCGGACGTGCTGCGCCTGCGCGCCCCGACGCGCTTGCGCCCTGCTGCGCCGCCCGGGCCGGCCGCGCTCCTGTCGGCGACGGGCGCTGTCTCTGTGCGCTCCGAGGCACACCAAGCTCAGTCACCAACACACGGGGCACGACAAGACGGCAGAGCCCCAAACCTCAGCATTCTCAGGTCAATGCACTAAGGTGTTAGGAGTCAGCTCCAGAGCCAGCGCCTGCGCTATCTCTAGGCAGAACTCGGAAAAGACGTTTCCTGCAAACCTAGTAGCCCCTACAAGCCCAGCCAGACGATCACTAAAGGTTTTTCAGTGCCCGAGGATGATACGGTCACCGAGGACAGTGTACTCGATAGTGCACCCAGGTTGTAAGATGGGAACAAAGGCAGTGTCCACTTCGAGAGGGGACTGTAAAATGAGTGGCCAGTTTGAGGGGTACGCGCACAGCATGTGCTTATAGCCCTCTGAGCTGTCTCCCGCCCCAAGGCCACCTCTTCCCTCTTCTGGCTGGGATCGCCCCAGGGTGTGCTTGGAGGCCCTGGAATCACTTGTTTTGCTTTGGGTTTTTGTTTGGGGGCCACACACACCCAGCAATGCTCAGGGGTTCCTCCTGACTCAGCACTCAGGAATCACTCCTGGAGGTGCTCCGGGGACCATATGGGATGCTGGGAATCGAGTCAGGTTCACTTGTTTTGTTTGGGGGCCACACTTTGCCATGCTTACTTCAGCCTCTGTGCTCAGGTATCATTCCTGGAGATAATGGGGAGACCATATGAGGTGCCGGGAAGGTGAGCACCTTACCTGCTGTATATTGCTCCGCTCCTACATACACTTTTTCATGGTTGATGTGATACTTTCAGTTGATTCCTGTATATATTTAATGTAAGATCTTTTGTAAGGAGTCAAAGTCCAGGGTAGGGTACTTGCCTTACACTTGGCTAATCCACATTCAATCGCCAGCACCACATAGGGTTGCCTGGCCACAGACCAGTGTGATGAAAAACTACATTCAATCACTTGACAAGACATTTTGACTTTGTAAATTATCTTACTGTAAAATACAAGATAGGAGGCTGGAGCCATGGTAAAGTGGGTTGGGCGTTTGACTTGCCTCATACAAGTCAAATCCTGGGACTTGTCAAATCCGGGCATCCCATATGGTCCCTCGAGCCCTGCCAGAAGTAATTCCTGAGTGCAGAGCCAGAAGTAACCCTAGCATCGGCAGGTGTGACCCAAAAAGAAAGAAAAAACCAAGAAGATAGATGACTCCAAAATTAAAATAAATAAAAATACAAGGTAGAGGGGCTGAAACTATGGCAGGCACATGGCTGACCCAGGTTCCATCCCTGGACCCGCCAAGAGTGATCCTTGAGCACAGAGCCAGTAGTAAGCCCTGAGCACTTCCAGGTGTGGCCCCAAAACAAAACAAAAAAATGTAAGGTAGATTGGTTAGTAGCTACAAACCTTTCTACTTCAGGAAGTTTGTAGTCATATTGAATATGTTTTGGAGTGCCCCTAAAGTTGTACATTAGCCAATGAGGATTACAAACTTAAGTCATTACAATAATATTACTTTGCATCAGTAGAAACATAAAAATGCAGGGTCTGAGAGATAGTATGGGAGAAAGGCACTTGCCTTGCACATGGCTGACTCAAGTTCAATCCTTGGCACCATGCATAGATCCCTGAACCCTGCCAGGAATGATCCCTGAGAACAGAACCAAGAGTAAGCCCTGAGCATAGCTTGGTGTGGCAAAGAGAAGGAAGGAAGGAAGGATGAAAGGAAGAAAAGAAGGAAGGAAGGGGGGCTGGAGCAATAGTACAGCTGGTGGGTCATTTGCCTTGCATGCAAACCCTTGTATCGACCCAAATTCGATCCCCAGCATCCTATATGGTCCCCTGTGCAATGCCAGGAGTAATTCCTAAGTGCAGAACGCAGAACCCCTGAGCATTGCCTGGTATGACCTAGAGAGAGAGAGAGAGAGGGAAGGGAAGGTAGGCAGGTCAGCCTATGGTACAGTGCATGGTTGACATGTACAGTCATATGTTTGAACCATGAAATTCTAACACCTCCCTCCAAAATGAAAATGAGATGAAGCCAACTATATATGTATTATTCTCTATTGTGTGTGTTGGTTCTATTTTTTTTTTTTTTGGTGTTTTTGTGCCAATCTCACCTGTGTTCAGGGCTTATTCCTGGCTCTGTGCTCATGGATCACTCCTGGCAGAGCTAAAGGATCCATCAAACCAGTGCCAGCCACACATAAGGCAAAACCCTAAAGTCCTGTGCTATTCCTCCAGCCTGTGTGATTTTTAAAAATGGGACCTGGGGGGCTAGAGCGATAGCGCAGCGGGTAGGATATTTGCCTTGCACTCGGCCGACCCGGGTTTGATTCCCAGCATCCCATATGGTCCCCTGAGCACCGCCAGGAGTAATTCCTGAGTGCAGAGCCAGGAGTAACCCCTGTGCATCGCCAGGTGTGACCCAAAAAGCAAAATAGTAAAATAAAATAAGATAAAAATGGGACCTGGGGGAATACATAGCTGTATTGTGTTCACCAAGTGTGTCTCCTGGACTCATACAGGGTGTCTGGATAACTAGGAGATGGGGGGTGGGGGAAACACTCAGTCTTACTGTATATTCTTTGATCAGTTTCACTTCTGTTTTGTTTGGGGGTCAAACGCTATGGTGCTGGGAGTGGGGAGGTTGCCCCCTGCATGTTCTGGGGTGGGAGGGAGAGTGAAAGCTGGGGCCCCCTCAAAGCTCCAGAAACTACAGAAAATAAACTATAGCTCACATAAATGTGTTACTAAAGTAACAGCTTATATTTATCCAGAGTTGGATACATCCCAGGCATTATTGCAAATATTTCACGTATTTTTTTTTAAATTTAAATTTTATTGAATCACCATGTGGAGGGTTACATAGTTCTCAGGATTATGTCAATTATACAATACTCAAACACCCTTCCCTTCACCCATGCCCATATTCCATCACCAACCACCCCATTATACCTCCCGCCCCCTCCCGACCCCCCAGTCCCCGCCCTTGTAAGTGAGAAGTTTCACTTCGTTTACGCTTTATCTTGGTTACAGTCCATGTTTCAACACATAACTCACTATTGTTGCTAGGGTTTCCCCCCAAAAAAGAAAAGACAGTCCCACTGTCAAGGAAGCATTTGATGGCTCTCCATTGCTATATTTCACGTATTAATACATCTCTTTAATACGGGCTGGAGCAATAGTACCGTTGGTCTTGTCTTGCACATGGCTGAACTGGGTTCCGTTCCCAGCATTCCACATATGCTCACCAGGAGTGATCCCTGAGTGCAGAGTCAGGAGTGAACCCCGAGAACTGCCAGGTGCATCATAAAAACAAACCCAACGGGGCTGGAGCGATAGCATAGCGGGTAGGGCATTTGCCTTGCACGAGGCCGACCCGGGTTCAATTCCCAGCATCCCATATGGTCCCCTGAGCACCGCTGGGGTAATTCCTGAGTGCAGAGCCAGGAGTGACCCCTGTGCATCGCTGGGTATGACCCAAAAAGCAAAAAAAAAAAGTATTATTCTTGGGGCTAGAGCAATAGTACAGTGGGTAGGGGATTTGCCTTGCACATGGTTGAGTTGGGTTCAACCTCTGACATCCCATATGGTCCCTCAAGCACCACCAAGATTACTGAGTACAGTTAGGAGTAGCCCCCTGAGCACTGCTGGTTGTGGTTCCCCTCCTAAAAAAGGTATTATTCTCTTCTCCCCACCTTTCAGATGATAAAACTGAGCCACAGAGAAGTGTAATAAGTTGTTCAGATGATATGGTTTAGGAGCTGTCATGTTGAATTGTGCCAAGTTAAAGGCCTAAGTGAGGAGTGAACCTTCCTCCCTCCAGTGTCTGTATAGACTATGAGCACAGCGCAAGGGAGGGAAGAGGACAGGAATGAAACCTACCCCATCAGCTCCTTGGTTTTGACCTCCCCAGCATTAAACCTGTGAGAAAGACATTTCTGTTTAAGCCGTCCAGTTCACAGTGTGTGTCTTGCTGACCCATACTGCCAGGATCTAAATCCTAGGACTCACCCCAGGACATGTGCTGTCACCCTTCACCACACTGCCTTCTCACTCTCTCAAAGTAGGAAATGGATTGGAGAGGACGGAGAGACAGGATAGCGGGCCAGGTGCTGGTCTTACACATAGCTGACCCTGGGATTCCCAGCATCCCATATGGTCTCCCAAATACTGTCGGCAGTGGTTTCTTTTTTAATTCTGTACTTTTCTTTCCAGCCAGGAGATAGCGTAAACACCCCAATGCTGCAAATTATGCAGTCGAGTTTCCCACATTTGGGGAAATCACAGGGGTCAGGACATCCGAAGTGCAATGGATAAGCCTCACCCTGGGAAAACCACCTTCGTGATCATGATGTCTCCCCTGCCAGGTGAGTATTGCCAGGAGTGATTTCTGAGCAGAGAGCCAAGAGAAAGCCCTAAACACTGCTGAATGTGGCCCCCCCAAAAAAATGAAAAGGAAGAAAATGGATGTAGTGGCTCAAGAGGGTAGGGTACTTGCCTTTGCATGAGGCTGACCCGAGTTTGGCCCCCAGCACACTATATGTCCCCCTGAGCCCACCAGGATTGTGCACCCTGAGCACCTCTGGGTTTGGCCCAAAATCAAAAAGAAAATAAAAAGAAAATGGAATATAGATCTGGAAATTTGGGTAGGGGAGGGTAACTGACCCATACCCAATGGTGCTCAGGGCTCATTCCTGGCGGTGTCAGGGATCCTATGCAGTGCCATTACATAAAGTTTTAGGGGCCTGAGCAATAGCACAGTGGGTAGGGCATTTGCCTTGCACATGGCTGACCTAGGTTTGAGCCCTGGCATCCCATACGTCCCCTGAATACCTCCAGGAGTAATTCCTGAGTGCAGAGCATCAGCAGATGTGACCCAAAAAGCCAATAAATAAATAAATAAATAAAGTATATATGAAGTTTTAAAAGAGGTCTTTGCACAATTAATACAAATGTGAAATAAGACCCTCCAAATAAAAGCCATTTCAGTAACAGTTGACATAGAGTAACACCTTATTCTGATATGTCTAGTTTCTGTGGACACAAAACTCATGGCTCATTAATGTATGATAATCCAATAACTTCAATACCAGAATATACAAGTTGCAGAATAGCAAATATTTTTCCTGCTTTCAGATAAAATCTGGTAATAAGAAATAATAAACTAAAGCCCACTAATATCTTTCCAGTTGCTCTATCTGTGTGTCAGTCAGCATTTACCCTGCTCAGGGGCAGAAACTTTTGGTTTTGGTTTTATTTTGGCAGGGACTGGGGGTTGTGAGCCACACCCAGTAGTGCTCAAGGCTCACTCCTGGCGGTGCTCAGGAGACCCATGGGTACCAGAGATTGAACCCGGGTTGGCCACATGCAAAGCATGAGTCTTACCCGTGTTCTGTCTCTCCGGCCCCAGGAACTTGTTTTTGACATGTATTTTCTTTCCTTTCAACTTCAATCATAAAAGGCCTCTTCTTAAAAAATCTCTGAGATGTGGGGCTGGAGAGATAGCACAGCGGGTAGGGCATTTGCCTTGCACGCGGCCGACCCGGGTTCGATTCCCAGCATCCCATATGGTCCCCTGAGCACCGCCAGGAGTGATTCCTGAGTGCAAAGCCAGGAGTAGCCCCTGAGCATCGCCAGGTGTGACCCAAAAAGCAAAAAAAAAAAAAAATCTCTGAGATGTATTCCTCATATCAGATATAATTTACATATACTTGTGTGCATGTGCGTGTGTGTGTGCATTTGTGTCTGTCTGTGTGTGTGTGTGTGTGTGTAGGTATGTTTTCTAACTCAGTGTGCTGGGAAGAGAGCTCAAAGGACTACAGTACACACTTTGCAGTCCCCAGAATCATATGGTTCCCATCACCACTGGGAGCAGTCCCAAGTACTGATCTGGAAGTAGCCTCTAGCTTCACCAGGTACACCCAAAATTAAAAACAAAAATCCGTTCAACATCTTGTGCTTACTCTAACCTTAAGCCTATCCTCGGGGCTGGACCTATAGCACAGCAGGTAGGGTGTTTGCCTTGCACGCAGTCTAACTGGGTTCGATTCCTAGCATACCATATGGTCCCCTGAGCATCGCCAGGAGTTAATTCCTGAGTGCATGAGCCAGGAGTAACCCCTGTGCATCGCCGAGTGTGACCCAAAAAAGCCAAAAAAAAAAAAAAAAGCCTATCCTCTCAATAGTACAGGAGTTCAGGCGGTTGCTTTGCATGTGACTTGTGGTGGCTGTGTTGGTTCAAATTTCTAACATTGCATATGGCCTCCTGAGCATGGCTAGGGGTCACCTCTGAGCAGAGGCCAGGAACAGCCCAGAGCACTGTGAGATGTCACCTCCAAACCAAACAAAAATAAATAATATATAAATAAAATTAATATTTATGTCCTATCGGGGCTGGAGTGATAGCACAATGGGTAGGGCGTTTGCCTTGAACGCGGCCGACCCGGGTTCGATTCCCAGCATCCCATATGGTCCCCTGAGCACCGCCAGGGGTAATTCCTGAGTGCAGAGCCAGGAGTAACCCCTGTGCATCGCCGGTTGTGACCCAAAAAGCAAAAAAAAAAAAAGTATGTCCTATCCATTTTCCAAATTAAAACAGATATATTTCATTATATTTATTTAAATTTGATTTGGGGGGCCACATATGGGAGTGCGCAGGGATTCCTCCTGATTCTCTGATCAGGGATCACTCCTGGTGGGGTTTGGGGGACCCTCTGGGGTGCCAGGTCAGAATCATATAAGACAAGCTCCTTACCGCTGTACCATCTCTCTGACACTGACATTATCATTATTCAATAGCCTAATAATACTCTCTTCCTCTTCTCTGTAGAACTTTTCGTCCTAGATCCTGTTGCTGCCTATTTGATTTCCAGAAGAAAGGATGTCCCATTCCACAAATTCCACTCTGCTTAAAAAGCAACAGAGATTACAAATACTTAAGGTTTGTTTTTGCTGGGATTGGGGGTAGGGGAAGGTGGGGAGCGTGTAGGAGTTGGGGAGAGGGAGCCCACAGCTACCGTTAATAAGCATTAAGTAGGGAGCGTGGGAGATAGTACAGTGGGTAGGAAACTTGCTTTGCATGTGGCCGACCCAGGTTTGATCCCTGGCACCCCATGTAGTCCCCAAGCATCAGGAGTGGTCCCTGAGTGCACAGCCAGGACTATGCCCTGATTATAGCAGGGAGTATCCAAAATGAAAAATAAAGAAGTTATGGTGGGGGAAATCAAGGCCTTATAATGAAAGCAATGGAAAGACCTACAATATTGCAGTAAGTTCCTCCCCCAAAACACAAGGAAGGAAGGAAGGAAAGAAGGGAAAAGAGAAAGAGAGAGAGAAAGAAAGAGAGAGAAAGAGAGAGAAAGGAAGGAAGGAAGGAAGGAAGGAAGGAAGGAAGGAAGGAAGGAAGGAAGGAAGGAAGGAAGGAAGGAAGGAAGGAAGGAAGGAAGGAAGGAAGGAAGGAAGGAAGGAAGGAAGGAAGGAAGGAAGGAAGGAAGGAAGGAAGGAGGCCCTCCACCAAAGAAACAACAATCCATGGCCAAGCACAGAGCCAGGATCCAGCCCTGACACTCTATAGAATATAGAAGCCTGTGTTCACTCTTCGCTCTCTCTCTCTCTTTCTCTCTCTCTCACTTGGGGGGAACTCTATGAGGTATTTTAGAGATGGGTGAGAAAGAAATGGTGGAAGCTTCTTTGACGCTCTTGCTCTGCTTCCTTTTTTCTTTCTTTTTTTCCTTTACTATTAGTATGAGTCCACATGGCAGAGCCTGGCAAGCTACCTGTGGCGTATTTGATATGCCAATAGCAGTAACAACAGATCTCACAATGGAGACATTACTGGTGCCCGCTCGAGCAAATCAATGAACAACGGGACAACAGTGTGACAAATCAATTAGTATGAATATGAGTATTTTGGTCACACCCAGCTTAGAGCTAAGGGCTAAGGGCTTTTTTTTCACTTGGGGTTCTCTCCTGGCTCTGTGCTCAGGGATCACTCCTGCTTAGGAGTGCCAGGAATCGTACTTGGGTTGGCCACATGCAAGGAAAGCACCTCACCTCCGGCCAGCCTGCTCTGCTTCCAAGGAGGAGCTGAGGGTGTGCTCACAGGCCAAGCCTGCAGGGGAGAACAAAGGCATCAGAACTGCAGTTCTGTTTGTCTGTCTCTCTCTGTCTCTCTGTCTGTCTCACTGTCTCTCTTTCTCTCTGTCTGTCTGTCTCTGTCTCTGTCTGTCTCTGTCTCTCTGCCTCTCTGCCTCTCTGTCTCTGTCTCTGTGTCTCTCTGTGTCTCTCTCTGTTTCTGTCTCTGCCTCTCTATCTCTCCTCTCTATCATCTTCTGTGTACCACAAGAGTGGCCACAGGCATTTGGGGATGTCATGAAGTTGAGGTTAAATTGGAAAAACACTTTCAGAGGTGGTTATTTTTGTGGTCCAGTCACTTCCATATGCTTCACTGCCCCTATGCAGGAGCCACTTTCTAGAACTCCCTGTCCCTAAATTAAGGGTCTTTTCCAGCTTGGAGAAAGGGCCAGGGTCAGAGGCTGTAGTAGCAGAGCATGTGACCATGACCTCTATTCTGAGCTGAGCCCTGGACACACAGGATGAGCAGATGAGAAACAAGCTTTGAAATTTAAAGATCATGGGTCTATGGAAAAATCCTTTCAATCATCTAGTATAACATTTAGAGGGAAAGTTCAGGGCCAGAGAGACAGTAGAAGGATAAGGCTGGAGTTTAAGACCTTTGGGGGGCTGGAGCAATAGCACAGAGGGTAGGGCTTTTGCCTTGCACGCGACCGACCCAGTTCGATTCCCAGCATCCCACACAGTCCCCTGAGCACTGCCAGGAGTAATTCCTGAGTGCAGAGCCAGGAGTAACCCCTGTGCATTGCCGGGTGTGACCCAAAAAGCAAAAAAAAAAAAAAAAAGTTCCCGGAAGAGCTTTTGGATGTGTATACATCCAAAAGCTCTGGGGCACATGGCCTCTTTATTTTTATTTACTTATTAATTAATTTATTTATTTTTGCTTTTTGGGTCACACCCAGCATTGCACAGGGGTTACCTCCTGGCTTTGCACTCAGGAATTACTCCTGGCAGTGCTCAGGGGACCGTATGGGATGCTGGGAATAGAACCCGGGTTGGCCGCGTGCAAGGCAAATACCCTACCCGCTGTGCTATTGCTCCAGCCCCTTTATTTTTATTTTTATTTTATCTTATTTCCCACATAGCAGAGCCTGGCAAGCTACCTGTGACGTATTTGATATGCCAAAAAACAGTAACAACAACGTGCTCTTCGTGTTCCTGGAGTGAGCAGACGCCATCGGGCTACATTAGCACGTGACAGGGACAGATGAAGACGTTACTGGCGCCCACTCGAGCAAATCGATGAAAAACGGGATGACAGGGGCCGGAGCGATAGCACAGCGGGTAGGGCGTTTGCCTTGCACGCGGCCGACCCGGGTTCGATCCCCGGCATGCCATATGGTCCCCCAAGCACCGCCAGGAGTAACTCTGAGTGCAAAGCCAGGAGTAACCCCTGAACATCGCTGGGTGTGACCCAAAAAGAAAAAAAAAAAACGGGATGACAGTGATACAGTGATGAATTTGTATGTTTTTCTGCATCCTACTTAATGAGAACAAAAAATAAATTTCAGGGGTCAGAGAGATAGTATAGGGGTTAAGGATCTTGCCTTGTACAAAACTGGCCCCAGTGCAATCCCCAGCACCACATAGGGGCCCCTGTGCACCTCCAGGAGTGAGCCCTGAGCACAGAACCACAGATAAGTCCTGAGCAACGCTGGGTGTGATCCTAACCCTCGACTCCACAATATAAGTACAAGAAGAAAAGTAGGAAGCAATATTATAATTTTCACTTTTTTTTTTTTTTTTTTTTGCTTTTTGGGTCACACCTGGCAATGCACAGGGATTATTCCTGGCTCTGCACTCAGGAATTACCCCTGGTGGTGCTCAGGGGACCATATGGGATGCTGGGAATCAAACCCGGGTTGGCCGAGTGCAAGGCAAATGCCCTACCCGCTGTGCTATTGCTCCAGCCCCTAATTTTCACTTTCTAATTAGATATTTGTTTTGTGGTTAATTTTGTGTTCAAATAAGTTTTTCTTTTGAGACCACACCAGGCATTGCTCAGAGTTTATTCCTGGTTCTGTGCTCAGGAATCCTGGTGGACCCTATGTAGTGCTGTCTGTTGAACCCAGGTTGGCGGCACGCAAGGCCACACCATACCTTGTACTGTCTATCTGACCTGTGTTCAATCCCTTAAAGAGAATCCACCAGGGACTGGAGCAATAGTACAGTGGGTAGAGTGCTTGCCTTGCTCATAGCCGACCAGGGTTCGATCCCCGACATCCCATATCGTCCCCCAAGCACAGCCAGGAGTGATTCCTGAGTGCAGAGCCAGGAGTGACCCCTGAGCACTGTTGGGTGTGACCTAAAATCAATTAAAAAAAAAAAAGAGGATCCACAAAACTAAGCTTCAGCCCCACTGGAGCTGGAGACCAGCATGGAAGCCAGGGAGAGGGACTCTGTGGGGACACTGGGCCACACAGGAGCGTTGGCACAGCGTGCCAACAAGCTCCTGCGTGCCCTGAGCAGACGCAGCTCTCCTCTCCCCACCACACATGAACTCTTCAGTCACAGGGATCAGGTATCTTTCACTTTAAAACTTAGCAGGGCACTGTGGGAGAGATCCTGGGAATAACTGCAGAAAGGTGAGAAAAACACTGGGGGTGACAGAGGTGTTTGTGCAGCCTTGAATTCCATAATTGGCCACAGTGCCACAGCTGCATCGAGGTGACATCTGTCTGCTCTCGAAATCCAAGGGGCCATCTGGAAGACTGCCCCAGACAGGAGGGGGGTTGTCAGAGGAATGTTGACAAATTGGGACAAACCCCTGGAAATGCCCTCAGAATTGTAGCTTGGAGACAGAGCCTGGATGAATCCTTACAGAGGGTCAGAATGTGGCTCCATGGTGGAATAGATACCTGGCCTTGCATGTGTAAAGTCCAGCACCACAGAGATCTGCAGACACATACACACACACAAACACGCATGCATGCACACAGACATATATACACATGTACACACATGCATAGCACTCACATATGTGCACATATATACATACACCTGCACACAATCATACACATCCATGCATGCATGTGTGCACATGCACTTGCATGCATACACATGAACACATAAATGCAAGCACACGTGACAACACACATGCATACTCAAGTATACATGCACACATGCACATATATAAATGCATGCACACACATACCCACACTCCATGCATCTCAAATGAATCCTGCCACATTGCTGAGACTCTGACAAAGGGTACTCTCTTCAGAAAGGAAATTCCCACCTGCTGGGAAGAGCTGGGAGTAGATGAGAAGGTAGATTTTTCTGTGAGTCTATAAATGAAAAGGGATTTTGTATGTGTGTGTTAGAGGAGGGAGAGAGTTGTTGGGTCACACCTGGCTGCGCTCAGGGGTCACTCCCAGTGGGGCTCTGGGGAAGAGTTTGGGGGCCTCCCAAGTCCAAGGTAGAGAGTTGGTCCCTAGTGCCACCACCTGGGCTCGGTGCAGCCCTGGCAGCTCTGGAGCCACAGGGTCTCTCAGGCACCACGGCCAAAGGGAGGGTCCCAAAATGAGCTCCACCGGACTGATGTGGAAATGTGACCCCTGCCTGAGCACCACAACCAGAGTATGCTGGAACACAACGGAAGTGCATGACTTCTGATGAGCATGTGTGCAAGTACCACAGTAACAAAATACAGCTCTGGACTGGGAGACAGTATAGCAGTGAGGGTTTGACTCCCAGCACCGCGTGATGCAGTCCCAGGATGCCCCCAGCATCTCCAGGGTGGCCCAAATGCCCCCAGTGTTTTGTTTGGGGGTTGACTGGGGCACACCCAGCTGTGTTCGAGGACTATCTCAGGCTGTGCTCAGGGGTCACTCCTGGAGAGGCCCAGGGAACTATATTCGGTGCTGGAAATCGAAGCAGGGTTGGCTACATGCAAGATAAAAGCTTTAACCCCTGCACTGTCTCTTGGCGCTATTATTTTCTGATTTTGTTTTGTCTTTAGTGCTGGTAGTTGAGTCTAGGGACTCATGCATAAGGAACTACAACCCCAGGGGCTGGAGGGACAGTACACTTGCCTTACATGCAGCTAACTCAGGCTAAATTCCTGGCAGCACATATAGTCTCCTGAGCCCTGTGAGGAGTGACCCCTGAGCACTGAGCCAAGAGTAAGCGCTGAATATAGCCAAGTATGGCTCCCAAAATGAAGGGCGGGGGGGGGGGGGAGAAGCAGCTATAACCCCAAACTGTAAAGGAACTCTGATGATTGAAATATCTTTATCTACTTATATCAGAAAGATATTCTAATAATAGCCACTCCAAAATAGAATGGTCTTAGTCCCAAGTCCCAAAAGTTTCCCAATAGAGCAGTAAGAAAGAACATACATATATCTTTTTTTTTCTTCTTGATATTGGGACACCCAATACAAAACAAAAGTTGTGGATTCAGGGACAGAGAACCCCCCAGCCTGGTTCTTGGGGGTTCTTGGGGGACCTTGCACGCTGGGGGTCAAGCCCAGGGCTCCCCCATGCAAAGCCTATGTTCTGTCCCTGCAAACTACTTCTCTGTCCCTAAATGCACAGGGCTTATTCCTGGCTCTGTGTTCAAGAATTACTCCTGGCTGGCTCAGGAGACCAGATGGGGTGCTGGGGATTAAATAGATCAGCCTCATCAAGGCAAGCACCCTACCTGCCGTACTATCTCTCCAGCCACACGATAGGCGGTTTGACTTCATAACTTTTACTTCTCTCTTTTTTTTTTCTTTTTGGGTCACACCCAACCATGCTCAGGGGTTACTCCTGGCTTTGTACTCAGGAATTGCTCCTGGCAGTGCTTGGGGGACCATATGGGATGCCGGGGATCGAACCTGGGTCGGCCGTGTGTAAGGCAAACGCCCTACCCGCTGTGCTATCGCTCCGGCCCCACTTTTACTTCTCTTAAGTCCTTTTTTTTTCTTGGTGGAAGGAGGGATACTGGGGACATCGGTGATGGGAAATGTACACTAGTGGAGGGATCACTGTTCGAACATTGTATGACTGAAACTCAATCATAAAAGCTTTGTAACTATCTTACGGTGACTTGATTAAAAAAAAAAATTTAAGTCTTTTTGAGGGGTGGAGCGATGGCACAACGTGTAGGGCATTTGTCTTGCATGTGACAGACCCGGGTTCGATTCCCAGCATCCCATAGGGTCCTCGAGCACTGCCAAGAGTAATTCCTGAGTGTAGAGCCAGGAGTAACCCCTGTGGATCACTGGGTATGACCCAAAAAGCGAAAAAAAAAGTCTTTTTGTTTTGTTTTGGGGTCACACCTCTTGGTACTCAGGGTTTACTCCTAGCTCTGTGCTCAGGATCTTTCCAGCAGACCATATAGGGTACTAGGGATTAAACATGGATCATCCCACTTACAGGGCAAACACTCTCCCCACTAGTAGCATCACTCCAGTTCCTTCTAATAATTAAGAATTTTAATCTTGTCTCTCTTGTTGAGAGGGGTTGCATCAAGTGCTACATTTCACTTCCAACTCTTTTCTGGACATCAGGGTCCTGGCATCTAGCATTCTGGCTTATAGTTTCTTCAGAATACTAGCAAAAAGGTTGGGCTGGAGTGATAGCACAGAGGGTAGGGCGTTTGTCTTGCACTCGGCCGACCCGGGTCCAAATCCCAGCATCCCATATGGTCCCCTGAGCACTGCCAGGGGTGATTCCTGAGTGCATGAGCCAGGAGTGACCCCTGTGCATCGCCGTGTGTGACCCAAAAAGCAAAAAAAAAAAAAAAGAATACTAGCAAAAAGGTACCTAATTCTGTTGGACTGTCAGTCATCATTCTAAGCATATAACAGGAAGAAGTCAATCATGGAATCCTTAGAACAGCTCTTTGGGGTAGAAGAGTTTTCCCATGGTTACATGAATTGGGAGTGGCAGAGCAAGGGCTTGAATCCAGGTCTGCTCTGTCCAAAGCCAGCTTCTCCCTTGGTAGAGGTTTGAAAGGGAACTCTGAAATCATGTGGTGTTTTGGCCCAGTTCTGGACTGCAGGGCGTTTGGGGTTGGGGTGGGGCAGGGGGACTGGCTGAGCAAGACCCGCAGCACATCCAACTCCCAGCCAAGGCCTGTCCAGTGCAGTCCAGGCTCAACAGTCAGAAGTGGAAAGCAGTAAGAAGGCAATTCAGCCCATCTCTGCAGGAGAGCTGCCCAGGGCGACCTCCATGGTGGAATCTGCCACAGAAGCTTCAGGAGGGCATCCAGCGCCACGCGCTCACTTTCTCTGGGAGAGTGGGAGGGTTTTTTCCTCTCTTGCCTGTCACTGAACCACAGAGTGTCACTACAATGAAGAAGGACCTGTCCCCCTACACCTCCTTCTGCTTATGTCCGTGCCTGCCTGCCTGCCTTCCTTCCTTCCTTCCTTCCTTCCTTCCTTCCTTCCTTCCTTCCTTCCTTCCTTCCTTCCTTCCTCTCTCTCTCTCTCTCTCTCTCTCTCTCTCTCTCTCTCTCTCTCTCTCTTTCTTTCTTTCTTTCTTTCTTTCTTTCTTTCTTTCTTTCTTTCTTTCTTTCTTTCTTTTCTTCTGTTTTGGCCCATACTTGGTGTTTGCGGGGTTTGCTCCTCGCAGTGCTGGGGGACATGCCATGCCAAAAATGGAAGCCAGTCCCCCCACATGCAGAGCACATGTCCAGCCTCTTGGACATTTCCCTGACTCCCGGCCTCCTCTTCCTGACACCCCTGCCTCTACTGGGTGCAGCACCAGCCCATCAGCACCCTAATCTTCATGCTGGCGAACAGCTCCCCTGCTTCCCTGGAACCTTACTTGCGTTCCAACTCAATGAGATTTCATCTCCCTGGACAGCATTAGGGGTGTTTCAGTTGTTGCTTTTTTTGTTGCTGTTGTTAGATCAATTTCTTTTTATACTTTATAGCTCCAGCCATTTCATTAAAAAAAAAAAAAGATTTTCAGGCTGCAAAAACTGGCCAATGCTGCTAGAGTCCATGAATCTGTCCTGCAAGGTATAAATCCTTACAAAAACAAAATGGTACTACATGTGCTGCTATGATAAATTACCCAAGTGCTGTGACGTGTGTGTATGGGTGTGTGTGGGGGGGATTTGGGGAGGGTATAGGATGATATGTCTTCAGACAAATTTTTTCTAGAACTCATCAGACTGGGCTCCCTCCCCATAGTCTATAGGGACCTGCTAGCTCTAGCTCACCACAGATGACCTTTAACTGGCCCTCCTACCTCAGCCGGCCACTGCTTTCCTTTGAAGCCTGCCCCCCCTTTCCCTAGAGGGTCACATGGTCTGGTGAGATAATGTATGGAAACCCTTTGTCCAGGGCAAGGCACAATTGAATGCCAATGATGACTGTTGTTGTTGCTCTTATCATGCTCCAGGGAAACAGAGCTGCCCCCCCCTACCGCCTCCCCCCCAGACCTGCTCCGCAGGACACCCCACGGGGAACTCTGCCAGGCTCGGCTGCTCCTCCCAAGCTGGCCGGCTGCTCCTCCCAAGCTGGCCGAGGTCCCCAGGCAAATCCAGTCTCCCCAGCTTGGAGGAGAGGCCGTCAGGGCCCCCCTCAGACCGCCCCCCTTCGGTAATGACTTTCCCAGGTCTTCCTGGCTTGGGGGCCTTCCTCCTCCGGAAGGAAATCTCAGTTCCAGTGAAAGTTCTGGAGCTCCTTGCCCCCACCCCCACACCCCCCCAGGGCCCTCCTTGCCCCCCACCCCCAGCACCGGCTCTGGAGCCAGGCTGCCCCGGAAGGATCTGAGCACCGTTTCCTCCAATTGTCTCGCAGGAGCTCCTCAGTCTCTCAGTTCCCTGCCCCCCTGCCTTCTACCCCTCATCTCCCCCAACGTCGCCTCCCCAGAGATCCTGCCAGACCCCACCCTGACCTCGAGCCTCGGGCCCTGAGCTTCAGGAGCATGTCCACTCTCTTCCGGGCTGTGGCTCCCCTGGGGAGGAAGAATCGGCTCTGGAGTGTGGCCACAGTGGTGGCCCGGGGGACGTTGCATTTGAGCACTCTCCAGGGCGCCCTCTCTGACGGGGTGAGGCTGAGGAGGGTGCAGCCCGAGCAATTCTCAGATCTGGATCTCCAGAGGGTGGGTCAGGAGACAGGCTTCAGTGGGTCCCTGGACAAGAGAAGAGCTGGCCCCTACCTAGCCCCAGACACCCTTGGTGCCACTCCAAGCTTCCTGCCCCCACCCCCACCCCCACTCCAGTCTCACTGGCTGTGGGCGCCAGGAAGAGGCTGGGTGGCGAGGAGGGGCCTGTCTGCACTTGATGGATGGCACTGAAGAAATGGCTGGCACTCCTGGCCTGCGGGGAGGTGAGGCTGAGCCCCCGCGTTCCACAGCCGCCCACACACAGCGGGTGGGGGACAGCCAGCCCGGAGAGGAAGAGGAGAGGCCTGGCACCAAGGCGAGCGCTTCTGTCAGCCACACTGGCGAGAGAATGAAGGAGCAGGTGGACAGTCGTGCCGGCTCAAGGGAGGTTGAACAGGCACGGACACATCTCCCTGGCCCCCTTCCTGGCTCAGGGCCTCTGCAGCCAGAACTCGGACCCCTGCAGCCATACTCAGTGCATTCCTGCCAGAGGGCTGTTTTCTGAGTGCAGCCCCCAGTCCCAAAAACGAGCCCCCAAGACCCTTTCAGAGGATCAGGGAAGCCAAGGGATTTGTCCGTATTATTACTGGGGAAAGGGCACAACAAACGGTGCTCGGGGCTCACTCCTGAGGACCCTATGGGGTCCCAGGGTTGAACCCAGGTAAGGTACATGCTAGGCAAGTGCCTTCACCTCTATACTGTCTCTCTAGCCCACTCACATGATTTTTTTGGGGGGGCCTACACCCAGAGTTGCTCAGGGATCACTCCTGGCAGGTTCAGGGGACCATGTGAGGTGCCAGGGATGGAACCTGGGTCAGCCAAATGAAAGGTAATTGCCCGACCTGCTGAACTATCTCTCCTGCCCCTGGCCCTGAAATTCATATGGTGTGAACTATAAGATGGTCCTGCTGGAGGCCCTCAGGGGCTGCCACCTGGGATTCTCCGAGGGGAAGAAACTGCAGCCCCTTGCAGACACTGGAGGGTAAGGGTCACGGCTATGTGTTCCAGCAATCCTCTCCCCCCCCCCCCGCCCCCTCTCTCTCTCTCTCTGACAGTTCTCAAGGGCTACTCCAATCTCCAAGCTCTGTTCTCGGGGGGTCCCTCCTGGTGGTGCTTATGGGACCCTGTAGGGAATCAAACTGCTCTCTCCCTACAATGTCCCCTCCAAAAGAGACTTCCTGGCTGCAGGGACAGAAGAGAAGACCATTTACCTTGCACACAGTCAACCCCAGCATCTCACACAGGGCCCCCCCAGAATTGCTCGGAGTGACGCCTGAGCGTAGAGCCAAAAGCCATGAGCACTGTCAAGTGAGGCCCCCAAAGCACCAAACCAAAAAGGAGACACTTTCGCTGGAATAAAGACTTTAATGGTCTCTGCTCAGACAAGCAATGGTGTAGTCGGCCCTCCTCACCCAATGCATCCAACGGGGGTGGGGGTGGGGGTGTGACTAACAGACAGAGGGTGGGGGGAGGGGGAGGGACACACACGTGGGCTAGGACCAAAGTGGCTCCCCCAGCCTCTAGAGTCACCTGTTATCCCTTTTCTCAGTTCCCCAAGGGAGCTCCTGCCACCCCTGGGAAGTCACAGTGCAGCAAGGTTCGAGGTTGGAGGCATGTGGAGGGGGGGAGCATGGGAAGGGGCGGGAGGAGGGCCAACACCCCACACCCACAGGGCCTGAGTCCAGCTGGAGAGTGAGGCTCCCTGACCCTCAGGCCCAGTGGATGCTGACTGCAGTGGGTCCTGGCCCAGCACCCGAATGCCTCAATCCATCCTTGCAGGCTTGGCCTGTGCCTTGCAGGGAAGGGCGGTGGGCAGTCAGCCTCGGGGGCCACTCCCCCGCTCCCCCAGGAGCCAGTAGGTCCGGACCCTGCCTTTGCCCTAGAGGAAAAATTAAAGAGGGGTCTGGGTCTGGCCAGGCAGGGCACAAGCCCCCCAAAGCAGCCGAGAGGCCTCAGGGTGGGCGAGAGCCAGGCATCTCCTTGGCAGCTCCAGGACAGGCAGGCAGGACCTTCCTCCGTTACCTTCATCTCCACGTCCCCTCGGAGCTCCAGGTCGAAGCCCCCAAACTCCTCCAGCACAGCCTTGGTCTCTGAAGACAAGTGGATCCGCAGTGCTGGGCAGAAAAAAAAAACAGGAGAAGAGACAGTGAGGGGCGCCTGACACTGTCCCCATTCACAGTCCCACTCCTCCCCGTGGCGTCCGGTCATGACATCCCGCACTGGTCACCTGGGGCTACTTCAGTCTAAATCAGCGGAAACAGCTGAAATCTGATGCCCTGGCCAGTTGCAGTCCCGGAAACAGCAGCTCCCAGGGCAGGGGGACCAGATCCTGGAGTTCACGGTTCCGGGACATGCTCAACCACACAAAAGTTCTCTGGCTGGGCTGCCCCCAGGGTCTGGACAGACGGGGCACTGTCAGTGGGTCTGACTGAGGATACCACTTGCGTCCTGCAATTCCAGCCAAGATCCTGCTCTGGAAACTCAACTCAACTGCACCCTCCAAACCCAGGTCTACAAAATGTCAGGAAGGTGACAGGATCCACTCAAGGTGGATGTAATCTTGATGTAACCAAGGTGGATGTAACCTTTGTGGCTGTAATGAACCCAACCATGCAGAGCACTCAAGGCCTTGCTGACAGTCATCAACACTCTTTTCAAAAGGGACAGAGACCATGGGAGATGGTCCCCAGGTCTCCCCACACCTCTTGGGTCTCCCTCAGATGGGCCGCTGAACTCCTCCTGGATTCTGGAACCATTCATGAAGCCTTGTATCACCAGACAGGCTCCAGTGCCAGGCTTGTTCCTGCCCCAACAGCCACGCACAGTGACCAGGGCATATCTCTGTGTCACTGGTTGTAGGTTTTTAGGCCCCACCTGGCAGTGCTCAGACTTACTCCTGGCTTCGCGCTCAAGGATCACACCTCATAGTGCTTGGGGAATGCTAGGTACTGCCAGGGATTGAACCAAGGTCAGCTGTGTGCAAGGCAAGTGCCATCCCACTGCACTATCTCTCCAGCCCAGGGCACAGGTGTTGAACCAGCCCCACTCTGGGCGACCCAGAACCCTTCTCCCAGCTACCATTAGACACACAAGGAGTGTGCAAAGACTGCGAAGCTGAGGGTGTGGGTGGTCTCATGCCCCTGGAGCACAGTGTGCAGTCATCATAATGACTGGATACAGCAGGAGGGCAGAAGCTAGACAAAGGAGAAGGCAGGAGCAGGTGGTCCCTGGGCACCCCTCACACCCAAAGTGGGGCTATTTTTTTGTTTTTTAACACCGGATACAGGCATGCCTCTCCCAGGGATGAGTGTTAACTCAGAAACAGTTACAGACTTTCACACCTAACTGAGAGTTGTAGGGTAGATCTCTTATTGACATTTTACAGGTGAGGGAAACTGGTCTAGCAAAGTGACACAATGCTAAGAGGCTTTGCCACTGACTCAATAGCCAGTGTGCTGCTCTGCCCCCCTATGTGCTACATCAAAGAAGGGGAAATTACGGAGCACCGGGCAGAAAGACAAGCAGTAAGAAGCAGAGCGGGATGTAGGCCAGATTCCACCCGAGGTGATCAGCCCTGGGCGGCTGTCACAGGCTGAAAAGGCCCGAGCGCCGAGAGGGGAGCCCCCACTCATTCCATCCCGGAGACACACCCTACCTTCCCCGTTAGACTCCATTCTGGACGCCGTGTTGACCGTGTCCCCAAAAAGGCAGTAACGGGGCATCTTGAGCCCTACCACTCCGGCACACACGGGGCCTGGGGGCAGGAGGCGGGGCTGTGAGTCGGGTGGGCGGAGCGTCCCTCAGGCCCCGCCCCCGCCCGCGCCCGCACCTGTGTGGATGCCGACGCGCAGGCGCAGCTGCTCATCTGGCCGGTGGCGGATGCGGAAGGAACGCACGGCGTCCAGCAGCGCCAGGGCCATGCGGGCCACCTCGCGGGCATGCAGCCGCCCGTTCCGCACGGGGAGCCCGGATACCACCATGTAGGCGTCGCCGATGGTCTCCACCTGCGTGGTGCAGGGAGGAGGGGTGCAGCACGCCAGGGCTGGGACTTGGCTTCCCCGGGCACACCCCTGACACACTCGCCTTCTGCCCTCCCTGGTCTTCTCTCTTGCCACTCCTGTCCTTCCTCTTCCTCTGACCCCATGGGTCCCTTCCCCCCGCCACTCACCTTGTACACATCAAAGTTGTCTATAACTGCGTCGAAGCAGGTGTACAGGTCATTGAGCAGAGTCACCACCTGCAGGGACAGCAACCAGGTCGGCAGGGTGTCAGGAACCGGATCCGGGGTGGGGGGCGGTCAAGAAACCCTCTCCCAGAATCAGCAGATGGGAGGGGTATGCTGCCCTCCCACCTGCCCGCGCGGCACCTTCGCCCACCTGCATGGGCGTGCTCTCTGCTGACAGAGCCGTGAAACCCACGATGTCACTGAAGTAGATGGTGACGCTGTCGAAGGCCTCCGCCTGGACCGTCTCGCCGCGCTTCAGCTGCTCGGCCACGGAGCTGCAGGGAACGGGGCTGGCTGGGGTCGTTCGAGGGCGCGCAGCGGGGCGGGCGGGGGGCGCAGCAGGGGTGGGCGGAGCGGGCGAAGGACGCAGCAGGGGCGCGAGGGGCGCAGCAGGGGCGTGGGGGGCGGGGCTCACTGCGGGAGGATCTGGTAGAGCAGCGCCTCCGCCTTGCGCTTCTCCTCCAGGTAGGCCTGCGTGCGCTCCTCCACCAGCTCCTCCAGGTTGTTGGCGTACTGCTCCATGCGCGACAGCAGGTTGTCCAGGATGTTGCTGCTCTGCTCCCTGAGTGCGGCGCGGGGCGGCAGACGTCGGGGTGTGAGGGCAGCGGGACCTCACCCTAGAGCACCCACCCCGATCCCGGCCCGGCCCTGGTACTCTTTGCCCCCCTTCGTATCGGACTCGGCTCCCTCCCTCCGCCAATTGCGGGATGGGACTGCGGGGTGGGGACCTGTTGAATTTGCGCAGCGCCAGGCGGATCTGCTGGAAGGGCGGCCGTTCCTGGGGGTCCTCGGCCCAGCAGCGCTGCATCAGCTGCCCCAGCTCCTCCAAGTGACTCTGGAGGGCCAGGGAGGGCCGGAAGGGGGGCTGCTCACCCCGTGTCACCCGCTCGACGATCTCTGGCAAGGGGGAGAGGCAGAGGGTGAGGCTGTGGGAGGGCGGCTGCTGTGCAAGCCTCGCGTCCCGGGGGTAGTGGAGCCCCGCGGGGACCCCGGCCTCGCAGAGACCACCTTGCTGGCACCGCACGGCCCGCTGCGGCCCACTGGACGCACTCACCTTTAGGACTGAGGTCTAGACCTTCCACGTGGAAGACCCCGCTCCTCAGGGCTATCTCCTGGAGGATGATGCCGAAACTGTATATGTCCCCGGCCTGGGAGCCGCGGGCAGGGGGCGAGGTCATGCGCAAGAGCTCAGGCGCCGTCCATAACTTTTCTGTGGTTAGAGATTGGGGGTCACGGAGTGAAAGGTCCCAAAGATAAGGAAGGAGGTAAAGGAAGGCCTGGGTGACTCGGGGCTGACTCGGAGGCGTCCTCTCGAGCCCCTTTAGGGCTGAAGCTCTAAAGCTGATTTCAACCGTGTCCCCTGCAGCGAGGCGCCAGCAGGGCTTGCGCTTAGCCCTCCGTGACTTGCACAGACCAGCAGGAAGTTTCACCAGACTGCGGACCTCCGAGCTAGGAGAGGCGGGAGGCCCCTTCGTGGGACTCCTCTATATTTATGAATGAATCCGTGGGAAAAAGAAATGCGCTCCGGCCAATCAGAACCCGGGCAGAGCGGGGTCGGGGGTTAGAGGCGGGCTCACTGGCATAAAGGATGTGTCCCTGCTCGGGCTCCGGGTCCCTGAAGCTCTCCAGCCCGTAGTCCGTGATCTTGAGCACAAAGCGTCCGTCCACCACACAGTTGGAGGACTTGAGGTTCCCGTGGGAGCAAATGGCCCCGTTGTGAAGGAACAGCATGCCCTGGGGATCGGGGGCGGGGTCTTGGCATGCTCGAGAAGGGGAGCAGCTCGCCTGCCCCCCTACCCCCGCCCCCGGAGGCTCTGTAGACCCACCTTGACTATGTCGTTGGTGAGAGAATACCGGAACATCCAGTCCAGGGTAATGCTTTCATTCTCCAGGATGTCCTATGAGCAGCGACAGTCACACCCGCGCCGCAGACACGTGTGTACGTGTGTGCATGATCACGCGGACAAATGCCTGGATCCACTCCCTCCGCGCGCGCCTGATACAGGCGCGGGGGTGGGAATAGGGTAGGAACCCAGTCGGAGAGGGGATCCCGTCCTCTGCTAGCGCTGTGGCAGATGCTAATGGGCGGAGCAAAGAGGCGGTCCGCCAGCGCTCACCTGCAGACTCCCCCGGGGACAGTACTCCGTGAGGATGCAGATGTTGGGGGGGTCGGTACAGGCGCCCACAAACCTGGTCAGGTGTTCGTTCTGCACATCCCGCATCTGCAAGTAGGGACCAGCACCAGGGGTCCACGGAGACCTCATTCCCACTGTGTATCCCCTCAAGCCCCCCCAGTGCCCCTCAGGGGTCCCTCCTGTGTCCCCCCACAGGGATCCCTCCTGTGCCCCCTTGCAGAAACCCCTCCTGGGCCCCCCTCTGACCCTCTGCTTCCCTCCCTCTTCCTGCTTGCCAGATGTTCTAGTTCCTGCCCTGGGGAGTCCCACACGTTTATTCAGCTGTCCCTCCACTCTGCTCAGGACCCTCTGCGAGGATCCCTGGACCCTCATTGTCGGCATGGCCAGAGATGGAACCCAGAGCCTCACACCAGCCAGGCATGTGCTGCCCGTGCCATGTCCCTGGTCCCCTCCTGCTCTTTAGCCCTCTGCCCCACATCTCCCAGCTTCCTCTGTCCCTAAGCCCTCACCCCGAAAACAGCAGGCAGGGAATGGGGGCCCTTCCTCCAGGATGTGTCCAGGGGCCCTTCTCCACACTTTGGTTTTGGTTTGGGGGCCATAGTAGGCAGTGCTCAGGGCTTACTCCCAGCTCTGTTTGGGGTTCACTCTGGGTGGGGCCCCTTTAGTGCTGGGGAGTGAACCCAGCCTCCTGCATGCAAAGCTTGTCAAGTCTCTCCTGGGCCCTCCTTTCCCCATCCTTGTTGCCCTCATGCCACCCCCATCAGCAAGGGCCTGCTTCAGGGCTCTGACGTCCCTCCTTGGACCCCACTCCCACATTACATGCTTCAGTTCAAACAGGACTTTCCGTGTCAGCTCAATGCGCTTCCGGTTCACGCGTTTCACAGCCACAAGGTTACCCTGGACAAGGGACAATAGGGACAGGCACTATGAGGAGGGGGTGGTGTTCCTGGCAGCCCAGCACCAAGCGTGGGCCCTCCTGGTGCTCCCTCAGAGCCCAGCCCTGCCCAGGCCCACCTTGTAATATGCCGTCTTGGCAAACACTTGGAACTGGCCCTCCGTGGTCAGCAGGGAGCCATAGTTGGAGCCTCTCTGGAGAAGGGGGAGGGACATGGTCAGCCCATGGGCCCAGCTCTCCACTGAATGGCTCTGGCTTCATGCTTTTACTTCCTTTCGCACCCCACAGTGAAATCCTCCCTCCAGAATGGGGGCTTCATATAAGCAAAGATACTCTTCACTCCTTTCAGCCAGCTCCTCTGTGTGTATGTGTGTGTGTGTGTGTGTGTGTGTGTGTGTGTGTTGGGGGTCACACCTGGCAGTACTCAGGTCTTACTCCTGGCTCTGCACTTAGGGATCACTCCTGGTGGTGCTGGAGGGACCCAGTGGAATGCTGGAGATGAACTGAGGTCAGCCTGTACACGGCAGCGTCCTGCCCACTGTACTATCTCTCTGGCCCCTTCTTCCCCATCTTTTTTTAAGCACTTTCACAAAAATCATCACTGACCTCAGAAAGTTCTGGTGAGAGGCCCTGAGGCTGTACACATTCCCCAGGATGGACTCATAGAGTGACCAAGCCCAGTCAACAGCACAGAGGTGAACCAAACCAAAGAACCCTACCAGTTGGGCACTGCCCACACCCTGGGCCCCGCTCCTTACCCCGCTCAGGGTCAGCCTGCTGCCCGCACTCCGGAGGTGTCTCTCCAGGCTGCTGGGCTGCACGTCCTCCCAACGCACCCGCCACAGCTCTGAGGCCAGCTCCTTCTCCAGCTGCATCTTCCTGGAGCATGAAACCTGTGTCTGAGCTCATGCAGAAGCCCAAGCCAGGACAGGTATTCTACAGCCCTCTGCCTGGCTCAAGGCCCACCCCACCCCGCAGAGACACAGAGACAAGGTCTATCCTCGGGACCTGCTTGGCCTATCGCTCTATTCCCAGGAGCGAGCTGCTCAGTGGCCCCTGGGAATCGACCTTACTTTAATTTTGATTTTTTGCCACACTAGCAGTGCTAGTAGATTCCAGCATACAAACCCTACATACCAGCAGGCTAAGATGGGCCCTGGAAATCCACGTTTTAATCTACTTATTTACTTGGGTTTGCGGTCACATCTAGCTATGCTCAGGGTCACTCCTGGTGGGGCCCAGGGGACCATATGCAAAAGTCAGGGATCAAACCCAGGTTGGCCAATGCAAGGAAGAGGCCTTCCCTGCTGCCCTGTAATCTACCTTTTGTTGTTCATATTGGGGTCGCCGCTGGAGGTGCTCAGGACTGACTCCTAGCTCTGCGCTCAGGGATCACTCCTGACAGGACTAGGGGGACCATAACCTGACCGTAACCATAACATGAGCAAGGTAAGCACCCCAAACATTATACTACCATTCCAGCCCCATAATCTGCCTTTTTTTTGCTTTTTCGGGGTCACACCTGGCAATGCACAGGGGTCACTCCTGGCTCTTGCACTCAGGAATTACCCCTGGCAGTGCTCAGGGGACCATATGGGATGCTGGGAATCGAACCCAGGTCAGCCCTGTGCAAGGCAACCGCCCTACCCACTGTGCTATCACTCCAGCCCCTATAATCTGCCTTTTTTGGTTTGTTTTTAGGGCCACACACTCAGCAGTGTTCAGGGTTTACTCTTGGCTCTCCGCTCAGATGTTTTGGGGACCATATGGGATGCCAGAGATCAAACCAGGATCAGCCATGTGCTAGGCAGGTTCCCTGCTTGCTCCAGTCCCTAATCTCCACCTTTTGATTGTGGAGACGGTGGGTCCTTTTGTTTTGGGGTAATACCCAGTGGTGCTCAGGACTTATTCCTGACTGTGTCAAGAATCACTCCTGATGGCACTGGAATATCACTTGGAATGCTGGGATCAAACTCAGATGGGTCACACACTGGGCAAGTGCACTACCCATTATACTATCATTCAGGCCCCGTAATCTACCTTTGTAAGGAAACAAACAGAAAGTGTCCCAAGGCTACTCCCAGTCTTATCTCTGCACCCAGGTGCAGAATTGCCTGCTCTGGGAAGCACCATAGCTGATGGTAAGACAGGATGTGATATTTCTCCTCCCTGGAGACAGCAGAGATACCAATTTCACTTCTCTGAGTCACATCCTCCTGTCACATGTCCTCACTTGAAAACTGGAGCCCTCAGTGTTTACTGCAGAGCACTATCATACTACCATGAACCCTCCAGAACAGCCCTGGGCAGTGCGCACAGAATCCAAGCTCCTGGCAAGGACCCTTCCCTCCCTCTCACCCTCTCGCCGTGCCCCCTCAGCCCTGCATTCCTGCCCTGCTCTTGTGCCCTGGAAGGAAGGAGGGGGCCCCTGCACCTCCTCCACCAGGTTCCACCCAGTGCACACAGCTCGGTTAGACACGGGTCCGATCTCAAAGGCTCTGAACCATGGCTTCCAGCTGGTCCGCACGCGTAGGTAGAGGGATGCACACTCCTGATGCCATTCCCCAAACGATTCTGCTCCTCTGAGGTCCCCCAGGTCCCCTTCGGTCATGCCATGCCTCCTTTCCCCTCATCTTTGTCCTGGCCCTCCCCCCAAACCCACTCACCTGTAGATGAAGAAGGAGATGATCAGGATGCAGAACAGGGAGAGGCTTCCCACCAGAGCCAGCACCTCCAGCGTGGAAAAGTGGTCTGTGGGAGGGCCCGCGTCCCCGCGGGGACCCACGTTAGACAGCAGAAGGGCCCTCGGGTTCTTTTGTTGTTGCTGTTGTTGTTTCTGAGCCACATTTGGCAGTGCTCAGGGCTCACTCCCAGAGGGGCTCAATGGACCATACAGAGCATGAGGGATGACACCTGGGTCAGCCACGTGCAAGGCAAATGTCCTCCCTGCTGTCCTGCCTATCTCTGGCCCCAGGAGGACTTTCTGAGAGTGAGATGAGTTGGCAGAGGCAGAGAGAGAGGAAAAGGCAAGAGCTCTACCCCACCCCAAAGGAGAGTGCATCCCCCAATGGATCAGCGGCCTGAAGGCCTGGAACATGGAGGTCACCTCGGTTGCAGGCTGGGTCCTCATTGTCAAAGCCACACTTAGGGACATCAGGCGGTGGGTGCCCCAGAGGCCAGTTCAGTTTGCGCCCTGACTCCGCCACCAGCTCTTTGGAAGTCCCGTTGTAGTTCAGAACAACCTATGGGAGCAAAGAAGGGTAGGCAAGGAGTTGGGGTGGACACCTGCTGTCCTGCCACGGCCACCGCCCAGTTGGCTGTCAGCTGCTTATGGACCCTGCTATGGCCCAGTGCAGAAAGCCCACACACCCACACCTCTTGGGATGGAGGCAGAAAAATTTGAAACCTGGGGGGCTGGAGAGAGCATGGCAGGGAAGGCGCTTGCCTTCTACATGACTGATCCCTGACACCAGATAGGGTCTCCAACCCCCGCCAGGAGTGATCCCTGAGTGCAGAGACAATAAGCCCTGAGCAAGCACACCTGGGTGTGACCCTCAAAGAAACAAACAAACAAAAAAACCCCAGAAAATTAAAATAAGAAACCACTTAAGAGCTTTATAAGGAAAAGTTCACATAGATAGTACGGGGGATAAGGAGCTTGCCATGCATGTGGCTGACCCTGACCCTGGTACTACATATAATTTCCCAAGCTCCACCAGTATACATTCCCTGAGCACAAAGCCAGGAGTAGTCCCTGAGCAAGACCAGGTATGGCTTAACTCTGTCCCCTCTAAAAGCAATGAACAAAGGTTCGTATTGAACCCCATTCTGGCACTCAGGAAGCAAACTCAGAGAGAAAGAGGAAGGCAGTGCTTTCAACCCATATCCCAGGGCCTATCCCTAGTACCCCCAGGAACCCCACCTGGGGCTCCTTCTGCCTATCACCTGGGGGATAGGGTATGCCCCTTCCCAGGGCGGCCTGTGAGCCCCTGTGGCTCTGGAAGCCCCCGCGCCCCCAAGCAGGTCTGTTTCCCAGGCTCCTGGGGCCCGGCTCACCCAGAAGGCGCCGCTCTCAGGCTCCATGTCCCACAGGGAGAAGTCTGTCTCCCGGTCACCATTGCTGTCAATCCTCAGATGCCCCGTCACACCTGGACCCGGAGGAAGAAGAGAGCTTTGGTTTGCGACAGAGAAGTTCAGGGGAGCACCCCTGCATCCATGCCCTGGTCTCTTCTGCCTTGTCCTCCCAGCTTAGCTGACGTGACAGATGATTCAGTGCCAGGAATGACTGGGGCAGGCATCCTGGCAGTTTTTCCATGGAACTAGGGAGCAGGAAAGGGAGCTGTGGGGGTGCCTTATAAGGAGAGAAGCCTCCTGGAGTGGACAAGTGCCCTCCCCCCCACCTCCTGCCCCGGTGCTGGCCTGCTACGGGCATCTTGGGATCTCTAGCCCGGGGTACCCCAAGGCAGCCTCTTCCTGCCCATCCAGGCCTTGACCTTGGAAGCTGCGGTTCCACATCCTCTGGGTGATGCCTTCCCCGTCAGTGACAGTGCCCCCCTCGGCCAGAGTCTCAGCCACAGCCTGGCCAAAGAGCAGGAGTCCATCATGGAAGGCCGCGGGGATGGTATTCACCTGCAGGAGGGATGAGAGGAGTGAGGGGTGGGCTGCACTGGGAGCTCAGAGAGGATGGAAGGAGTCACCGTGACTGTGAAGGAGAGATGTCACTGCTCCTGAGAGGCGGGACGGGCTGCTGCAGAGGGCCCCTCTGGGTTTGGCTGTGGGGGCTGATTTTCCAAGGCGGCCCCACTTGTCAGAGTCCCTTTGTCCTCAGGAGCCCCGTGCCACAGTGGCAGAAGAAAAGGGGAGTCCCTGGGAGAGGGGGTCCCAGAAGCCCCTCCTACCAGACCGTCCTGCACGGTGAAGTTGAACTGCTCCAGGGCTAAGTGTTTGAGCTGCGACAGGAACTCCAAGTACTCAGGATTCTCAGGCTCCCTGTAAGTGATGATCTTGGCAGCCTGCGATCGCGGGGAAGGGGTGTCGGAGAGCGGAAAGGGACTCAGTCCTTCTGGGTCCTGCTGCCCCCTCGCACCACCGGGACACGGACTCAGGGACCCATCTATCCTGCCTGTGTGCTGCCCCTCCAGGACAGCGCAAGGGGGAGATTTCTCCCCACCCTGTGAGCTGTGGGCCCGCACAGACACTCCAGCCCATTCTCCATCCTGCCCCCCAGGTCACCTCAGCCCTGAGAACGCCGAGACTTTCCTGGAAGCCTTTTTGGGGGGGTTTGGTTTTGGTTTCTGGGACACACGGGGCAGGACTCAGGGCTCAAGGCTCAGGGACCCTATGCATAGCAAGGCATGGGGGTGGCGTGAGGGGACAGAGCCTGTATGGGTCTCAGGATCCTTTCCCACACCAGAGACCCTGCGTCCTTGGCCTGGCGGTGCAGCGCGGACACCCACCTGGAAGGCCTGGCGGGCGCAGCCGTCCAGCCTGTCCCCTCGCTCCCAGGGCCTGCGGGGGGCTGGGCCGTGAGCCCCTTGCAGGCTGTACCCAAACAGATCCAGGTGGAAGAAGACATAGTCGGCGCCGCTCATGCCCTCCTCCCGCGCCACGAGCAAGAGCGTGCGGAAGGTGTCTGGGGGGCTGCAGATGTAGATGACTGGGGAGGAAGGGAGAGAGGGACGAGACACCCGCGAGTTGGTGAGGGGGAGGGAAAGAGAGCGGCGAGTTGGTGAGGGAGGCTCTGACCCGGTGAGGTCAGAGCCGACGGCTGGAGGGGAGGGAGGGAAGGAGCGCGGGTTGAGCCGCTCGGGCGGGCGGGGGTGTGGGGGATGGCAGGGGGGAGGTGCAGGTGGGGGAGGGCGCGCGTGGGTGCCAGGGGAGAAAAAGGGGACGTAAAAGGGGGCCGGAGCTAAGCCCGGGCGCACCGTGCCGCTGCCGGCGTCCAGCTGGGGGCTGGGCGGGCGAGCGGGGGAGCGTGGGGGGAAAGCCGTGGCGGAAAAGGCCGTGCCGGGAGAAGACGTCCCGGCCAAGCCGGTAGGCAGGGAAGGTTCTAGAAGGCGCGGGTGGGGGCGGGGGCGGGGGCGGGCCGCTCACCCCGACCCTTGCGCTGCACCCTGCGCAGCAGCTTGACGTAGTGGTCGCGGTCGCCCTCGGTGAACTCCAGGTGTTCCACCGTTACGTTGAGGCGCTGGGCGACGCGCAGGTACAGGCCCTCCACGACGAAGAAGCAGGGCTGGTCGTTGGCCGGCTGGTAGGCATAGAGCACCAGCGCCTGGCGCCGCCACCCCAGCTGCCGGTGCAGCGCGATCACCAGGTCGCCCAGCTTGGCGTGGCTGGGCCCGGTGCGCGTGGTCAGCGCGTACTCGTCCTTGGCGCCGAAGCCCTGCGCGGGGGCGCCGGCCGTGAGCAGCGGCACCCGCCAGTGCGCCGTGAAGCGCCCCACGGGGGCGGCGGCGTACACGCAGCCGGGGCCCAGGAAGGCGGCGGGCCGGTGCTCCCACTTGAGGTCCACGGCGGCCAGCGGCGCGGCGGTGTCCGAGCAGACCCCCCGAGCGTCCTCGCTGCTGCCCAGCACCGTGCGCACCGTCCAGCTGGCCAGCGGCCCCGGCCCCGCGCGCAGCGCCGCCAGCGCCAGCTCCACGGCCGGGCCCACGCGCACCCACGACCACGGGTACGACGTGTTGGTCAGCGGCAGCACCACGGCCACCGTCAGATCGTCCGCCCGGCAGCCGCGGGCGCACAGCAGCGGCGGCAGCAGCAGGAGCAGCAGGCGGCGGGCGCCGGCGGGGCGCCCCGGGAGCGGCATGGCCTCAGCGGGCTCCGAGGCGGGCGGCCGCTCGCACCATGGCCTCGGCGGCGCCCCCAGGGGCTCGGGGCAGCAGCGAGAGGAGCGGGACTAGGGGCGCCTCGCCGCGGCGGTCGGGGCCTGGGGCGCACAGCCGAGGGGGCGCGGAGGGCGCGGCGGAGCAGGTGGGCGCCGAGAGGGGTCGGAGCAGTCGGCGAGCGAGCTAGCGAGCTGTGTTTGGGGGCGAGGGTGTGAATTTGTGCGGGAGAGCAAGCAGGGGAGGAAGCGCGCCCGCGAGCCCGGGGCGGAGAGGATGCGGGAGCGAAGCGCGAGCGGAGGTCGGATGCGCGCGTGTGCCGGAGCGGACCGGCCCAGGGCTCCGCCGTCCGGGGGCACTGGGGAGGATCGCCGCGGGCTCCCAGCCCTCCCTCCGGCCGCTTCCCCTCCCAGACCCGGTGACAGAGGAGCCAAGCCTGGATCTTTAACTCTTTCCTGTCCGCCCCAGGTCTCCGGCTCTCCTGCGTCCGTCCCCGCCTCCCCGCGGGCGCGCGTGCAAACCCGCCCGAGGGGCGCCCCCGCGTGGGCGCAGGACAGGGCGGCGTCGGGAATGGACGTGTGTGGGAGGTCCGGGAAGGGTCTCTTGCCCCCTGTCTTGTCCCTCCCCTCCGACTGGGGCGAGGAGGGAGGTGGAGGACTTGAGCTGATTTGGGATCATGGCAGGAGAAGGTGTCAGGCTGGGGGCGGGAGGGTGGCGGACTTTTGGAAAAACTGTTGACGTCACTGAGGCCAGGGTGTTAAGGACTCAGTCCTTAGTCCCTCCTGAGTCCTCCCTGCCCCGCCTTGGCTTCCAGATGCAGTCGGTTCGCCCAGAGGAAGGGACCACGCGGGAAGGCGCGGCTGACTCTGAGTTCATCTAGGGCCGATGGCGAGCAGGAGGCCGTGCTCAGGGCGACCTTGGCGCGGGAGCGTTGGGAACCGTGGGGCAGGCCGGGGGACGGTGCTGGGGATGGCCCGCGCGCACCCAGGGGCCCGGGGACGCAGCGCCTGTCCGGGCCGCCGTGGGCTCGGTCTGCCCTCTAGTGGTTGATGGGAAGCATTGCTCTGCGGCGCCGCCAGCCTTCTGCCGCGGGACACAAACTCCCGCGCGCAGGTGGAGCCCCGCTAGACGCTGCGGGCAGAACGTATCCGAGGAGCTCCATCTGGGGGAACGGCGTCCCGGGAACTTGGGTCAGCACGTGGCTTAAGGGGCCCAGATTCTGCCCTCAGTGGGACCAGGAAATTTCTCCTCCTGAGAACTGTTCTCCAAAGAGAAATAATTCTACAAGAGCAGAAGGATAAGAAAGGTGTTCCCAGTGCTGGAGAGACAGCAGAGGGGCTAAGGCAGGGGCTAAGGCTAGTCCACCGGGATTCCAGTCCCCATTCCCCAGCCCCGTGTGGTTCCCCTAACTCCGCCAGGAATTCTCTGCAGAGAGAGTACTGAAGAACGTTCCCTGTGTATGGGACTTTAGGAACATTTCCAGTACTGTGACCTAAAGCAGACTGCAATCATAGACGAATTTCAGACGGAACCCTGTCTTGCCTGGCTTCCCTATACACCTATATTTCTAAATACATTTCATTTAGTTTTTTGTTTTGTTTTCATTTTGGGCCACCTGAGCATAAGTGTGTCCATAGCCAAGTAACCCCAGTGGTGCTCAGGGGTTACTCCTGGCTCTGCACTCAGGAATTACTCCTGGTAGGTTTGGGGGGTCATATGGGATGTTGGGGATCTAACCAGGGTGGGTCAAGTGCAAGGCCTTACAGACTGTACTATTGCTCTGGCCCCCATATGTTTTTGTGATTGTTGTTGTTTTTGGTTTATGTTTATGGCCAAAAGGCCATACCCGTTGATGCTGAGGGGTTCCCCCTGGCTCTGCACTCAAGGATCACTCCTAACAGTACTCGGGGACCAAATGGGACGCTGGGGATCCAACCTGGGTTGACCACGTGCAAGTCAAAAATGCCCTACCCGCTGTGCTAATGCTCCAGCCCCCCATATTTATTTTTTATTTAATTGTCCACACTTAGAAATGAGCAGCTGACACAATAATATTTGGATTTCTCAAACTTTGATCATATTTTATTTTATTTTGCAGTGCCAGGACTTGAGCCCAGCGCCTCACAGGAGCAAAGTATGTTCTGCACCACTGAGCTACACCCCAGGCCCACAACTATTTGGATTTCTAACTTGTCTTGAAAGACTGGATACCTGGCAATATCCACAGGGTCTGGATAAAGAATGTGCTGGAACCTAGTATCCTTCATCATCCTGAGGTGAAGCTGGTTCATCATGGTTCCACACCCCTGCTCACTCACCAGCAGTGCTTCCTTAGCCAGAAGAACTGTGTGTTTCCAGCACTCATCTGGCACAAACCTTATAAAATGATTTGAGAGCAAGAAAGGGCAGCTTAGGGAGACCTGACAAACTTTTGCTGAACAGGCAAATAGTCTTTTGCCTCATCACTTGGCTCCAGAGAGAGACAGTAGATGAGATTTATTTTCATTTAAGGGAGATTGGGGGGTGGGCACACTTGGCTATGGACACACTTATTATGCTCAGGGGCCATGCCTGGCAGTGCGTAGGGGACCATATGCAGTGCTGGGGTTCAACACTGTGGCAGCAGGTGCTTACCTTTGTTAATTTTTTTTCATTTAGTTTTTGTTTTTGTTTTTTTTTTTTTGGTTTTTGGGTCACACCTGGCGATGCACAGGGGTTACTCCTGGCTCTGCACTCAGGAATTACTCCTGGCGGTGCTCAGGGGACCATATGGGATGCTGGGATTTGAACCCGGGTCGACCGCGTGCAAGGCAAACACCCTACCCGCTATGCTATCACTTCAGCCCCAGTTTTTTTTTTTTATTTAGTTCTTTCTGCTGTTTATTTATCTTTATTTTTGGTTCTGGGCCACACTGGCAGTGCTCAGGGCTTACTCCTAGCTCGGTATTCAGGGATCACTCTTGGAGGATCGGGGACCTTATGGTGTGCCAAGGATTGAACCTGGGTATTCCACAAGAACCCTGAAAATTATACTATTGCTCTGACCCCTTCTTTTTGGGTTTTGGGCCATACCCAGTGGTTCTCAGGACTTGCTCCTGGCTCTGCACTCAGGGATCACTCCTGGCAGGGCCAGAAAGAGCACCTGGGGTGTCCGGGATCCAATCTGAGACATGTACAAGGCAAGCACCCTCGTACTATCATGCCGACCTGGCTATTTATTTTGTTTGGGGGAGGACCTCTCAAGAGGCGCTAGGGAGCCAAGGAGGTGCAGGGACCCCACTGGCATTTCCCAGGCAACCTGGCTGTTAGATCAGCTCCAGGGCCGGAGGATGCTCAGGCCTGCAGTGCTGCTCATATCTGGGCCTCCCAGGTGGTGCCAGGGGCCTCCAGGGCTGCCCCAGCAATACATTGGGGACAAGGTGATGGCAGACATTGAACCCTTGGGTCAAGGTCATGCCTGGTATGTGCCCTAACTACTGCACTGTCCTTCAGGTCCTATTCTATGTTTTTGTGGTATTGGGTATTGAATTCAAGGCCGACGTGTGTCCTACAACCTCGGCGCCAGGGAAAGTTTCGTAAACTGTTTGGTTTGGAATCACACACATGTCCAGCCCATATGCTGCTGGGGATCAAGCCTGGGGCCCTTGCATGCTAAGCACAGGCTCCAGTTCTCTGAGCCCTTTCTCAGGCCCTAAGCACAGTTTTATTGAGGTACATTAATGGATCACAAACTGCACTCTTTTTGGTTTTTCTTTTGTTTGGGGGCCATACCTGGCAGTGCTCAGAACTTACTCCTGGCTCTGTGCTCAGGCATTAATTCTGGAGGTGCTCAGGGGTCACTTCTGGAGGTGCTCAGGGGGCCCTATGGAGTGCTGGGATTGTACCTGGTCAGCTACATGTAAGACAAGTTGTATTCCTGTACTATCCCTCCAGCCCAACTCTGAGTATTTATTTATTGTACACAATTTTTTAAGTTTGGACATATGCATATACGTATGAAACCATCCTACAATAGCAAGATAATGGACACACTCCTCACCTTTATAAATTTTCATATGTCTGTGTGGGAGTGTTTGGTCAGGACACTGTGAGATTTACCTTGTATCAAATTTTTCAGTGTGTAAGACTTACACACTAGTAGTTAAATGTGTTTAACTACTAGCACATATCTTAAAAATGTCTTTTTTTTTTTTTGCGTCACACCCAGCGATGCACAGGGGTTATTCCTGGTTCTACACTCAGGAATTACTCCTGGCGGTGCTCAGGGGACCATATGGGATGCTGGGATTCGAACCTGGGTCGGCCGCGTGCAAGGCAAATGCACTACCCGCTGTGCTATCACTCCAGCCCCCTTAAAAATGTCTTTAAGTACTCTAACTCCTAGATGACTACTGGTACATGTTTTGCAAGTGGAATTCATTAGACTTCAGGATGAGAAGAGAGTATATAACGAGATTCAAGGAGACTTTGATCCCTATGTATTTTTTTTGTGGGGGAGGGTGTTTCGGGGCCACATCTGGCAGTATTCCAGCTCTTGAGGGTCCATCCCAGGTGCTCAAAAGGTTACACATCAGGCAAGTGCCTTAACCACTAGACTATGGCTCCAGCCCTGACACTGATCCCTTAGGTAAGAAGTGGCAGGTCGGTAGAGGGGCGGGGCATCCTATCAATTCTAGTTAACAGGGCATGAAGTGCCTGCTGATGCCCTAGTGGAGGAGCCAATAGGCCAGTGACTTAGCAGAGCTGCAACATGGGAAGTGACTGACCTAGAAAGCTAGGCTGAGGACAGCCAACACTGTTAGAGTGTTTGTTTGTTTGGGGGCTCACGTCAGCAGTGCTCAGGACTTACTCCTCATGCTGTGCTCAGGGATCGCTCCGGTGGGGCTTGGGGGACCGTATATGGTACTGGGGATTGAACCCAGCTGAGTACACGGCAAGCACCTGCCCACTGTACTTTTGCTTTAGCTCCTAAATTAAATATTTTTATGTGTTTTGTTTTGGGGGGGGTGAGGGTGCTACACCTGGCAGTGCTGAGGGGTATTCCTGGTTCTTGCACTTAGGAATTACTCCTGCCAGTGCTCAGGGGACTATTTGGGATGTCTATCATAGAACCCAGGCTGGCCACGTACCAGGCAAACACTTTACCAGTTGCTGTACTATCTCTCTGGCCTCATAGATTAATTTTTAAAAATTAAGAGCTGGAGCTGTAATACAGTGTATAGGGCCTGCCTTGCACTTGACCAATCCCAGTTCAGTCAAAGCCCTGACAGGGGTAAGCCCTGAGCACAGCTGAGTGAGAATCATCTCCCTCTCCACCCCCATTTCTCACCCACCTGGGAAAAAAAAAAACAAAAGAAAATCAAAGAAGTCAGCACTGGAGAGCTAGTGGAGTCTAGGTGTTAAGTGCTTGCCTTGCATGTGACCAAGGGGTAACCCAACCCCTCTCCTCAAAACCAAAACCAAGTAATGAAGGACACAGGTATCAGTGGTGTGAGAGCTTGGAAGGATAGGGAAGGAGGGAGGAGATTAATAAAATTACTTCCACCTCAGAGGTGCCTGTGGATCCAGAATTGGTGGCAGAGAAGATGCTGCTATTGCCAGTAATATAAAAATTGGAACCCCACAGAGAGAGAGAGAGAGAGAGAGAGAGAGAGAGAGAGAGAGAGAGAGAGAGAGAGAGAGAGAGAGAGAGAGAGAGAGGGAGAGAAGGAGGGAGGGAGGGAGGGAGTATAATGGGGAAGGAGGTTGCCTTGCACAAGGCTGACATGGATTTAGTCCTGGCACCTCATATGGTCTCCTGAACTCTGCCAGGAGTGGTCCCTTAGTACAGAGTCAGAAGTTCTGAACATAGTCAGGGGTGGCCCCCAAACAAAAATACAACAAAATGGGAAAAAACAGGTCTGAGAGATACTACAGTGGGGAAGGTTCTTCCTTGCACATAGCTGACCCAGGTTCAATCTCTGGTACTTTATAGGTCCCCTGAACCCCAAGGAGTGATTCCTGAGCACCACCCTGTATGGATCAAAAACATAACAAAACAAAGACAGTTGGAATCCCAATATTCCCCAAAAACGTTAAACCAGCCTCCTGTTTGGAGTTAGAAATCTGAAAGGCTGCACTCTTAGGGGAAACAATAAATAGAAAACTGAGGGGTCAGAATTGTAGTACTGTGGGTAGGGTACATGCCTTGCTCATGGTCTTCCAGGGTTTGATTCCCCAGTATTCCATATGGTCTCTCCCAAGCCCACTCAGGACTAATCCCTGAGTATAGAGCCAGGTTTGGGTCCTGAGCACTACCAGATGTGGCCCCCAAACAAACAAAACAAAAACACTGAAACATTGAAAAAAAAAAAAGGATCAAGACTAATAAATAACAAGTTAAGGCTTGATTGAGGAATTAATTGAAAAGGCAAAACTACCCAGTATTAAGTTATTTAGACTGAGTGTGTGTATGTGTGTGTGTGTGTGTGTGTGTGTGTGTGTGTGTGTGTGTTGTGTTGCTGGGGTAGTGCTCAGGATGCATCCAGTTATTCCTGCAGAACGTGATGCCAGAACTGAACCTGGGGCAGTGCTCAGGGATTACTCATGAGCACCAGAGGACTGAAAGATTGCATGTGCTGCCAGGGAATCCTAACCCATGTTGGCTGTATGCAGGGCAAGTGCTTACCCATACTATCTCTTGAACCACAAACCTGATAGACCTTTTTTTTAGTGGTTCGATCCCCAGCATCCCATATGGTCCCCTGAGCCCACCAGGAGTGATTCCTGAGTGCAGAGACCAGAGTAACCCCTGAGCACCGCCAAGTGTGGCCCCCAAAACATGACTAAAGAGCGCAGGGGTAAAGGCATGAGGCCAGCCCGGTTCAATTCCAGGCACTTCATATGGTACTCCTGCCCCCTAACACTACCAGGTGCGATTCCTGAGCACAGAGCTAGGAGTAAAATCTGAGCACTACTGTATGTGAGTCAAAAACCTAAAGAATAAAATAAGTGACTTACTGGGAGAAAGTTGATCACCGGAATTGCAGGAACCCCTATTCCCAGCACCACCAGGTGTGTCTCCTCCCCCTCAGGCTGGTGGACCGCGGGATCCTCCTGCTAGTGCAGTTCAGCATCACCAGGCAGAGCAGCAAGAACAGAACCCCACTCTGCTAAGCAGCTGGGGAGGTCCCGCCCCATCCCCTAGCCCCGCCCCCGAGCATGCCCCGCCCCTCTCAAAGGAACGGTTAAAAAAAAATCGCCCGTGGGAAGATTTTTTTTTTAAATTTTATTTTAGGCACCGTGATATACAATACTATTAGTGAAAGGGTTTCATGCAAACAATGTTCCGGCCCCACACCCTCTCCCAGAGTATCCCCTCCACCCTTACCCCAACCTCTACCCACCCTGTTAAGATACTAACTCTTTTTTTTTTTTTTTTTTTTTTTGCCTTTTGGGTCACACCCAGCGATGCTCAGGGGTTACTCCTGGCTTTGCACTCAGGAACTACTCCTGGCGGTGCTTGGGGGACCATATGGGATGCCGGGGATCGAACCCGGGTCGGCCGCGTGCAAGGCAAATGCCCTACCCGCTGTGCTATCGCTCCGGCCCCAAAATACTAACTCTTAAGAAGAGGAATGTTACTACAGATAAACGACCAAAGAATTAGCAGAGAATAAAGAGCATTAAAAATAAAGAGCATTAGGGGCTGGAGCAATAGCACAGTGGGTAGGGCGTTTTGCCTTGCACGCAGCCGACCCGGGCTCGATTCCCAGCATCCCATATGGTCCCCCCAGCACCGCCAGGGGTAATTCCTGAGTGCAGATGCTCAGGAGGAACCCCTGAGCATCGCCGGGTGTTGACCCAAAAAAGCAAAAAAAAAAAAAAAAAAAAGCACTAAAAGTCTAAATGGTTCAAGAATCGTTAATATAATTAGTAATAATGCCCCGTGGAGTTGACATATATATGGAATTTTAATTCTGTCCACATATCAACCTACACCTCCCTTAGATACATGGATGCCGTTGACTATGACACGCACATTCAAAAATCTTCTTGAGCAACTTTAACCAGACTAGCCCCACACTCGTGAGTTAGGGAGAATGAGAAATCCTGAATTTATCAAGAGACAAATGTGGCACACAATGGAATGTTAGGAAAAAAAAAAGAATCACTGATAAATGTGAAACACATGAAAGAATCTTGAAACATTTCAAGGAAAAGGCAAACCAAGGAACTGGAGTGATAGCACAGCGGGTAGGCCTTAAACGATGCAGACTATGGATGCTGAGTAAGGTATGACCTCCCAGTACCACATATGGTGCCTAGGTCACACGAGTCACACCACACCTTGAGCCCTGCAGATGTGGCCCCAAACAAACAAACAATTCAACACACAGATACACAGACTCATAGACGTACACAGACACACAGACACACAGACACACACACACAGCGGGTAGGGCGTTTGCTTTGCACGCGTTCGATTCCCAGCATCCCATATGGTTCCCTGAGCACCACCAGGGGTAATTCCTGAGTGCAGAGCCAGGAGTGACCCCTGTGCATCACCGGGTGTGACCCAAAAAGCCAAAAAACAAAAACACACACACGAAAGCAAAACAAAAAGGAATGTAGTGTAGTGAGTTCACTTAGGTGAAGTTACAGAACCAAAAAAATAAATTAGAAATCAGAATAATGATTACCTCTTAGCATGGCAAAGGAGGGAGAGGAAACTTAAAAAAAAAAAAGTAATTAAAAAATTATTTTTCAATTTTAAAAAATTAAAAAAATGTAATTTAACATAATTTTAGTGTAGATAAGATGGCTACAGCAGTGTTAAAACATACAGTTTTGGTGTACAGATTTACTACACCCTGACCATGGTATCCACAATCCACCACTATCCCCTTGTTCAGTCTTCTTTCCTTACACCCACTAAGGAAGAATATTCTGGGGTGATAAAAATGTTTTTTCTGTCTTGTGGTTATGTAACAAAATATATTACTGAAAATGAATGTAGCTGCTCAGTTAAGAGCTGTCATTTTGTTTGTTTGTTTGTTTTTGGGTCACAGCCGGCAATGCACAGGGTTAGCCTGGCAGTGCTAGAGGGACCATATAGGATGTTGGAATCGAACCGGGGTGGGCCGCGTGCAAGGCAAACGCCCTACCCACTATACTATTACTTTAGCCCCAAGAGCTGCAATTTTGTAGAAAAATATACACACCAAAAACAAAAACAAAACAAAACAAAAACTTAAAAGAATTGCCGAAGTGAGGCTAGATCTCAGCACTGGAAGAAAATAATGAAGTAGAGACAACAGTACTATTTAATTCTGTAAATAGAAGTAAATTGTTGCCTGACTTTTCACAAAAATGGTAAAAAGTATCACATAAAATTAGACTTTGCTATATCAAGGGTGTATGTTGTAATTTTTCTGGTAGAAAAAGTCTTAACTTCCAAGTAACAGACCAGGATGGGGAATAGGGGTGGGGGAAAAGGAAAGAAAGGAAAGGAAAAGTATTGATGAGTGCAAAAGAATGCAAAGAATAAAGAAATTCAGGAGGGAACAAAACAGCAACAGGACTGACTTAATGGAAACACACATAACGTGGAAATTCAGAGAGATGGAATCAATTTGTAGAGTGAAGGAAGAAAAAGGGAAGCAGGCGGTCGGGACCTGCTGGGTCCATCGCTCCGAGCACCTTGCCTTGCTCTGTGTGCACCTTGCCTGGCTATCTGCTCCAGAGGTCCGTCATCAGAGGCTGCCTCGGTTTCCGTTTTGGCCCCTCACCATGCCGAGTTCTTCCACTCGGGTTTAAACACTCCTCCCGCAAACAGGCTATCTGTCACACTGCCTCTACCCTTCCCTGAGCTTACCCGAGCACGTCTTGTCCGTTGCTGCCTTAAATCACTGCTCGATTGCACTTGCACATGGCTATGACAGCTTCTAAGGGTTGAGAAGAGTGGGCTTGCTTTTACATTTAGTGGAGAATCTGTAGTTTCCTACCTGAAGACTTGAAAAAAAAAAAAGAAAAGGAGTCCCGATAGCAGAGGATGGTTTCGATCCATCGACCTCTGGGTTATGGGCCCAGCACGCTTCCGCTGCGCCACTCTGCTACCCAAGGAAGAACCGTTTCTAAATAACCCTAGGAAGTTTGTTTCGTAGTGATGTCTCGACGTCTTTAGCGCCATCTTACGGCCAGTTTGAAAATGTTCGCACTCGCAAATCTATTCTCATTGGGAGGCACCCTCCGGAGGCGGCAGTTTTAATTGGTTCGCCGACCTGCTTGTTAGAATGGACCAATAGGCATCGGCGGAGGAGCAGGGCAGGAGCCAATCCCGCGGGGTTTTGTTGGGACACGCCGGCAGGCCGCCTTTCCAGTTGTGGCTCAGCGGAGCGGAGGGGCGGTTGGTACGAGCTCCATTGTTCGGCATTCGGGGCGCCATGAGGTGAGGCTGGGCGCTCCGGAAGGCTTTCGGGGGTCCGAGCGCGGTTTCTGGGAGGGCAGACCGAAAGGACACGACCGGGGCGGCGGCTGCCCCCAAGCAGGGGACGCGTGGTCGGGGAGATTACGGGGCGTCGGAGGCCCGGGATGGGGGTGGGGCCCGGAGCCCAGGGGGCGTCCCCGGTCTCGGGAAGAGCACCCCCTCTGCAGCGCTCCTTGCTTCATCACCCGGGATCACCCCCGCCCCAGCACCCCGGGAGGAGCACCCCTCTGCAGCGCTCCGTGCTCCAGCACCTGAGGAGCACCCTCTCCCCCGCTTCAGCATCCCGGGAGGAGCATCCCCTCTGCAGTGCTCCGTGCTCCAGCATCCCGGGAGGAGCATTCCCCTCTGCAGTGCTCCGTGCTCCATCACCTCTGGAGCACCCTCTCTGCAGCCCTTCGTGCTCCACGGCTCCGCGTCCTGCGGGGAATGGAGCCGGGACCCTCCCGAGCCTTGGGTGACTTGGGGCAGTGTAGAGGCGGAGGGGCTTGCAGAGAGGGGCTCCCCCTGAGGACGAGGACACCAGCGGCGCCCTTCTCATTCCAGGGGCGATAGAGGCCGTGGCCGTGGCGGGCGATTCGGTTCCAGAGGTGGCCCTGGCGGAGGGTGAGTTAGACCCGCGGGGACTGCTCGGTCTGCTCGGTCCTGCTCGGTCGCCTGCAGGACCCCGCGGAGTGGGGGCGGGCCCACACTCGGTAATGGGGGGGTCGCCCCTGGGTTCCCCCGCGGCCTCCCCACTTGGTGCTTGTGTGAGACCCAGACAGCGCACCCATCCATGATGTATAAGTTAGCAGGTATTTTTAGGTGTTACCTTGATAATAGGTGTCTTATGTAATGTATAGATAAATGAATGTTGCTCCATCGTGTTTGGAGACATAGATAGTCCTGTATCGTACATAGTCTGTAGGTAGAGATGCACTCTCACCGGTCTGGTCCCACTACATATGATGGGCATTGATCTCTGTCTGTATCTGTCATATAGATGTTTTTATGCCACATAGATAACTATTACTCTATATCACATTTATATCACTGTGCCATATATAGATTGTAGGCTTTTCTATATCACGTATATTGATACTTCATATCACAGGCATACACAAAATTCTGTATCACATATAAACATTTAGATATTTCTGTTTCATGGGCAGATTCTTTCCTCCCTTCTTGTCAGCTGCATTAGTCTGGTTCTCCTGTATAAGTTATTAGGGTTGTTTTGTTCTCTGGCTCTGTTATTTATAGGTACTTCCATATCATACAGATGTGTAGCTGGTTTTGGCCACACCCGGTGATGTCCACAGGTTACTCCTGGTTACTCAGGGGACCATATGGGATGCTGGGGATGGAACCCGGGTGGGCCTCAGCCCAGTGTCGCTGCTTCTGTGTCCTGTGTCTTACACAGTCATCTCTGTACCTACGTAGAGAGGGAGATGGTCTCCTCCTGCATCAGCTTGGTTCTTCTGTGCAAGTGACTAGGTGTGTTCTGTTCTAGGTTCAGGCCCTTCGTGCCACACATCCCTTTTGATTTCTACTTGGTGAGTACCAGCAGGTCACCTGGGAGACAGATGGGTCCATGTCACCAGGGACGGAGAGGAAGGGTTGGGGTTAGAGCTGAATTGGGGAGTGGAAGGTGAGGGCGGGATTACAGCCCTCCGTTAGAGCAGTCTGTAAGGTAGGGAGAACTCAAGCATGGCTGTTGCTTCAAGTTTGGGTCCTTTTTAGACATCTTGAGTTAAAACAAGCTTAAACTTTTCAGATGTTCATCTTTCCTATGGTTGCTATAGAAACAACACATTTGGCCTAGGGCCTGCTCAGTTGCAAACACATGCTTTTCATGGATGCAGCCCTGTTCCTGTCCCAGGCAACACACAAAAACAAACCCAAAACCAGGCCTGAAGAGAGAGTATGCAAGGAAGGCACTTGCCTTGCACATGGCTGACACAGCTTCGATTCCCAGTGCCACAGACAGTCCCTGAACACATAAGCTCTGAGCACCCAATGGTGTAGTCCTAAAACCAGAACAAACCCAAAGACACCAAAGCAAACCCCTTCCCTGTAGATGATTTTTGGCAAGTGTTGTGTAGTTATTTGTTTCTGGTTTAGTGTGAAATGGCTTTTCCCCGGGTCAAACCAGCACCAGATGAAACATCCTTCAGTGAGGCCTTGCTGAAGAGGAATCAGGACCTTGCCCCTAATTCTGCTGAACAGGTATTCTGTGTGTATGTACATATGTGTAGTTTTTGATTTCCTGTTGCTAGAGTTCTCTAGTAAGCTACAAAAGTAACTATTTTTTGTTTGTTTGTTGGTGAGGTTATTGTTTTCTGAGCCTAAACTCTGGGGAAGGTGTTTTTATTCCTTAGTTGTAGTTGTGATGGGGAGAAAACCAGGTGAATGTATAAGCAGGTTGTAGGTGCTTATATTTTCAATAAGGAGTTTCTCTTTTGGCTCAGAGGTTGTTTTGTTTTGCCATGTTCAAGGCCTACAGGGTAGCTTTTTCAGTGGTCCTATGTCTGTACTGATGCAGCTTAGATGGAAGGAATTAGGAGAAAATAGACTCTGGGAGTTGTTTGCAATTTTTTCAGCTTGGGTATTTTTGTTTCCTTCTGTTTTCCAGGCCTCTATCCTCTCCCTGGTGACAAAAATAAACAATGTGATTGATAATTTGATTGTGGCTCCAGGGACATTTGAAGTGGTGAGTAAGGGGCATGGAGTGATAGTACAGCAGGTTAAGGCATTTGCCTTGCACATGACCTGAGTTCAAAAAAAAAAAAAAAAGACCTGAGTCCAATCCCCGGCATCCCAGTATGGTCTCCTGAGCACCGCCAGAAGTAATTCCTGAGTGCAGAGCCAGGAGTATCACCTGAGCATTGCCAGGTGTGACCCTAAAAGCCAAAAAAAAAAAGTGGTGAATTAATGATATAATTTAGGTTTAGAAATGGCAGCCTTGGTATTACGGAAGTTTCATGGCCTTTACCTCTTAGTTCTTCAGTTGCCTCGTCTCCAGTGCCAGATCTGAAATGGGCAAATACGGTTGGGTGTTGGATAGTCTTTGTATCACTGATAGCAGCTTTTCATGTGTTTTGGGGGCTATGATTTGATCTCACTACATCCAAATCTGTGTGAGAAGCAGCTGTGTTCATGGAGTTCTGTGTGGAGCTAGTTCTTTGGGGGCGGGTGTGGGGGTGCCGGATTTGGGGAGAGACCTTGCAGGGATCTGCAAGGGATCTAATTGGAGGTTCCTGCACATGGATCGTGTTCTCCCGCCTTACAGCCCTCCTCATGGCCCAAATTGTTTTTTCTCTTTGAAATCTCAATAGCAAATTGAAGAAGTTCGACAGGTGGGATCCTACAAGAAAGGAACCATGACCACAGGACACAATGTAGCTGACCTCGTGGTGATCCTGAAGATCCTGCCTACATGTGAGCGCCCCTGAGAGCGGAGCAGGGCTGGGTGGGGCACATGTCCTGTTTAGAGACCAGCAGAGAAAAGTGGGTGGGGCAGGAGGAGGGTTTGGCTGGCATTTACTTCGGGTGCTGGGGGTCACAGCTTGGGTAACATGGTACAGTAGTGTTGATGTTTATGAATTTGATGTACAAAGTTTCTGTACCTTCATCCAAGGAAATCAGTTTAAAATATTTAGGCATAAGCTACCAGCCCTGGGGGGTATGTCTGTTAGAAACTGATGGATTGCTGGAGTTCTTCAGCTGGGGTGAGCTTGCCTTCCATGGGACACCAGCAGTCTCACTGGAGAGGTTCTGAGGATGACTGGTATCAAGACCAGGGATGCTATTAATTACCCCGCAGTTAGACACAGCACAGCGCCCCTGTTCCTGTGCCCCCCAAATGGTATTTGTGCCACCAATCCCAGATTACTGTAGTTTTTGTTAATGTTTTTTTAATTTGTTTGGCCTTTTGTTTTTGAGCCAAACCTAGAAGTGCTCAGGGGTCACTTTTGGAGCCATTTGTGTTGCTGGGGATAGTTTGCTGAGTACAAGCCCCTGACTTCTATACTCTCTGGCCATGTTAGTGGATTGTGGCTCTAGGAGGAGGTGTCCTGTGCCCTCAGCTTTCCAGTTACTGTCCTTAATGGCTGAATATTAGCATCCCCTGTGAAATGCTTACTCTTTTTGTTTGGAGGGGCCACACCTGGTGGTGTTCAGGGCTTCCTCCTAGTGGGCTCAGGGGGCCATATGGGTGCCAGTCACTGTAAGCAAGGCAAGTCCCCTGTCTGCAGTCCCTCCGATGCTTATTCCTCTGCCTGCCCTTGTTCCAGCCTTGACTGTGGGGCAGGAATCACCATAGTAGCTTAGAGATGTATGTGAAGTTTCATTAAATACTTAGGATGTTTATTCTCCTTTTCTCTCAACCAGTGGAAGCTGTTGCTGCCCTAGGGAACAAAGTTGTAGAAAGCCTAAGAGCACAGGATCCCTCTGAAGGTTTGTCACAGAATGCGTGTCGGTGGCCAGAGAATGTGATTATGAGCATACAATTCAAGCAGACAGAAACATGAATGCAGGTGTTTTTTTTTTTTTTTTTTTTTTTGGTTTTGGGGCCACACCCAGAGTGCTCAGGGCTTATTACTGGCTCTGCACTTAGGAATCACTCCTGGTGGTTCCTGGGGACATTATGGGATGCTGGGGATCAAACCTGGGTCAGACACAGGCAAGTGTGTTACCCACTGTACTATTTCTCTGGCTCCAGTGGGTCCTTTTTTTTGTTGGCCAAGTTTATTTCTGGTTTGGGGCCATTCTCAGCAGTGCCCAGTGGCCATATGTGGTGCCTGGGATTGAACCCAGTCAGCCTCTTGCACAGCAGTGCCTTAGCTGCTATATTATTTCCCCAGCTGTCTTGACTATTTTGGATTTTTTTGTTTATTTTGGGTGATACTAAGAAGTGTTCAGTGGCTGCTTTCAGCAGCACTGATGGACCTGGTGCTGAGGATGGAACTTGGGGCTCCTGCATGCAAAGCATCCACACTAATCTTGCACCGTGTCCCCAGCCATATCTTGGCTGTCATGAGTAGTGCTGGAATGAAGGTACTGATGCAGTAGCACTGTCTTCGTCTCGCTGTTCATCGATTTGCTCAAGCAGGCACCAGTAACGGCTCCACTGTGAGACTTATTACTGTTTTTGCCATAGCGAATACGCCATGTGTAGCTTGCCAAGCTCTGCTGTGCGGGCAGAATACTCTTGGTAGCTTGCCGGGCTCTCGAGAGGGATAGAGGAATCGAACCCGGGTTGGCCACGTGCGAGGCAAACGCCCTACCCGCTGTGCTATCGCTCCAGTCCTACTGATGCAGTATCTTTTCAAATTAGAATTGACAGGGTTTTTGTTGGCTTGTTGGTTTGTTTTGGGTCACACTCAGCATGTTCAGGGATGACTCCTGGTGGTGCTCAGGGATCAAACCAAGGTTGGCTGTGTGCAAGGCAGACGCCCTTGCCACTGCGCTATCACTCCAGCCCCTTGACACATTTTTATAGGGGCCACACCTGGTAGTGCTTGAAGGGTTCTACAGTGCTGGCGAGCAATCTGAGGACCTTGCACATGCTAGGTTTGAGTCCCACAAGGGGACTTGCTTTATTATATTGTTTTATTTTCATAGGATACTCTAGTTTTTGAACGGACATGCCTATTACACTTTACCAGCAATGTATGAGGGATTCTTTTTCTCCTTTGTCTACAAAATTGGGCTTTGGGGCTGCACACCTGATGCTCAGGGCTTCTGCTCATACGTAATGTGGGTGTTGGCTGCATGTAAGGCAAGTGCCTTGCCCTGTATCATGTTTCTGACTCCATATTTGGCATTTTATTGGTTTTTTTCTAAGCAGTCTTTTTTTTTTTTTCTTTTTGGGTCATGCCTGGCGATGCACAGGGGTTACTCCTGGCTTTGTACTCAGGAATTACCGCTGGTGGTGCTCAGGGGACCATATGGGATTCGAACCTGGGTCGGCTGTGTGCAAGGCAAACGCCCAACCCGCTGTGCTATTGCTCCAGCCCCTCTAAGCAGTCTTTGACACCTGGTGGGGTTTAGTTTTGTTACAGATGGGTAGGTGGTTGTGTACATGCACGTGTGCACCTGCCTGCCCGCCTGTCTTGTCTCTGGGGAGAACAGTGTGGGGTGCCAGGAACTGGAGTTTGTTTTGTGCAAGGCGAGCACCTTACCTGCTCTGACACACATTTTTCCCAATTTTGGGGTGGGGTTTGGGATACTTGGCAGTGGTCAGGACTTACTCCTGGCTCTGTACTCAGAGATTACTCCTGGCAGGGTTCAGGGGTCTATATGTTGTGCTGGGGATCAAACTTGGTATAGCTGTGTGCAATGCAATGCAAGTGCCCACCTGCTGTTCTATCTCTGGCCTCATGTTTTTTTTTTTTTTTTTTTTTTTTTTTGCCTTTTGGGTCATACCCGGCAACGCACAGGGGTTAATTACTTCTGGCAGTGCTTGGGGGACCATATGGGATGCTGGGAATCGACCTCGGGTCGGCTGCATGCAAGGCAAACTTCCTACCCACTGTTCTGTCTCTCCAGCCCCAGGGCCTCATGTATTTTTTTTTTCCTCCCAGTCTCCTCACCAACATACATCTGCAGCTTGCATTTCATCTAATAGAAATGTGGCAACTTTGAATTTTCTTTTCTTTCAGTTTTAACCATGCTGACTAATGAAACTGGCTTTGAAATCAGTTCTTCTGATGCTACAGTGAAGATTCTTATTACAACAGTGCCACCTAATCTCCGAAAACTGGACCCAGAACTCCATTGTTAGTCCTTTTTTTCCATTGCTGGGAACTTTAATGCAAAATAAGGTCTGATGTTGCTGTTCATTTATCTTAGCTTGTTGCTATTCCATATGAAGCTGTGGGACTTAAGTTTACCCAAATTTTGCTCTCTAACTTGAAGTTTTACCACCTCCGTAATGAAGTTATCAAGACAGGGTAGCCAGGAAAGCAGTTTGGAGACTTAAGAAAAAAGAAAGAAGATTGAAGAAATATGTTTTTGGGGTAGGGAAAAGTTGGCTTTTGGAGAAAATCATGTATATTGCTTATTTCTAGATTTGGTTTGGGTAGAAAGTTTTGCACAGGGACTTGCTGAAATCAATGTCCAGACCAGAACATGCACTGGTTTAAGAAATTACTATTATCCTTTCATCTCTTCCCAAGTTCTTGGGCTATGGCAGATAAATGGCAAAGCTTATTAACAGGAATGTTTCATGACCTGTCATGCTTGTCTCCTAGTGGATATCAAAGTGTTACAGAGTGCCTTAGCTGCCATCCGACATGCCCGGTGGTTTGAAGAAAATGCTTCGCAGTCCACGTGAGTACCTTTTAACATCACTTCTCAACTACTGTGAACAGGAGGATACCTTCAGACTTCCTCTGGCAGGATCCCTGAGATGTGATCTGTCTGGGTTTTCATTATTACCTTAAGTAATCACACGTAAATTGCACGCAAGAGAACATGTTGTTTCAGGAAGAGCCAGCTGCTGTTGAAGGACATGACTTTACTATTAATCCTTGGTTTCTTTTTTGCCTTCAGAGTTAAAGTCCTCATCAGGCTGCTGAAGGACCTGAGAATTCGTTTTCCTGGCTTTGAACCCCTCACACCCTGGATCCTTGACTTACTAGTAAGTAAAAGGGCATCTGGAGCTGCTATCATCCTCTCATTTAGGTACTCTGAGATTAACAGAAAGAACCTCAAGTCTTGTGTAAAGTATGAGCGAAATCTCACTAGTGGACAAACAATCTAATGCTCAGTCTCTATCAGTTTCTTTTCTTTTTAAGAATCTTTAATAGCTTGATCTGAATTGTGATACCTTCATCCATACCCATTTATATTGTATTATTACTGAACGAATAGTCATTTCAAACTTACTTCTGAATGACTATTTGGCTAGAGCTTAACTTTTTTCCTCATGTTTAATGATAGAATCACCATTTTGGTGACCTACCTATTGTGCTATTTTCCAGGGACACTATGCTGTGATGAATAACCCCACCAGGCAGCCTTTGGCCCTGAATGTGGCATATAGGTATGATACATCTTTAGGTTTGGCTCTGGGTATAAGCTGCTTTGAGAGGGTTTTTTTTGTGTGCTTTAGTTTGTAGTCTTGGGGATTGGATCCAGGTCTCATGCATGCAATGTGTACACTTTAGCACTGGACCACGTATCATCAGGATTTTGTTGTTGTTATTGTTTTATGGTTTGGGGCCATAACTGGCAATGCTCAGGGGTGACTCCTGGCAGTAGTGTGTCAGGGATCAAACCCGGGTCAGCCGCATACAAGGCAAACAAGCTCCTGGCACTTGCTTCTCCGGCCCCTCTTTAAAATTTTCATAGTATGCCTCAGACATTTTGAGTTAAGTTCAAATCACTGCAGTGATGTCCACAGCAAAGTGCATTTCGGCATGTAATATATGTGTATGTGGCTGTGTGGAGGACAGACCTTGCATGTGTGAGACCTTGGGTTTAAGTGTAGTTAGGGCCATGGAAAAGGCTCAAGGGCTATAGCACCTGTTTGCTTGCAGGAGGCTCAGTTCAGTCCTGAGCACAGGTTCCCCCAGAGCACTGCTAGGAGTAAGCCCCACCAGCTATTGCCTAAGAAGGAAAAAAAAAAAAAGTTTTATTTTTTATTTTTCAGTTTTTGGGTCATCCACCCAGTAGTGCCTGGTAGTGTTCAGGGCTTACTCCTGGCAGTGCTTGGGGGACCATATGGGATGTGGGGAACCGAACCCAACTTGGTTGTGTGCAAGGCAAGCACCCTACCCACTGTACTCTGACTGCTCAAAAGCAAAAATTTAAAACCTGTGAAATCTGGTAAAATGAAGTGTGCCCGAGTTTAGAGAATCATGTGCAAATGGTACTAAGCAGGCATGTGTTCTTTTGCTGTTTTGCCGTGTCTCAGGCGGTGCTTACAGATTCTGGCTGCAGGCCTGTTCTTGCCAGGCTCAGTGGGGATCACGGACCCCTGTGAGAGTGGAAACTTCCGAGTCCACACCGTCATGACCCTGGAACAGCAGGTCTGGGATGGCTTGGGGTAGCTGGCCTTGGCAGGGAAGGGGCAGGGAGTTGGGGGTGGGTTGCAGGTGTGGCTCTTGAGATTAAGAATTGTTTTGGGGGCTGGGGATAGAACATGGGAGTAGAGCACTTGCCTTGCATGTGTGAGGCTGGAGTTCAATGTCAAGCATTGTTTTAAAAAATAAAAAAGTGGACTGGAGTGATGTATATAGCAGAGCTAGGAATAAGCCCCCAGCACTGCCAAGTTTCCCAAAAAGAAAATACCCCAAAATGTCTTCCTGTGATGGTGCTAGATGAAGTCCTTTCTTTGCTCACTACCCTCACTGTGCTGCCCTATAGGATATGGTGTGCTATACGGCTCAAACTCTGGTCCGAATCCTCTCCCACGGTGGTTTCCGGAAGATTCTGGGCCAGGAGGGTGATGCCAGTTGTAAGTAATTACTACGGCCTACATGACTGAGTTCTATGTAAATTCTTCCTTCTCTGCAAGGTTAACTGAAGTCATCTTGTCCCCTATCTTACTTCAGATCTTGCTTCTGAAATATCTACCTGGGATGGGGTGATAGTGACACCTTCAGAAAAGGCATATGAGAAGCCACCAGAGAAGAAGGAAGGTGAAGAAGAGGAGGAGAACACAGAAGAACCCCCTCAAGGAGAAGAGGAGGAAAGCATGGAGACTCAGGAGTGACCATCCCCGCCGCA